>NW_021940603.1:3344361-3797573 GCF_001715985.3 Manacus vitellinus | reverse complement strand
TATTTTTATCCCCTTGGTGTTTCTATAATTTTCTCAGGTATATTTTAGTCTTCATGTTTTATTAAAATATGTTTCCTCAGCATGTTGTGTTTGTGGATAAGCACAATATGGACAACATGTGTAATTTAGTTTGTGCTACCTGCTCTCTCCTACTGTTACAGCTGGAGAAGTTGTTATTCCTGAAGATTGCTGGGCTTCAGGCACAGATATTGGAAGTAGCTAACTTTTTGTTTCATAATTGTATGAATACTTAAAAGTTATTCAACAACATTTGAAATTCCAGTTGCACTCATTGTTCCACTTGTTCAACAGTTTAAAGGATAATTTAATTTAAATTCTTTTTGATTTAAAGGACAAAATATTTCCTTTTTCTGTTTGTTTTGAGTAATTTTAGTGAAGCCAGCATGTCTCTCAGGGTGGTCATGTATCCCGAAATTATCCTGCTATTAAAGTTGACCATATTTGATTTCAAGCTCCCTGTGGAGCATTCAGTCTGAATATCCTTATTTTTTTTCTTCAGGAAACAAATATTATTGGCGAGAAATTAGTGAAACTCAGTTATTCCAATTATTTCAGTCCTTCTCAGTGTTATTAATTTAACAGTCAATGTAACTCATTCAATAACCTGAAAAACCAGATGTGAAAAGATGCGACAGATTACATTCTATAGCATATTTAAATTCAGTTTCTTGTTACAAAACAGGATTTTTTGAAATAACAGGAATTTCAAATAACCCTGATATTGCCAGAGAATAAAATTATTCTAGTTTATAATGTGCTCTAACATTACTACAGTTACAGGCTTAATAAGCTGTTTATTTGATCAAACACTCCTTTAGGCAGAACTATTGAAAGTACTCTTTTTAATAGCTTCTGTTTGTGGTAACACTTATGGTAACCCAGCATTTCTGAGGTTTTCTATTTGTTCTACAGCTTTGACCATATTATCCTGCTTCTCCTTGTTACAGTATATCAGAGCACATGTGTCTCTCTGTTTAGGTAAAGATAGTTGTTGCATTTGCTGTCTTAAAAAACCATGAAAATGATCACTGGGTGGGTGTAGATTCCATTTTAACTATATCTGTGGAATATATCCTTAATAGTTGTGAATTAATAAACTATTTTCAACTGAGGATGCATACACAGGTCTTCTTTTTGAACAGCTGACATACCTTTTTCTTTTTAGAAAAAGCAATCCTATTCCCAGCCATGTGCTGTCCTCTTTAGGTCTTTTAATTAGGCAGCCATGGTTCCATAGATTCAGAGCTAATCTTTGTCAACAATTCTCCTCACAACCTAAGAGCAGAAAAACTATAGTTTTCCCAAGAAAAATGAACTCAAAATAGGCTTTTATTACTGAGACTTAATGATAATGGTAGTGTTATAAACTAACTCTGTAAGGACTTTTGCAAAGATGTATTTAGTGATAAAGTCATTCCTGAAAGAATACCCAGACCTAGGCAGGAGTATTTCTGCATGAATTGGGATGGAGAGTACTTTACTAAATTTGAGTTTTTATGGAAAGTTTTTGAGTCAGGAGATGAGAACAAGAACTGCAGAGGAATCACTGATGTTGTTCTGTACAGGTTTATCAGTATATGAGAGTCTAGTGTATAAGTTAGAGTACATAGATGAGAACTCTACAACTGTATTATTGCCCACTTTTTTCCTCTCATCTATTTCAGGTAAACACTGCTTGTTAGCCAACAAATAAAAAGGCACCCAACACTTGTGTGCCAGATGTGCCTTGGTATGCCAGGGCAACCTACCTGCAGAGCGTGCTTCATACCCTTTGTTTTACAGAGCATGTATGGAATAAATTACACAATGCTTGGTCTGATCTCACTAAGTCATTAGTGTGAATAATTTTTTTGCACAACATCAACACTTCGGAGTGGACCCTTGAGTCTCCTAACAAAGGCATGACTAAAAACTTCACAATGCCTTTAGTTTTTTGCCAGAGTATTGTGATAGAAAGGGAAATGTCTATATCTAAAACACAGCTGGACCTTAAAGGCCTCTCAAAGACTACTAGTTTGTAAGATACACATAATCAATTAGGTAATCCAGTGTTTTTCTTGAAAGATGCTTGGCCAGGAGGTGTCAGGTGAGAGGATTTGTTTCACCTTTCCCGATGAAGGTCATTGACTCTTGTCTGACTAATCAGCAGTAATTAGACAAAACTGCATTGCAAACCTTAATAAATAAAGCTGTTGCTCTGCTCTGCACAATTGTGTCTGGCACCCACAAGAAAACTGAGCTTAATTTAAGTCTCCATTCATTACAAAAATAGTCTAACAGTAATTCAGAGCTATGGACTGTCTGTTGTTTGTCAATGGCATTGAATGGTTTCTATCTACTGTAACAAATCACTCAACAGTAAAATAAATGGTAGTTGATTGTATGCCAATGGTATATTTAACAGTACTCTATTGTATTGAATGCTGCAGGAAATGTAACAGGTCTCGATTGGGGGAAAAATACATGCTATTTTTAAAAATAAAATATTGACGTAATTGGTTTTCCCACCCACGGTGCTTCAGAAGCCTAGAAGCAAGATTAGTTTTAATAGTTCGTTAGAAAAGTTAGGGAGATTGGAGAAAAAGAATCTTGTTGACTTCAAGGCATTTTAAAAGTATGTAATTAAAAAGAACAGCTATCACAGACCTCCTCAGAATAAATTCTCAGATTTCCCTCTGCCTCCCCAAGAGTTATAAAAAAATCAAGTAGCATCCTACAGTGCTAAAAGAAAGAATGGAATAGTAATATTCCTTCTAATGAACTCTCTCCAGCAAAGAGGAGCAATCATGGAACTAAAGCTATAATCATTCCTTACTGGCAGCCAGTTTTACTGACTGACTGGCAAGCAGGCAAGACCCAACAATGGTGGATGGTTGGCATTTACTGCAAACTTACCCTCAGAGGGTAGAATTTTCCCCCGCTGTCTTCCCTGTTTGCTGTTCTGCATTTAGCTCTCATTAGGTCACATGAATGCTTTCTCCTCCTTCTCTTTTCTTTAATCCCAGCATTCTGACTTTTTGCAAGAGGACAGGTTAATAATTGCTGCAAGGTCCCATCTGGGTCAGTCTGGACCAGCAAAGGAAACTTGAAACTGTTCTTATTTTTACATCTACTAAAAGGGTAAGAACATCAGTCTTTTGATTCTTACAGCAGATGAACAACACAGCTCCAAGCCCATGATAAAAACTTTCCTTTGGGGATTCCCATTCACAAGATTCTAAAGTAAATGAGAAACTTATGGCTATTTTACTTGCTGGCCCATGAAGACACATGTGTTCCTCTTATAAGGGATACAGCCTGGATGGATGACACAGGAAAAAAAGAAAGCTATTTACATGGTTTGCCATGCTACATTTAGAGAAAAAAGGACAGCAAAATTTCCTTCTTTGAAATGTACTGATCAATGTGGGCTACCATACATCATAAAAACCTCAAGCAGGAGAAAGTGTTTTTTTCCTAGCAGGAAGAATAATAAAACCAAGCAGGACCAGCAATAATGAAAATATCAGCTATTGAAACAGCTTTAAAAATTGGCAGCCAGCTGATAAGTACAACCCTTTCACCTGGCCCAGCTGGAGAACAGGGTAACATTTAAAAGGTTCCTCTCTCCCCAGAGTTTACATTAATGACTTTTTCAGGACTTAGGTATCTAGGCAGTTGTGAGCTGAAAAACCATAATGAAATGAACAAACAAATGACAAACAAACAAGCAAACACATACGTTTTCCTTTTTGTTTCTTTTCAGGTGTGAAATAATTAAAATATTTTCAATACACTATTTGCAGGATCAGGAGAGAGGAGGGAAGAAAGGAAGGCAAATTCTTACAGTCAATTAGAATCAGTACTCCAGTGATACATCCGAACACTTTAAATCACACTCTACTTTTGAATACAAATCTGATGTATCCAGTAACTGCTCAATGTACACGTTTTACTTACACTACTAAAACACACTGAAAACACAGCCCTGTGCAAAATATGTAGGAACACAAGCACACACAAATACTCCTCCCCTCCTTTGTCTTTTCCAAGTCTCTTACAATAATGTAAAGTAAGTAAAATTATTACAAGCAATCAGCAACCATCATCTTCCTGTCTCCTATCCCTATAATATGACTTTATTTCAATAGTTATTATGAAGTGGTTTAAGAAAATTCTAGGACTCGGTGCTGTTATGCTCAGGAGAACCAGCACATCACATGAAATCATGAACTGTAGCAAGACCAAGTTGTTTAGAATTACACACAAGTGATACAACGTGCAAAATGAGTGCAAGCTCTAGGTCAAATCTGATTCATTGATTATATTGACAAAGAAAAATATACAGATTCAGGCCCTCATACTATCCTTTTAATCTCTCCATGTGAACAGATCCAAAAGATAGAAGACCTACATAAAAAAAGCTTTGTGGGACTAATCCTACATTCTTTGTATACATGCTTGGAAAAGGAAGTAAGGTAGTGTGTTTAAATAGAATTTTTCGATGAGGACTCATCTTCTTTTTTACTATTTTGTATGACTAAAAATTATACAAGTTAAATAAAAGTATATTTAGGCTCAGGTACGTGGGAAAATCATTCAAATGTTTCTCAGCAGATTCATTTTTACACTATGAGATTACTATTTTTAGATTCAATGTGAGTCATCTGGATGCCAACAACATAATTAGAATAGAATTAATACAACAACAACCCACATAGTGTCTGATTATATTTCAATAGCCTTTTTTTTTCCCTCTTAAACAAGCAGCTTCTATTAGTAACAGGAAAATGGAACATGCTGAGGGAAGCAGGCAGTGCTCTGCAGATGAGCTGGGGATTCTCAAAGAAATGCTCAAGTTTATAAACTGCAGAATGGAGAATCAATTTTGCTGCATGGAGAATACTTAATTACAGCAACATTTATGCCAAGAAAATGACATTCTGAAAACGCCATGAAAAACTGACAGTGACATCCCAATGAGAGGCTTTTTTTCTTTCCATAAATAGTCTGCTGGGCCCAGCTATTTATTGCCTGTGATACTATGAAAGGAGGAGCAGCGTGAAGGTTTGTGAGGATATGCTGTAGGCTGCATTCATTGAGAAAGTGGAAAACGTGTGCACAAGACTTAAAACTGCTCAGAATCAGCAAAAAAGGCCTGGAGCATTTGCCAAGTACACAGGTATTTACCCATCAGCTGGAGGAACGATGAAAAGGAGGTAAGGGGCTGAGGCAAAAAAGCAACAAAAATATTCAAGCTATTTTATGAACCACGTTATCAAAACAAGGATCTCTGATATTCTCATGGAAACCAATTACAAAGGCATGTTTTTCTGAGGTGTTGGCAGGTATGACCAGCTGTTAAGGAAGTCTGATGCAAATCCATCTTTAAAACTCAATCTGCCTCCCTGATGGCCCAAATACCCCTTCACACAGTGTGCATGGGGACTACAGAGAAGCAACTTTCTTGCCCAAACCTCACTAAGGAGGTGCAGTCTCTGTCTTATTCCTTCTCCATAAAGAATTTTGGGAAGCCTGAAGCCATCGAGCCTGCAGAAGTGGCATGGCAAGGATGCTTGAAGATTAAGTTAAATTACTACAGTTTCTGTGTCAGCTTCTGGCTCTGAGAGCACTGGTATATACAAGTCTTGAGAGGGGAGGGAGATGAAGACAACAGCAGATGGGATAAAAATCCAAGTAACTCCCAAAGTCAGAAGGGGAGAGGGAAGAAGAAACAAAAGGGAAACCACAATGTGGAACCACATCCTTTCAGGAAGAAACACTAAAAGTAACAGTAAATGATAGGAGGATTTTCCTATACTTTCAAAGTATTTAACGTTTATATTTGTCAAGTTTTTGTATTAAACTTCTACAAAACCCTTCATAATGCAGAATGCTGAAAACCATTACTAGAATAAAAACAGATCCTTTCAGAAGTTTTATCTGTGACACCTTCAGTCATATACAAATCAGTCAAAGACTCATGGAAGTAAGCAAATATAAGCATGATATCAAGTGTATCTAACAACAGGCTAAAAATTATATTCAATATTCAAGGACAGACTTTGCAATCAAAGATTATTAGCCTAACTTAGCAACTGAAAGATAAAAGGCACATTTTCTCTATGATTGTACTTTGCTAAAATATAAGTAAAGGGAAAATATGGTCAGCCTCAAGGGTTTAAGAAAACAGTTAATAAAAATCTAGTTAATTTTTTTTTATGATGAAAACAAACCTATCTTTCTTAATGGCAAAGACACAGTACTCACTGTAATCAATTTTTATATAGCTTCTTTAAAGGAAAACTTATTGATGAAGATAAAATTTCATGCTTCTTAGCAGGCTGAAATTGGCTGATGATGAAAGCTACAGAATTCATTGCTCCAATTAATAAGCAATAAGTTAAGAGCAAAACTCTGCAAAAATTATTTCTAATCGGATTTTTTCTTTGCTTGTTGGATAATTTTCAGATCACATTTCAAAGAAGGCATAATAAAAAAGCTGATTAAATTGAAATATCCTACAACCATTTAAATCTGCAGAATTCCAGCTCCTCTTAAATAACACTGACACAATGAATGCTGATGCAGTGTATGCTAATGTCAGTGTATGCTAATGTCAGCATTATATAAAACTAAATTGTGTTTTCTCCTCAGCCCCAGCATTGGAACACCACAGTTGTCCATCTCCAACATGTTAAATGCTCTGCCAGAAGAAAAAGCAAGTCCTGCTGTGGCTACAAACAGTGTTTGGAAAGGCTTGCAGAGGAACACACCAATGTGAGGGTCACCTCTATGTGCTGCCTCACTCTAGAAAGGAAATAATACAAGAGATTTTTGTTTACGCAGTACAACCAAACTGGAGAAGTCTAAAAGATTAAAAGAACTCCTACTTTATTAAAAAAATTCATCTGAGAAAGATGAATCCAGAAGTTTCTCTGACAGTAATTATTCCCTTTTAAGCTTTGCATGCAGAAAGAATTACTGGAATTTCACTACAATCCCTGTTATTTAATCAATTACATTGGTAGGGAGGTTAAATTTACTATAGAGTGGGAATTAACAGGAACTTGAAAAGGCTGTAGGAGGAACCACAATAATGAGATATTACAGTGTTCTTTTTGCAAGCCTGAATTTGAAGAAACTATTCATGAAAACATTTTAGATTGCTACTAATTAATCAGATTGATACATATAGTCTCAAAACCACATCTGACAGCTAATGGTACTTCTCAAATAGCCTGATCCAAAGCCTATTGAAATCAAAGGAAAGACTGTCATTGACTTTGATTATGCTGCACAAATGTAATGCTCATATGCATAGAGAGCCCAGTAAATGATCTGCATTACAACAATCATATTGTTATAACAATATTATTGCATGTTTCTAATGACTAGTCTATTATTTTTAAGATGCCAAGCATTTGTGGAACAGTCTATACATTTAAGAGACCCATTTTTAGGGCACAATACAAAGTTAATGAGAGCCTTTACACTGATTTTAATAACTGATTCCATGGGACTAGTTTCAGCACAGGATGCCAAGCTTGAGTAAGAGTGACAGAAGGTATTCCCTTGAGGAAAAAAAAATATTTTTCACGTGTTTAAAAATGCCATTTGATTTTGTAGAAATACCATGTTTTTCCTCAAAGGACACCCCCTCCAGTTGCTTTTCCTAGTTTTTCTAAATGCAGCCCCATGAAATCAACACAGTTATGTCCTGTCCAACTCAGAGAAAAAAAGTGTTGCTAAAGGTGGAGGATACTAAGATATCCTTTGATTTATCTTCTTTGTCCCTTTCCTTCATCCACTCTCCTTTTTCTTAATTTTGCACATGGAGACTTTTCCTTTCCTTATCCATAAGTAATGGTGTTTCCCAGTAGAAAGTCATTATCTTACATTAACCTATTGAGAAACTGTATATTACAATTTCTTTGCCTAAGGGCAAATTAGAGGGTATTTATGGAATCATGAATACAATTTGGATCAGCAGCAAAACCAAATCAACACGTAGCATCAGCCCATGGAGGAATTCCACATTAGATATTTGGGGAAATTGTCTGCATGTATTTTTTATGGTTGAAAACAACCAATGTTAAATCACTAAAGATCTTGGCAGTTATTTGTGATCAATAGGTCTCTTAAAAGCAGCAAAGGATCTCACAGGAAGAAAGGATTTCAGGAAGAAACTGTGCTTGACTCTATCCATAAGTAGAGGACTGTTACCAGCATTTCAATATGATGACTATTGGACAAAGCACTTAAAGTGATAGATAGTAATTAAAAAGATGTAATAATTGATCATTTCTTGTATTTTCAGGAGTACAGTGCATTCCAGAATCTCCAGTTTTCTAGCTGAGTCAGTACTGTACAAAACATCCTATCCAGCTCCAAAAACAATAAGAAGGTAACTAAAATGTGTTTAAATAACACTAGCATGTCTGAAAATTAACAAAATGAAAGGAAGATTAAAAATATAGTTAAACCTCAGAACAGAGTCAGCTAACAGACATACACTTGGAACACTGAATCAACAACAAAATTGTGACTTAATATTTCAGTCTTCTACCATTTCAACTTTTTACAGCCTCAGGTAGTTTTGCATATTTACAGACAGAATGTTTTACAAGTGTCAGTCAGGCAGAAAGGTTTTCACAATGATGGGAGAAGAACTTTTCTTTTTTTTTAGTTTTTAATAATCAAAATCCTCCCCAATGACCCAACACAATGGATTACTTAATTTACATGTACATTCAATGACTGTGGCACTGCCTGCTTCCTTTGTATGTTCACACTGTTAGCAGTGGTTAACTGAAATTAAACTGTCATAGCCTTAACAGAAAATGTCATCTGACATGAAAAGAAATGTGCTGTATTACTGGGATGTGAAGCTGGAAACACAGTAGTGGTCGCCTGGTATTATTTTCCTAAGACAAAAAGCAAAAACAAGTGAACCTTTACTAATTTACTTTTTTCCTACACTGACACCTTCCTAATCCCTCATTTTCTTTCTGCTGAGAAGGTTTCTTCAAACTTATAGCTGGAAAACAATTTGAAATAAAGCCATAATTCAGTATCTTGTTCTCTGTTTCAATTCTGTTGCCAAACCATTCAGGATTTTCCCAAATATCTCTGCTGTAAGCAATTTTTAATAGAGCTTATCTAGTCAAGTACTGCCAATTCCCAGCCAGGCACTGTGAAACAGTGGCAATTAAGCTGCCTCCTGAAGGCAATTCCTACCTGGAAGTTCCAACTGGAGTTGATTTGACATGCATCCTGACATCCCTGATGTGGGTTTACTGGAGAAGCTTAGACTTACTAATGAAAAAAAAAACATCAACAAAAACCCTTTTTTGTCTCTATTTGTCAAATATGTGTCAAAAGGTAGGATATTCATAAAATAAAGTCTGTCGGAGTAAAGGAAAATGTCTGAGCAGCAGTATCTGAACAAAGCTTCACATTCAAATAGCACTAAAAAACTTGGTAAGAAACATGAACATGGCTCCATGGAATCACAGTTTCTTATATGTTGCACCACTCTACTATCTTTTCCCACAATATTTTATTTTCCATACAGTAGGATCCTTTGGAACATTATATATTAAATACTGTAAGTGGGGTGAAAGTCCCTTCTGCCCATGTAGGGCTGAGTCTCTTTAAAAATTAAAATTTAAAGAAAATCAAACAATATTTCTGTCAGTCTTGAGGAACCATTAAAAGTTACAGGAAAATTAAATGAAAGCACAAGAATTTTTCTGTACTGAACTGGCCTCAAAATACAATAAAATAAAAAAGTACAGCCCTTCATAATCGAAGTTTATACTGGAGGGGCTGAAGGCATCATTTCTCACGTCATTATGAAAGAGCCCTGGCTTTTAGCCTCATTATCAGTGATACAGGCAGTTAAATACTGTGCTTCAGAATGGAATTATGTTTTACCTGGAATTATGGAGCAGCTTTTGGTTGAACATCGCCATAATGTTAGTTTATTGCATTCAGCCATCACTGCCTTATTTCATTTTATTATTTCACTTTGACTGTTTCTTTCTTTTTTTTTTTCTCCATGAGTATTTCTTTACTGTGTGTGCTTCTTTTGTTCTCACCACTGCTCTTTTATTCTGTGACTTACAGTGCTCAACACAATTAAGACAGCTAAATCAACATTACCAACCTACTCAAATTTGCTTGGCACAGTAACTATCATTTGTGTGTCCTACCCAGCTCTGGGCTTTTTTATTCTAGAAGGTCACTTCAAAGTCATCTCAGAATTACTGAACTGTTTATTGATCTCCTAATTATTCAGTGTTTGCAATTCTTTAGCTGTCTTTCTTTGTGCTCTTTTGTTATATTAGCTTAGTGATTTAATAAATAGAATAATATTTATTAAAGAAAAGGAAGATTATAAAAAGGAGAATAAAATCCCTAAGTTGTTCAAATGAAGAGAAGAGTTAATTTCCACTGAAATGTGAGGATGGAGATAAAAATAAGAAGCTGAAGTTTGATCTGCATGGCTGTGCTCTCCTGAGCAGAAACAAAGCAAAGAAATAACAGATTTTGGTTTTGTGCAACATGGCTCCAAGGGTATGATTATACTGCAGACATCTCAGACAGGTTTTGCTGACTGTATTTTGCAGAAGCATTTCAGACTCTTTTTTTTTTTTTTTTTAATATAACCCTTGTTTCCTGTAAAAGGCTCCTGGTGATGAACTTAGAGACACCAACAAAGAAAGAGAAATATATTTCCTTAGTGAGGTACTAGTGCTACCTATATTAGAGCAATTTAAATCTTAAAGGTATTTCTGTTGTGGTTAAATACATTCAACAAACAGAATGAGACCAGAGTTAGATTCACAAAGCAAATATTTAAAGTTTTTTAACTACAATTTTCCATGTGGTTCATGCAGATCAACACTGCATTTTAAGAACCCAAGGTTCTGTGCTGTAATACAGACAAGGTCTGAAGAGTAGTTGTTATTTTAAGATGCACTCAATGACCCCATATGTTAAAGTTAAAATAAATGTTCCTGACCTCATCTGTGGTCTCTAGCACACTGCTAGCTATAACTTTTTGCAGGCTCAGCAATCGATAAATGTCATCCAGATTTTCAATATTCCTTTAAAGGGAAGGAACACACCTTTCTTGTTCACCTGAGCAGCATTACCTCACAAGAAAGACAAGATATTGTGCTTTATATTTGGTAGCCACGGTTCATTACTGGGTTTGACTTCATTTTCACATGTACTATTCAATAAAAACCTCACTGCAGGACATGACCTAAAATTGCATCCAGACCTTTTCTCCTCAAAGAATCAAAAGGGAGCTAAACAATCCATGGTGCATTTTCTCGGCACCAACACAGCAAATTGCACTCTCTGCCTGCTTGGTGTCCATACAGATTTAGCAAACATAATCCACATATCTCTATCTACATCTTTACTGCAATTATCAAATAATTTTATAAGCAGAATATCTATCCATGAAAATGCCTCTCAGCACCTTCTTCTGTTTTAACATTGATAAATTATGATTTTCTAAGCAGTTTCACATGACCCCATACTGGTTTAATCTTGATAATTTCCCCAAACCTGCTTCAAATGTTATTGATCTCTTTGTGGTCTCAAATGTTTAGTTTGGTTATTTGTAGAATTTTCAGTTTCTATGGGTTATAAACTAACAGGCAGTCTTACAGAGCATCTCATAGGAAAAGAAAAAAAATCTTAAGAATGGGATCCTGAGGAGTCCAGGAAAGCTACAGAGACCTCTTTTGGGAACAGCAAAGCAATCCTTTGGGACAGGAAAATTAAAAGCCTCCACATTTGTTTAGCAATGATTCGGAAAACCAGTGGAAGTGTTTAATTATTAATGGACCCAGCTAAACATAATTGTCTCCCCAATAAATCAAGATAACTCTACTGTAAAAATTAATCTACGAACGCATTTGCAATTATCTTGTATTAAGTAACTTTCCACACACTATAATATTAAAAAGTGACAAACTGGAAGGTGTTGGTGTGGTATTTAGAGTGCTGTGGTCTTGGTTTCTTTTTTCCCCACCCTATGAGAAGATCATGGGTTTCACACACTGGCCTTGGCTTAGGGAACACTTGCTGAAGTCCCTGTAGAGTATCATTTACATCACCATCAAACAAAATCATTTTGTTTTTCTAATGAGCTCACTGAGCCAAGATGACTACCATGTGCAGATAGTAAAAGGGGGTTGGTTTTTTGGTTTGTTTTTTCATAATCATTACTAATGGTCTTTCCAGTAGCTTTTGTGGTATTTATGTGCACAGCCATACATTTTACAGGACAGTTGTTCATTATTACTGGTAAAAAACCTACAGAGTTGCGTGAAACAACAACTTGGGTTGCAGGGTAGTGTAAAAACTTCTATATTAGTGTTTATTTCTCCTTACTCTTTTTTATTCTCTGCTTCTATTCTCCATTCTATTCAATATTTTTATATCTACAATATCAGGCTGCTCATTTGTTTCCATTCCTTATAGCATTAATACTCATTAGACTTTCAAATTATCCAAAATGTCACGGATATTTCCCTTTGAAATGACGTGAGAATTTATACAAAATTATTTCTTTGCATTGTTATTTTCCTGAGTATTAGAGGGCACTGAATACACTTTAGGTTGTAGAAATACATTCTGTACCATGACCCTCCCCTGTCAGCCTGGCTCAGAGCAGTAATCCTCCTTCCTCTGGAAGTATCTGAATCCTTTGAGCCTGATTGAGAGCATCAACTCAGATGCACTTACTCAAGTGCTTAAACGTAAGAATTCATTTATTTTCTTTTGGATCTGAAGTAAGAGATTCTGTAGATACAACAAACAGGATATATAGAAGGGGTAAAAGAGCCCTATTCTGGGTCTGAAGTTGGCAGAATGAGCCAAAGTTCTCTGAAAGACTCATAGAAAGTTTCCTGCAGTCAATGGAAACACATTTTCTGTAATGGTCTTTGGATCATAGCACAAATACTGAAACAATAACACTGGATGGGAAGAAAAGAAAACATCCCAACAGTGCAATAGGAACTGTAAACTCTTCTAAGTTGTACAGCTTTTTGAAAGCTCCCTAAATCACACTGACAAAAGGCAGTGATACAAGTAAGTGAATCCACAGAAACACATCTTATTTTAAATCAAAGCCGATGAGTCATCTGACAATCTAGCTGTTGTGAAACAAAAAGAGAAATTAGAAAATTGTGTCAGTTGATCACTTGATGAGATTTTGTTTCATGTATTTTGTTTTCAGTATCTGATTTCCTCTGTTATTTATGTTTTTATAGAGTGCTTTCATTGGCTCACTTGCTGATTTTTGAAGACAAAAGTCTAAATTACAATTAAGTTGAAACTGGATTTGCTTAAAAACAAACAAGAGAAAGAGGAAGAATTTCCTGTGTAATGGCTGACAGCAAAATTGTTTGAAGTAATGGGGTCCCATTTAAATACCAAGGACTTGGCAGACCCAGCAGAACTGAATTTGCATAGGCTGTAAAATCTAAGGCGTACTTTGGAAGCTTGCTGGAGTGCTTCTCAGAATATAAAACTTTTTGGCATTGTTACAAATCTTGATAAATTAATAGGAGAAAGCAGAACACTGTTTACAGCTAATTTTCTTTTCCAGGTATGAGGTTTTCTTCTTTCTCCATCTCCCCCCGCTACGCATTTGTCTGCCAAGTCTTCCCTCTGTGCCCCTCTACACCTCACAGTAAGTAATTCCCACTGATTCAGAAGGTGCCTGCTAGTGAAGGCACAGCTGATCAACATGGTTTTTTCTGCTGCCAAACTTCAGCCAATGAGCTATTCATGGCTCCAATCCCTGTTTCTGCTCATTAGGCCACTGGGAATTGTATGAATCATTTTCATTCCCTGCCAGGAAGCAACGCCAGTGTTTACTATTACTTATGCAAAATAATTTTCCAGAATCACTTTACAAATGCTGAATGCTCAGTTGACTTATAAAAACTGAAATGAATTAATAAGAAATAAATAAGCAGTCCCAACTGCGCGTGTTATCAGTTTTATGCACGAGATGAGTAAAAGCCTTACATATTTCCACTAAGCTGGAATTACAATAACCCCCTTTCCCTTGGGAGAAACAAGGGCTGAAGTGCAAAATTAAGATGTGTGTTATTTTTCTTTCATAACAACCAGGAGTGGACTTGGTTGAATTCAGTTTTATGTGGTATGCAAATGATGCTAAGCTATAGGTTAGCTTTACTATTCTCCTGTTTTCCTTCCTCCTGAATAGTTTCTCATTCCTTTTTCCTCATACAGAATGATAGGATGCAGCAGGGAAATAATACCCCTAAAATGTACAACTGCAACTAGACTGGGATGATGAAAGGAAATGCTCCTTCAACTAGGGTGCAAGAGCGACTAAGAGAAACCTGAATAAGCAGCCAAAGAACAAAACAAATAACAAAATTGAAATATATAAATCAGGACAATAACTGTTTATAATAATTTATGTGTCAGTTAACTTGACTACATTTGATCAGCTATAAAGACATTACTGTTAACCCAATAGAAAGGAAATTCTATTGAAAAACAGAAAGAAGTCTTTGTTGTAAAACCAGCAGAAAATTGTGCATAAAACCTGATGGGAGCCTCAAAATAATCTCATTAAAGCGGAACACACTTATTCAAGACAGACAGAAAGGGTTCACAGCAGTCTTAAAATCTGTTTTAGGAATTTCACTCTATCTCTTTCTTAGAGTTCTCTCCAATTACTCTGTTTTAAACTCTATGACATTTTAATGTTCTCAGCAAAGTAAGGATTTGTCAGAGCTAGTCATTTTAATACTCAAGCTACAAAACAGATCAACCTGATACAGACAGGCCCCAACCCATAAATTTGTGTTTCTGTAACACAGAAGGATACACTGGCTCTAACCTTTCCTTGGTGCTCACCCTCTCCTCACAGCAGGCTTTCCGCAGACTTGTTAGGAAAGCCACTCTTTGAAGGAACACTGTCAGGCTAAAAATATGGACAAAGAAAGGAGATGTTTGTCCAGATTTCCTTAGTCTATTGCTAGTCATAACTCATTGTATTTATTTTTTTTTTGAAGATTTTAGTATTTAGGTGTTTTTATTTTTCACTCCCTTGAGCAACAAATAGTCAGTTTTAGCTCCAGGACTTAAAGGTCAGTCGAACATATTTGTATTCAAACACAGGAGTATTATTTCTGTGTTTATGCAAGAATGTATTTGTATTTAACTTGTGAAATCTCACTTCTGTAGATTTATGTCTGAAATCCCCACACTTCTCTAACAGTAGGCTCTATTTACATCTAGGAGTTCATCTTTCTTCTAGTCTTCAACAGGATCTCAATACATCCTCCAAAGCCTCTCCATATCCTCAGCTTCTTTCCTGCTTGTCCCTCTGCCTGCTCTATGCCAGACAGGCCATGAAGAATACCTCACTTGAACTCACATCATAGTGAGATTTTAGCCTTTACTGTCTCTTTGTCCTCAATATAACTATTACTTTAAAATACACTGCTGTCAAACTTGGTTGTAACAAGTTATTGAGCTCAGAATGGACAAAATTTCATTCTATTTATTTAGTCTAAAATATTTGAAACCAGATTTAAGCTGCATTTTAAAACTCCTTCAACCTGCCTTCCAAAGAAAAGAACACATAGTGATTTTTATATAATCTTAATATTAATATGCTCCTCTGTTAAGCAAGGCAGCTAAAGGTCTAAGACATTTTAATCCTTGATGTTACACCCTCAATACAATGCTTTGTATGATCCAACTGCTGTTTGCAGACTCTGAGCAAATTTTCCAATTATATAGTTGCTGTCTTTCAACAGATGTTTATGGTAACATATTATTTGCTGCTCTCTGATAGTTTAGTGACTGCTTTCAGTCTTATCACTGCCAAATTGACCTCTGATCTACAGCAATGAACAAGGAGTCTATGGAACCACCACCACCCTGCCTTGCCACCCACAGCTAAAGCAAGACTCAGTTTTTGGTGTCCTCTAAGCAATTGGTGCTAAGGTCATCTATCTCTGATTCTCCCTCCTTTAGCAACAGAACCAGCTGGAAACATTTCCCTCTTCCCTGTCTCTATGGACACCTCCTTACTTTGTAACTTCCACAACTTGGTCTCCCTCCAGGGCCCCCACATTTTGTCTGCCACTGATCGATTCAGGGATTAGCTCAGCAGACCCTTGACAAAACAAGTACCTGTTTTACCAACAACTGTCTAAGACAAAAGCATAGAGCCCAGGACTGCTGTGCCATTTAGAGGAATGTGAATGCGCTCTGTGAACACTGCAAATTAAAGTTGGAGAGGGGAAGAAAAAGAGAGAAAATCAGTTCTAAATCTCTTCAGTCAAATTATTCAAGTTTTAAGGAGGAGATAACCCTTGTTAACTGGCTTTGAGAGCCTACCCAATGCATCATGCACAGTTCAAGACAGTATTTTCTACTTTTACACTTCAAGTGACATTTTCAACATGGTTGTAGACTACATTGCAATGAGGCAGGAAGAAAAGACCTATAAGCTCTTTTTGGAGTTATATTTGAGATGCCCTTCTATTTGAGCAAATAGAGCTTCTGAAATACTAATAAGTCCAGTCAAAAATATTATAAGGTATAGTTCTCTCTCTTATAAGCATTTTTTTGTAGATACATTTAGGAATAATTGGTCTTAGGAATGATTTGCAAGGCACATAGAAGGATGTAGTACATAAAATCCTATAATGCAGACCTAAATTCAAAAGAACAAAATGTACTTCAATAGGATGTTCCAAAACAATTTAAAGAATAGGACAATGCTTTCTTATTGTTTTGTCGATTTTTAAATAAAAAATATATAAGAATCTCCTGCCACCTTGTTATTCAATCCTTCCCATAATCATTCCTTCCAGTCCTTTCTAAACAGAATGTTCAAGCAAATTTTAAATATGAAATAATGAATATGTCTGTTCCTAATTACAACCCAACTCATATAACTTCATTTACTATTGACTGGATAGATAATGAAAAATTGTGCAGAATCAGAAGGTCTTGTTTATAGCTCACATCAGTCACAATGTTTTTCAGTATTCAATGCTGGCATTAAATTGGCATTGCAGATTTAAGCTTCTTTATAAAAACAAGGTCTATGTTAGCTCTTCAGAGTTGTTTCATATCCAAAGTTCACATTGATTATTGCTCAGAGAACCGAATGTTCTTATTATTCCTATTTTTTTTCCCTCTAAAAGCAGGATGCACAGGATGAGACACAGAGCTATCAACAAGAACTTAAGATGAACAAGGAATATTTGTGCACAAATAACATCCAAAGAGAAATAAGAAGCAGAACAAGTGAAGGTTGACTGAATTTACTAAGAGTATGCAACCAATCAGTAAAAGCTCCAATAGACATTTTCCTATTGTTTAGACATCATTCTATGTTATCTCAAGCCTAGTGAGGACTGAATATGTACTCTCACATTTTCCTAAACTGGACACACCAGTGATATCCCTCTATACCAAATCTTTTCATTCCATGACCCTTGTTACATTTCTGAGACTGGATTGTCTGGCTTTAACTGAAGAGGGGTAATAGTTCTCAAGAAAAGACAAAAATACCTGAGATATCTCTTCTCATATTTGCTCATAAACAGCATTATGTCACAAATGTTCATTTCTCTGGAAAAACAATGCTACAAGATTGATGTCTCTTATATTTATTATTTGTAAAACTGTGTCACTTATGTAAACTAAAGTTCATTTCTAGACATCTAAGTACCAATCTGTGTGAAAAGTAATGTCTTTTTAAGCAGCATGTACTGGCATGTACCAGCAGAATGAGCTCTCCTGATAGATTTATTTATATATAAGATATTCTATCAATTCCAAGAGCAATTTTTTGAAAAACAAAAAGTTACTTTTAAAGTTATTTTCAAATCCAAACTTTGTTATTGAATAGCAGTAATTGTTCATAGAAACTCCTGTGCAGTGAGCTACTCAAACAGTGCCAAAATGAATTTGAACTCTAATTCACAGTTCCCTGGTTTTGTTGCTTTTTTTGGTTATACCAGTACATTCTAGGTTTGACATCTTAGCTCTGAAGAGCCTTTAGCTTGCAGAATATTGAATAATCCTTTGAATTTAAGAATCTTCTACAAAGTGTGAGAAGTTAATTTGGCTGGGTTATATAAATTTCCATCCCCATAGTGAGATTTAACATTTCTAAAACCCGAAGATATTCTACTAAACTCTTATTTTCTAATAAAGCTGAAAAATCATGCTGCTACTAAGCAACGAAAGTCGTTTCAACAAATGATACTCAACCAAACTATTGATATTTCATCCAGGATTAAGCAGGTCTAGAGAAGTAGGACTGGGGATTCTTCAGTATCAAGTGATGTTTCTGGTGATTATTCAGAGTCTCATACATTAGAAGTAGGTGTAAATGAGAATCCTGGAAATCTACAGTTACCTGTCACTTTCTGATAATAAATTCATGCCTTTGCTCCTATTGTGTTCTTTTTTTCTGTTCATATTCTGCAAAAGCTGTCGGCGTCAACCTTGATTTTTGTATTAGCCAGCCGAGATTTCACTTATTACAAAGAGAAATAACACAATATTTGAGCAACTGAGATATTATATTAGTACACAGGGATATCACAATATCCAGTCTGTTACATTTATAAAGCCACTTAAAGAGCTCCTTCTGAACACATTTTTTATTCAAGGGTATGAAAGTGTCAAAATTAATACTGTGATACACACCACTGCCCTCCACTGCAGAGCTGGTATTTCTAAATGCATTGGTGTACCAGGAAGAAAACACAAAATTCTGTAGGGTCACAACCTTAATCCACCTATGCCAAAATAATCAGTGAGGAACACAGAAATAACACCACAGGGCATACATTTAAGCTGAAAATCTCTGGGTAGCTGTAAGGGTGCATTTAAAATTTTCATGAGCATACCACACCCTCCCCAAGACTGATGATAAAACCACTAGTGCCATCAGTAGGAGCTGAGTGGTGTTCCTGAGCTTGAGAACTATCCAAAGCAGAATGAAACCAAATTCACTTAAGACACCATTCCAACAGACTTGGGTTCTATCTCAAATTCACCAGAAACTTCATGTGTGTGATCTTAAACAAGTCTCTTTCCTGCTTTGTGCTTCATCTCCTCCTCTTTCAGACATGGATAACAGCACCTCCTTACCTCCCAGAACACGCATGTTAAGTGTGTTAGAGATCTTATTCAATACACTGACAAGGCAGAAATGCCCATGTATTATTATAGATACATAGATTAGATCTATGATAAAAATTCAGCTAAAACTTCAATGCCAAGAAAAGAGGAATAGATACTTTTTGCGTCATCTATTATTCCCACTTTCCTGTCATCCCATGTTCTGAACATCAGAACCAAAAAAGTAGCTGTAAGTAAAGCAAGCAGCTTGTACTCTGGCATATTTCCTCGTCTCTGGAATTGGAAACAGCACAGCAAAAACTATCCATTCTTGGATGAAAAGTACATAAATATAACAGATGAGTCCTTTTAGTAACTCATTGACAACAACTGCCTACTGACTGGATGTGTTTGGAGTATTCAGAGTGGATGCAGGAGAAACAAAGGGCCCTAGGACTCTGGGAATGTGTGCAAACATCTGGAGTACATACAACGTATACCTGTAAACTTAACCAAACAAATCAGCTTGCTCTGCTCCTTATTTAAAACACTTCCCTTTTACAATGCATGGGAAAACTATAGCAATATCTGTTATACCATTTACGATTAAGAAAATCAGGAGGTAGACAGCTTAGATCTATAAAAGTGATTTGATATATTTGGCAATCCAACTTGGCCTGTCTGCAATGAGCTGTTAAATGAAATTTTGCACAGCCATGCCATCAGGCTTTATTCACTTGCCACATTTTATTCTGAAGGGGAAAACTGATGGCTAGTACTAATCACCTCAATTATTGCCAGAATTGTGTCAAATTTGGGGATGAGATCAATCTCTTCTTACATGGGGATGAGGAGTGAGTGTGATTTATAAATAAATCAGAAATCAGCAATCAAACTGAAGAGAAAGGTGGCCTAAAATACCATCAACTTCCCCTTTCTAGGGGTGCAGTAGATCAGCAT
Organism: Manacus vitellinus; assembly: GCF_001715985.3. Lineage (NCBI taxonomy): Eukaryota > Metazoa > Chordata > Aves > Passeriformes > Pipridae > Manacus > Manacus vitellinus. The sequence continues at coordinate 3,777,443 of NW_021940603.1, read as the reverse complement.
TTTGAAGAATTCCAAGTAAGATATTTCAAGGTTTTCTTTTAAAATAAATAATAAGATAAATAAATAAATAAAACAACCTAAAGTTGTTTTTTTTTTTTTCACCTGCAATAACTGCTTGAACAAATCTTATTACTTCAGAGAAAAGTTCTTCAAATGATAGAGAGAAATGCCCCAAGTAGATCTCCCTGGGAAGAACAGAAAGTGTACCAAGAGCAGCACCAAAATGAAGGCCTTTAAAAGCTTTAAATATATTACAGGTTTTGCCTGTGTCTTTCTGTACTTAGACAAGCTCCTGAATTCATCTCACTTCTATTGCCCTACTAGTTTCATGGACAACAGATGAAATGTAAACTCCTCATCCAATATTTATAGGTAAGAAGGAGCCATCAGAGTAGAATTTTCAGTGGCAGTTCTATATTTTTGTCACACGTTGACTGATTGAATAATGGTGGGATTCCTCAGTGCCATGTATGTAATCTGTTCCATGTCCTCAACAGCAAAGCTCAAAAACAATTTTAAAAAAATATAAGCTATTAGTTACTAAAAGGGGAAGGCTGAAGAGACTTCTTGTTCTGAATGCTGCAGGGTTTTCCTTTTACAGAACCCAGAAAGGAGATCAGTGCCAGAACATAGTCTGGCTCACTCAAACTCCTGGCACTGTTTAAACAATTTATTTCATCATTTCTCGCAGCCAACACTTGGTTGCATTTCTGTTTACATACTCAGCAGGGGCCACCACCTATGGGAAGAAAGATGAGAACATACTCACATTATGGTATCTGTAAGATTCATTGAGTCTTTAACGATTTTCAAGCGGAGTCTTGCTGTGAAAGCGATGAACAAAGTCAACAGAAGGTCCAGATACAATATTCTTGTAATAAAATTAAAATTACTAAAGTAAACTTTTAGGTGTCTGACAAAGAATTGAAAAGCACAAGATATTTCTATATAATGTATCAGTTGATACCAGATGCAGCACATGTGAACAAGGCTGGGCTCAGTGAGAGCAGATTGAGCAAATTGATACAGACTCAGTGCGTGGTATGTGGATGGTTCTTGTTTCATGAACATATTTTCTTTTCCTAACTTGCTGTTTTAATGACAACAGTACTCTAGACCCAGGCATGAAAGAAGAAATATTGTCCTTAAAAACTCCTGGGTTTAGCCACAGTAGTGACTAAAACATAATGATTATTCTTTTAAGTAGAAACTTAGAAGTAGCAGGAAATTCATTAAATTCATTATATATGCACATACAACCTAGACCCATAATAATTAGTTAATTCTAAGTGACTTTTCAATACATATTGATATATGGATGCTTTTGCTTCACATGAAAACTTAACTTTTGCTTTAAGATTTATCACCTTTTGAATTTTCGGATGACTTACATAAATCAAAACAATGTACACATGGATTTATTTCTAAATAGTTCAAGTGTTTTTAAGCCAATTGGTTGCATTGGGTCTTGATAAGACTACTGAAAAGAGGGAAAATTACACATAAAACCCTTCCAAAATATCCTTGGTTGTATTGTGATGTTTTCTATTACAGAGGCAACTGCAGAATCAACCTATCTATCAATCAGCACCAAAAAGAGGAGGATAAAAGTAAAATGCTTTGCATTGTCAAGAAACAGCCTCTGGAAGTTCAATTAGGGATTACTTGCTGTTATTCAGGTAAATGTTCTCCCAAGCGCATCCATTTTACAGGACTCTTGAAAGGCATTTCCAGATGAGTGGATGACACTCCACTCCACATTCTCAGTCATTTGCAATTTCGTTGGACTCTGTGCAGTCACCAAGTTTCCCCTTATTTCTTTCCTGCTTTTTTGGCAGGCAGCTCCCAATTCAGCCTCTTCTGCACCGTATAGCTGGCTGAGTGGCCTTTCTCATGAAGCCAGATAATTATGTTTCACTCAGTAATTTTGTCTCTGTTTCACTGGGCATGAGCAGTTTGGGGTCGTCCATTTTAATCAATTGTATGTTATTTTATTACCATTACTACATTTTTATTCTGTCACAGCAAAATTCAATGATGCCTGTCAAGTCAAGAGTGTAAAACTTATTTCTATGAAGTCAGCAACAAAATGCAATGGCCATATGCAGGCTTCAGTGTCAGCAACACAACAAATGGATAGCTCTGTAATTAAAAGTGGATGCTGGCCAGGAGAGAGAACTATACTTCTGAACTGTGGGAGACAAGAATCTCACTCTCCTTTTACAAGTTTACCCAGACATTAATGCTGTTCCTGAAACCTGGGCTTACTCTAATGAAATATGACCTTTAGGAGGTATGGAAACTTTTTGTATGGCAATATAGGCAAAAATACAATAATAGGCATTTCTATCCCTTTTCTCTGCAAATTTGAAAACAGACATTTCTATGAATTTTCTCAGAATGTCACTTGTTGATACATCAGTGAATTCACCAGCTTTACAATTCAATGGTAGCATTACAATTCAGTACAGGTCATTTTTTACTGAAATTTTCCATGCTGACTGTGAACCACAGATCCACATAGAGATCTAGATGATTGAATTAACAAGTCAAGGAAAGACTAGTGTTTTGTCTAGTAAAATCATCAGAGGAAGAAACAGAAAGCAGCTACAAGCCTTTCACTTTCCTAAACACAGCAAAAGGAAAAGCAGTAAGAATAGGGATATAAATATATACTGACTAAAGAGAAAGCTATGCCTGCACTTAAATTTAGGCCATGATGGTACAGTGTTACTGATGCACTAGGACTTACACACTTTCCCAATCTCTGTCTTTGTAATGTTAATTATTCCTTGACAAGACCTATTTATTTTCTTTTCTTATAAAATATAAATTCTCAAATACAAAAATATACATTTTAGATACCTAAATTCGGAGAGATTAATCCTACCCTAAAACTATTGGAATGTGTGGGCCAGTAGGGTTATTGGTGAGGGTTTTTTTTTGTTATCTTTGGGAAAGAGAGGGAAGGAGTGTCTTTTCATTGTGGTGATCCCCTTTTTACCCTCTCACAGCTAATACCAAACCCTGGGTTCTTAACTTCATCCCAGTCATTTTTATGTTCTGTCTCTTCCCCCATCCATCTCTGTCTGTCTTCCATTTTCTGTCATTAAAGAGGGGGAGTTCTTGAACCTCACCACACCTGAAAAGCACACATTCTAAGTGAGCCCAGAGCTTTTTTTTTTTTCACAAAACAGAAAGGAAAACGTGTCACACCTCTGTGATATTCAGGGAGCAGCATTGCTGATTTTGTTTGTCTCTTCTATCGATTACTTTATCCTTGGTCTGATTTGGTTAAACTCTTCAGGCCCATTGCTAAGCACAGTGTAACCCACCTCCTTCCTGTCCTGACCCTCCATAGAATAATAATGAGTCTGTCCTTGAGGGAACAGACACAAAGTGCCTTGGGTCACATTTTATGTTTTAAACAAGACAGAAAAAAATCTTTGGTGTGTCTTCCTTGTTGTTGTCATACTCGTGCTGATTTCCTGAGCAAGGTACTGCCTCATCTCCCAAATCTGAAAATCCTGCTAACTCCCGAGCCAAGTGGGATGCATTTACTGTAGCCTCATTTTCCAGTTGCAGACCTCTTTATCTTGCTAAGCATATTATTTTGATAGCTTATGATCAAGTCACTTGGTGAACTATGAAAGAGGACTAAACTAAATATATTTTAGCAAAGGTGCTCAGGACTGTTTTAAACATCCAAGGAAACAATAGGACATCTGGGTTTTTTTAAAACAAAACAGTGGCTGATTAAAAGAACTAATTTTAAAAGTTTAAAAAAAAAGTATAGGTATTTGACACATATCTGATCACATCTACAAACAAAAAAAAATCAATAACAGATGTAAGCTTTGAATCACAGGTTGAATTAAAAAAAATAGTATCATTTCTCTCCACTCTCTATAATCTCTATCATATAGCATTTATCTACACTTACTATAAATAAGAGCCAATAAGCTAAAGCTGTGAAGGCAGTGCAAAAAAGCATGTTAAAGAATCAAGTACAGAAGCTGTTGTGCAGGTTTAATGCACGACTGAATGGAAACCTCTGCAGAAAACCTGAGCCCACCCGTTGCTCAGGAGGTTCAGCCACCACAGTCCAAGGCTGCCTGACTTCTGTGTGACAGCAGCCACGAGGAGATTCAAACATTTCCTGCTCTCAAACACATTGACTTTGCCCCACCTAGGGGGCTAACATCAGTTTTCTCAAGTACTGCAAGTGGACAAGCCCCAGCAAAGGCACAGAATAATCTGAGCAAGGGAACATCACCTGGAATGGGAACACAGTTACTTCATCAATGAATTCTTATTGCAGTAGTTAAAAAAGCACTTCAACAACAAAAGTTTAAAAAATGCCAACTAACTCATCACAAATAGCTCTCCAGCTGTCAGATTCACTGAATTTACAAAGGGCTCACTCAGTTTCAAAAAGGCAGAGTAAGCACAGCATTTATCATGTTAGTTTATGACCAAGTGGAAGGGTGAGAAAGGCAATTTGGAGAAGGAAAGTTTTGATACTGGTCAGACTAGCCAAGGACTAAACTAGGAATTTAAATTCAAAGAAAGTCTGAATTTTTGAAACTTTAGTCTGAAGTAGGACATAATAATATGACCTTTTAAAGCTGGCAGACAACTTCAATTTTATTTGATTTGGTTATATTTGAATTACCTACATGAAAATTGTTTGGCTGTTTAAGTCCCTGCCTTCTACAACATTTAAAAAGTCAGAAAAGAAATTTAAAAAAAATTAAAATAACAACTTAGTGAACTCAAAAAGGGTCCGTTTGAGGATGACAACTCTGTGATGCCTAACAATGCCTATAAAAATTGTGTTTGATTGAACAACACAATACCAAATTATCTTAGAAAAAAGAAAGCTTTGACAAAAAAAAAAGTGACCATACTCTCATGTAAATGCCAGCAATCCTACCTAAACACACACAAATCTCGATGCCTACTGACAGTTTCCTAAGAACAATTATTTCAATAAAGTCACCATTGCTGACCCAGACCATAATTGCATAACCTGTATAAAACACACCTGCCTGTTTACATAGAGGTAAAGCTATTCCATAGCAAAATGAAGAATAAATAAGACACTTGGTCCGAGCAGTTGCTTCATTATTAAAAGAAATAATAATAATATTAATAACAAGTCAAGTGCTTAGTGCCTGGTCAGAAACACAAGCAGCTGCTTGAAAGGAAGAATTACCACAGCTGAAGCTAAAATAGAAATTTTAAAAAATTAAGCCTCCCAAACAAAGTCCACAGTTCTGCACACTGAAAACATTGGAAAGGCTTCCAACACCCTGGGCTGTGTTTGCACTGCAAACCAGCCGGGCACAAACCCAAACGAGCGTGTCTGCCCACACCAGCAGGGGTTTGTGACACCACAGGAGGCCCACGTTGGGTTCTTGGAAATGGATGTACCCTCTCCTGCATGCTTTTAAAGCACTTTTCCATTTAAACCTGTATTTTATCAGAAATCTTCATTCCTATTCCTACAGAAGACCTATGATATTTATAAGGTTGCAATTTAAGCAGTTTTGCCTCTCAAAAGGAAGTTTTATGTCTGACATTAATTCCGCTGAATCCATTTCACTAAGAAAATGAGTGATACAGCTGCCAACTTCCATCAGCAAAAGAATTACTTTTTTCATTCCTCTTCTTTAATATAATTTGTAGTAGTCAGTTATAGAGTTATGGGTCTTCAAATACTTCATAAGTATTTTCAGCAGATTTCTCAAGGATATTTTTCATAGCATATCTTGTATGAAGTATTCATAAGATGTGAAATTACTTCATTTCCCAGCAACAGGGGACATCAGCAATCACACCAAAGTAACGCTTGTAAAAGCTTGTTTAGTAGAGAGATATGAGGATACAAATTTTTCATAATGTGATTCATGTCATAATCAACAAGTAAGGAAAGGGCACTTTCAAAAAATGTGTATAGACAACATCGTGATGCAGATAAATGACATTTGAATGCTTTGAAGTCTGCATTACCCTCCCACCTTATACACTAGAATCAACAAGTGGTTTTGGCATGCACAGGGCTTTTTTTTTTTAAATAAAAACACCAAAATGAGCTGTGATAAAGTTACACTACAATTCTAGCTACCTTTGTGAACAGCATAAAAGTATCCAACAGGTATGGTTGAAATGAAAGCAAAATGCAAAACATATCTATTGTTTGTTATATAGTATTTGATACATTTCAAATAGTTTTCCACATTCTGTAGCTACGCACTTTTCTCAAAGGGGAAAATGTTGGTTGTATTTTCAATTGTAAAGAAGATATTTTATGTTCCATTCATTTTATATGAATTATTCATTGTTAGGTAAAACATCAGGATCTGAAGCATCTCATTTCCTCAGAAGATACTTTGGTTTTAAGAAAATAAGACACTCTCATTGAAGTAGACTGAGAAGCACCAGCCTCTTTACAGTATCTTCTCACTCAACAAAAGACAAAAGGAAAAGCTTAATATTTTTACCTGCAATGTGAATGAGATTCTATATATATATATATATTCTCACACAATAATAATAATAATATTTAGTATCTAATTTATATCCCAAGCAACATTCTTATGCCCTAACTTCAAAGCACTAAAAGGATAAATCTGGAGCAGAATAGTTTTCAAGAGGAATAATACAATGTTTTCCTCCTTTTTGTTTTTATCAAAAAACCTAGAAATGTAGAAAATTACCAAAATATATTAACCAATTTTTGCAATTGATTTAATCTTTTTGCAATTTAACAACAAAGCTACACAAATGGGTACAAAGAATTATAATACCAATCTGAGCATTGTCAGAAAATATTCATTTGCTTTCCTTTTGTTATTGTCTTCTTGTAAAACCATCAGAAATGTTAAATCTGGCAGCAGTTCTGGGCTTATTTGCTAGATTCATTTGCCTTGGAAGTCATTACGTGTCTTTCTCACATCCACACTGAAATGCTCTGCTTCTCACATCAGCATTTCCATTCCACAACGGCCAATTTCACATCCTCTGTCCTTCAGCATACTGTATTTGCTTCCACTTGACCATTAGCTTTCAAGTAATAGGTTTTTTTAGTACCAGTTTGGCCATTAAACAATTACATGGAATGAACATTTATTTTATGCCTAGCTATTGCTTTCCTTAGAAAAATCATTCTAGTAAGACCATGTCTATAACAGTATTTGTCAGAGGTCAATACTCAGTGACCAGATTCTTTTAGATATTATACAAGCAGAGGGTGTACTGTTTAATATAAAATTTAACTATTTGAAGATGGCTGATGTTACACCAGATTTCTGATCTAGTGGAGTGATAAAAAATATACTGTATAAAGGTAGGTTCCACTTGGATAATATATATACATGCACAGAGAGAGAATGAGAGAGAGAGCACACCGCTGCAATACACAGCTGAAATACAAATCCAATGTGATTCCCATACCAGTTTCCAGAATATGCTCACTGTCGGGATGCTGGGCAGCCCCAATCATTGTGAAAGAGAACATGGGTTGAAACAGCTCAAGCCTGTTGCTCTCTTCAGCTTTTATGCTCTAAGTTGGGCTGAACCACAGCACCTGCCCACTGCCCCAGCGCTGGCCTGGCTGACACAGGGACACACTCACACTCTGTCAGTGAGCTCAGGGAGAAACCACCAACTGATTCCCTCAGCTGGTCATGGCTGTTTATCTAAAACAAAACCCACCCTCCAGACCCGTTTGTGCTTGGACAAACTCAGCTCGTTGCAGCAGCTGGGGTCAGTCACATCCTGCATTATTCCTGAGTTTTTTCCACATTTCCCTGGACCACCTCCGCTGGGCCTTCTTCCATTTTTGGGGTCTATTGGCAAATCACAATATATTAGCTGTTCTTTTATATTCTGAAAATATTTAGTTTCTTTTGTAGAGGAAGTGAAGTCCTTTGTCGACCATTCCCAAGCAACATTCCGTACCCATGTATTTCTGTGGTGTCAGATTTCTAGGGGAGAAAGCACAAGGCAAGCCACAGTAATTTTGATTTCTGACTACTTGAATTATTTATATAGTTGTCATTTCTAAGAGAAATATCTTTGTACATTCATTATACACTGATAATGTGTGCCTAATAGATCAGATGAAAGACAGATTGAAACATATAACAGAGCACATGTTATTTAGCAAAGAAAATTAACACATTTCGTTCCATTTTAGCATGCGGGAAACTTTAAACTCCTCTGGCACCCAGCACAGTTTAACTCAGGGAACCAAGACCTAGTCTTTTGTTAAGAATGGTGAGAACAAGGGACTAGGAAACTTAATAGCAAGAAAAAAGAAGAAAATCTGTTACTTTAAGAACTGTTTTACCTAGGAGCTATTAGCAAGAGTAAAATTAACCCCTCTCTCACTCCACACTCTCCACTCTCTTGTGAAGTTGGGGTTAGTACCCCAGAGCAAACATGATTAATGAATTGCAGGGTCTTTATAGCAAATCTGGAGAAAAAATTTAGGACCTAGTGAAAACAAATCAAGCTCTGCAAATGGAAGTGCAAGTAGTATGGTAATATTTTCTTGAAATACTTATGTAGTTCTGTACTTCCAATGTAAACACAGCCACCACCAGCCTTAATAATGACTATATGTACTTTGCACTGAAAGGAGATTTACAGCAGACAACCTCACCAAGTCATAGGGCATATTCCTAAAAACCTTTGTATTTGCAGGTAACCAGAGAAGGGGAATTAACCACCACACTGCACAACTGAGAAGCCAAACAAGAATTGTTTCTTCTTCTCAGTTGAACAATGAGGAGTCAGACTTGAACTTCTAATTATAAATAAGCTATCCTGTGTCAGAAGCAGCAAACAACAAATCCTGCACTCAGCTGGTCTTAGCTTGTTTTGACAGGAACTATGTTCCATCAGGAATATAATGCCTGTTTCTCACTATTTTTTGGAGACATTCGAAACATCCTGATTTCTTTACCCATGCAGATCACAGAGCATTAAGGTGATGACTTTCTACTCCCTGTTCCTACTCCAACTGGGAAATATATTCCCCACAATTGCTCTCTAGCGTCAATTTAAAATTTGCCGTGTCAGTAACAATTCCTGCCAGTAATTTTCTGTTACTAAATATTCAGAGAGTAAACAGCAAACAGTTGATCTATATAAATGTACTATTTTTTTTTAATTAGCATCAGAGGGAATTCTTATGGTCCTCCCATAGCAGGACGATAATAAAATGTTACTTAACTATGAGTAGATAAAATTCTAACACATTATTTTGAGTGCTGGGAAAAGTCAGTGAAGAGGGAAATCCACACAGGAATGTGGCTAATTGATGACTGGATGTCATCAAATGAACCAACTTGGAACATTTGCAGATTACAATTATATTGAAGTAATTCACGTGCCCCCATTAGACATTTAAATAGGCAAAGGTGATATTTTTCGTTAGAGAGATGAAAAGGCTCTGGACAAAACATTTTCTAAAGTATAAAATCTTCCTGACAGGCTGAACCATTGAATGTTAAGTTCATCTAAACTTCATCTTTACTTACATCATAGTATGTTCAATAGCGTTAGTGATTTCTTGTTCCCAGAATTAAATACTTTGATCTATTTTGTTAGAGAGCCCAACAATACTAAAATATAAAATTAATCATTAACAGTTGAATAGGTAACGAATTATTTAGTAATTCCATATGCCAACCAGATTTGACTCCCCTGAAATGTAGGTGATGTGTCCTGTGTCCCATCACAGTGTTTTTGAACCACCGAAATGATAAGACAACAAAAGCAGAAAACTATTTTTAAAGTCTTTTTTGGTAGTTGATTTAGGCTCTGTGAACAAACATCTACTTAACAAATTACAGTCTCTAATTATCAGCTTCATTCTTTGCTGTTATCAAAGTGATCTAAATCTGAATTAGCATTATGAGCCTAATTATCTGGTAATAAAATAATGTCATACTAATGAGCATCACCCTGCTGTTAAGCAGGACCTGCAGCTCTGAAAAACTCTCCAGAATCCCATGTCTCAGTTCAGTTCCTTGCAGAAAGCTTTAAGTAACTTCACCTCAAAAAGGCAATCAGTGTCAGGAAAAAAAGTTTTTAAAAATTTAGACTTTAGTTGTACTTGACAGCTTGAAGAGGAAATGAGTTTAGTTTCATTCCTTTAGAGATTCTAGTTTTAGAGCAATACATTTCAGCCCTGGCAGAATTAATAGATGGTTCGCTCATTTGTCAGGATGAATTTTCCATTCCCATATGACTCTATTGAAATAGCATCGCAAAAAGACCAGGACATATATAGAACTCCCAATACTGTTTTGCAGCATCCTCCTTCAGAGGGCAAAGTTCTTAATCAGATGCAATGGAGCTAATGGAGTATCACAACTCTCTGCCTTCTCCTCATTCCTAAACTTGCCTGGCTATAAATCAAAATTTGCCAAGATTTTGAACCTGTGATCAGGGGGGTGCAGTTCAAACCAGGAGTGATTCCAGCCTGCCTGCCCTTAGAATGACCTACCAAGGCAAGGAGCACATCATTACACCTCAGCTTGAGGTTTTCAAGGGACAAAATTTCACTACATTCTTGGGAATTACAGGCCATTCTTTAGTATAAAATAATTTCCTTCCTTTCTTTAGAAACATTATACTACAACAGTTCTTTTAAATCTAAACTTATTATGAGTTTTTATGAAGACAAGTAGAGAATTAATTTATTAGGTAATGCATATAACTACATCATTTCAGATAGAATCTTCAGTTTTGGTGTTTGTTGAAATGGATTTATTGTATGTTGTATAAAGAGAGGAAAATCAATTTTTATCTCAGACCTGTTATTTCAAATATTTTATAAAATCCATCAAGGATACACACAGAAAAGTAAGTATATATGTCAAGAAACTATCATATCTATAGGATAGACAAAGAAATTCAGAGTTTTCAAACCTGACTGTCTACCCCAGCATATTCCAGTGCAACTCTCTTTGTGCTTTGTGACTTTGATAAAAAGGACTAACAGGATTTCCACTTTAATAAGGTCATGCTGTACTTGCTAACACAATAACTTAGGAAAAATTACTGTAGGTTCAAGTAGTGAGACAAAATGACTTAATTTTATGTAACAGTTAATTTTAATGTAACGATTACCCTGGAACAAATACTACAAAAATATTTTCCCTACACATCATGCAGTGATATGTTCATAATATTCCCATGTTTTACTTATCCAAAAAAACTGACATTCAAACAACATATTTCCATGTTATGTGCAGATTTTTTTTGCTTAAGACATAATGGTATTAAATTTTAGACAGTTAATTATAAGCAGAAATACAACAAATTCTAGTTATAAATATGTCATCATTTATAAACTACTGAGAGCTGAGATGCAAGATTAAGATCAACTCTTATCATGGTCTATCTTCCCTCATACATGAAGGACATAGATAGATTTGGTCTATCAGAGTAGCCCAAAATATTGCAGCCCCACAAATGAAATGCTGTAGAAGGCTGTGAGCTTGGTTCAGAGCAAAACATCAGCTTAAAACTATTTTAATGGAGAAAAAAAAGGACTTATGTCTATCTGCCGAAATAACCTCTTAACACCACGTCTGTTTACATACATCTGACATTCTAGAAAACATTATTTTACACTAACAAAACTGGTTGTGCCTTGGGAAAGTCCAGGAATGCTCATGTAGCAGCCAGTGTATGTTTGCAGTGGGGCAATGGACAACTGCAATTCCTTGCAGTTATAGAAACAAAACCAAAAACCAACATTTCAGAGACACCCATGAAACTGTCCTGAGAGCATTAACTCTCTTTTATCCTTCTCAAAATACTTAGAAACCACTCCTAAGATTAATATTTTGCTCAAATGCATTCCAGGTGTTTTGGGGATTCCATCCCTCCCCATCCCTTCATGAAACGCCAGATATTCATTTTTTAATGATTCTGTAGGCCATAAGGTGGTGTTCTTCCTCTGTGACTGAGTGATGGAAACAAAGGAGAAAGATGCACAGGATACAGGAGAGTGCCATAACTCACATTCTCGTGCATAGTTTTGGAGAATTGAGGATTTGCAACAGAACAATGCACCCAAATTTTTGTGAATAGCACTAGCTTCAGACATAGTAGCAAACAAAATCTCAGATTTTTTATAAACACTTTTGCTTTTGTCATGAGATGGACTTGATTAATTTGGAACCCCCAGAATGGTGAAGAGGAAAATATATAATAGTACACTAGTTAAGCCAGCTCTAAATTGAAACCAAATATTATTCATTATTTATTTCTAATAATGGAATTCAATATTTAAGCTTAAAATGTGCATGTGATAAATACCTAAATATTGAATCATGTATACTAAGATCCACAGACAAGATTCTGTGGAAACCCTGCTAGTTTTTGTGTTTGCAAACGCTGAACGTACAAAAGTTAAATTGCAAAGTAGAAGCAAGAGCACCACTGAATGCAGTGAAACGGGAACCTCTTCATACTGGAGAGCATCTCAAGGGAACACAGGAGTGAGCACCACACTGTATTGATTCAGAAACAGTCTGCTCATGTACTTATACATCTATTGTGAGCTTTAAAGTCCTGCCCTGTGCCCACCCCCGGCTGTACGAGAACCTCTGCGGCCGATCAGCTCCCCAGGATGAGAGGGCAGCTAAACATATCTGCTTTGCTGCACACAGATTCACTGAATCATTTCTTCTGGATTTTTGCAAGTGATTTTCAACCTCCACGTTTTACTAGAAAGCCTCAGGTTGAAAAAAAAAAAAAAAAGAAAAAGAAAATTTAAAAAGAAATCCTATCAATTATGCTGACTTTCTTTGCATGTTTATATATTGCCACAGAGGTTTCTTGATTTGAGCACAAAACCCTTAAACCCAGACATGCTTTGAACTGAGGAAACATGCTTTATTTTTTTGTGAACATTGATTTACAAAAAAATTCAATTAGCACTGTGTGTTTATACATAGGAGAAATCAGGAAATGAGTTTGTTTTTGCATGTCCTCTTATTAAATATACATTCAGTTTAGAGAGGTGGGAGGGGGAGAGGTGATTTCTGACAAGTTTGAAAGGACTAAGTAAGAGAGAAAATTAACTTCAGCACAGCTCTAAGACTACAAGGAGCTTACCCAAGAGAATGAGATGACTGAAACACTTTCCTCCTGTTGTTTCTAATGGTAATTTTAATTTGTTTTGTCTTTTCTGACCTTTCACAGCTAAAGCAGTTTTCTGTTGTTGTTTTGTTTCCCATCTCACACATACTAGTGAGTGAAAGTTTCTGAGAAGGACTGAGTTTTGTGTACCAAAATACTACGTGGCATCACCAGCAAATGTATGACATCCCTACAACACCCATCTGAAAAATTTACTGAACTCAGACAACTATAAAAAAGCACAACAGAAGGCAGTTCAGCAGGATCCCACTGAAATCCAAGAAATGTTTCTGAAGGATTCAAGCAATTTTTAGTAGCGGACACTGAAAACTCACTTTCTGAAATTTGTTTAGAAGGAAAGAAGGATCCAAAGATTTGATTTCAAAAGTGGCTGCCCTGCATTCATTGCTTCCTAAGTTGAACCTGGAACAGTTTGAAACCCTCCACTGACAAGACAGCAATTTTCAGTTGACTATTTATTGCTGAGACTGAAGATAAATGACAAGAGGCTTGCAGACTTCAATGGTTTTGTTATCCAGAGCAAAAGTTTCAAGCAAACACATCTGTGCAATGGTTCTAATGCAAATATTAGCCAGTACTCTCCAACTGAAGTGCCTATTGGCAATTCTCTGAGTATTTCTCCACAATCTTTTTATACACAGCCTAAGGACTCCGACAAACTCTCTCTTTCCCTTCAAAGGCTTGTTAAGTATGTGATGAATAAATCTGTCACTTCCAATTCTAAACTTACTTTCTGTTTTGATTGCTGCAGGATCTTGTATCCATGGCAACTTTTCACCACTCAGAATCGATTAAAGGAGTGATCAGTTTATCTAAACAGCGGTGCTGATGGAGGAGAAGGTTTTTTTCTGAAATAGCAACTCTGACAGGTACTGTACATTTCCTTGACCAGTTAGTTTTCCAACACAGCAAGTAATGAATTCTCAAGGAACACACTATGGTCAGCTGAATGCTCACTTCATTTCTCCTCTCTAAAACAGGTCTCTAATTAAATATCCTGCAAATCAGTATCTGCATTTCTGATTGATATGTCCTGCTCCCTTTCTTAAGCAGAGCACTATAATGCATGGATCTCACTGGAGATAAATGCAGCTCACATCTTCACATACTTTTTTTTATTTTTTGGTTTTTGCTTTGGAGTTTAGGACAATCAAGTTTATTTATTAAAAAACGAAACCATCAAAAGTTTTCAGTCAGGCATAGATGAATGTTCAAATTAATTACACAGTGTGGAGACCCAATTTACCAAGAAAGAGTCAAAAGCACTGCTACAAATAGAGGAATGTGAGGCAGAGCAGCGCTTGCAAAGGACAAACCACTTTGCAAAATGTTTCGAGTTCTACAGAAGGTCTTTATTCTGCACGTTTGTCAGAATGTTGAGTTCCTAACTCACGTATTATATGTGAAGCCTCTTGGGACCAAACATTAAAGACCTTAAGCACACATTGGAATTTATAGTGATTAATGTGGTAACACGTCTAGTAAAGTCTACAAAGGCACACATTCGAAAAATAAGGAAATGCTTGAGGGGAGGAATCAATTCTTAAGTGCAATAAATGGGTACAAAAAAGCTTAGTGGGCTTTACATGATAATATATTTAGATGTGAAAATAGCACCCAGAGAAACACTGTAACTTCAAAGTCAAATATTATAGATTAAAGTACAGAGGAGGATTTCAACCATAATTACAGTTACCCTGCTTTGAAGACAGAAGCTTGATCTGTGATCAATATTAATTATATTGATATTAGCATGAACCAAGCAGGATGCAAGCCATTTTAGTAACAGGGGTTTTGTGCAGATTTCCTGAGCAAAAGCTCAGGATTCCAGGTGCAAGATCCTTCATGTTGCAGTGACTCTTGCCAGCTTCACCCAGGGAACAAATTAAACAAGCCTAAGCACGAAGTAATAGGATGCTTGACACTAAGCCATCTTCATTCAGGTGGTTTGACAGCCAAACAAAAGGTTTGCAATCCAGTCTGGTCACCTCTACCATATACCATTCTTCTGTGCTCCCAAGCTTGGTAATATTTACAATGCTTATACAACGAATACCAAGAGATCATTTAGGCTAGTTAGGCTGCAAATGTAAATACTAGTTTTGGCCTGAAGAATAGAGAAGTTTTTTCTTTTGTTTCACATACACAGAGAGCTCTTTTGGGTGATACCACTTACAGCACTTCTACAGCCATGTTATAAGCATCAAGTTATTAAGATTATGCTGACAGGGTGCTGAAAATATGAAGTCTCTAATAGTGGCAACTGTGTTGTGAAGGTTTTGAATCTGCTCCCTGAAGTGCCAGGAGATGGGAAAAAGAGAGGGTAGAACAAAAAAATTCAGAGAATGAGTGGTGAAAGGTGAAGAACAAATGCTGAAGGGGTCTGACCACTCTTTGCTCTCCCAGGTCTGCTGTGGGAGGAGAGACAACTCAGAGGAATTAGATTCTTTAGTTCTATGTTGTGCAGCATGAGGTTCCTATAAAAGTGTAATATGAGGTTACTTATTTATAATGTAAAAAGAAATAACAGACCCAAGATTTCTGTGAGACACAATGTTGCTGGTTCTGGTTTAACTGTCTCTGCCTGAGGGAGGAGCAGGAAGAAAGCAGAATGGCATCACAACCATGATGTTGACAAGAGAGCTCTGGGGGCCCAGGGCTCCTCTTCACTGGCCTCAGACCTTCATATCTGGGCCAGTCACCCAAGAGCCACAGGTAAATCAGGGAAACAGCAGGACTGCTCTTTTTTTTCCTCCCTATGTACAACAATCCCTTTGAAGTAGAGAAAGCTGTCAGAACTTTACAAACACACCCGCAAAACATACCCTGCATTTCTTTGCTGTTTGCTTAACTTGCTGTTTTAAGTGGCATTTCATGGCAGTATATGGTTGCTAACCTCCTAGAAGTCTCCATACCTCTAGTTTTTCCTGCCCTGGTCAGACAGAGCTCCAAAGGTTCATTAAGGACACCATACATCTCTTTCAATGGTCACATTACACTATGGCTTCAAGAGTTGACAGCGAAGAGATTTGCAAGGAATTAAAGCACATGAATGACAAGTAATTACCTTTCCTTCTGTCTCACTTTGCCACACCTTCTTAATACCTTTCTCATTTTATTGCTGATGTACTGATCTTATTAAAAGACCATCTTCATCAGTGGATGCAAGTTATTTTATTTTCTTTCCTCTTAAGTGCTTGAAACTAAAATATCTCTGCATGTTCAACTGCCAAAGTTTGACATTTTCCCCCCAAAACATAAAGAACATACACTTGGCCATCAAAACAACAAACTGAAAATTGCAGTCTTGATTAAGCAGACCTAGCTGCTGAGCAAAAACAAACTTGGGAACCACAGAAAGGGAGGAGTAAAACTGTTAAGATGTAGTATGAATCCTGTTTGTTGTGCAGGATATAATATTTTAATATAGAGATACCTGTACTAATAAATTTTGTTTGCCAAACTTAAAATATACATTAAGAATGAGGATCACAAGAGTTCTGTGCACTCTTTTCCTTCCTTTTTTTTTTAAGAAACATCCATTTGACTGTTTGAACTTGAAGCATTATTGACATCACTGACATAAGAACAGGACTATTAAAATGCTTCAGTAATTAATAGATTTTAGTTTAATGTGTAAAAAATTCTCCACATTTTAAAAAATCACACTGGAAAGGGAAGAAAATTATATAAGTAGTACAATACTAAACATATCAACACTAAATTGGACTTCAGGAAAATGAAAGGAAAAATACTGATGCCTATGAATGCCTCCTCTTATGTTTGCTGTCTAATTTTGTGTTGATAATTGAAAAGCAGTATTTGGATTTTTAATTTACACTCTCCAATATTTCATTTTTTTTCCCACACCTACTCTGTTCACTGAATACAGCCAGGCAAGCATGAACTAACTTTTTATACACTGCTGTACAGAGAAATCATCTTTGCCAACAGAGCTTTGGCAGCATGGATGTAAACTCCTTTCCCAAACATTTGACATTGATTGTTCTCTGCTTCTAGTTTTTTAGAGATAGAGGAACTAGAACCACCTGATTTAAGTTACATTTGGTACTGGCATGCCCAAGGCTCCCTTCACAGTCAATGCATAAAAAGCCCTTCTGAGGCAGCAGGTCCTGGGAAAACACCAAGGGTTAACTGAACTCTTAATCTCAGCAATTACATGGTGAGCTGGGCCAAAGCTAAATTTTTGCATAACATGCTTGTGATTTAGCCACTTTACCTGTATTAAATGCAGCATCAGTGATGCTTTGTTCACCCTTACAAGGGAAAGATAACTGAATTTGTTCCCAGGTTATACTGAACTTCACTTGTAAAAAATAAAAAAAACAAACCAACAAATTCTTGTCCCTTAACCCCATAAAAACTTAAATACACATCAGCTCCACCTATAACTGTGATAGAGGAGACCTAATTCTAATTTTATTTCACAGGAAATGTTATTTATTTATTCTGGTCAGCAAAACCTAAGGCAGCTTTGGGGCCATTGAACCAGCCTCACACATGCAGCTGTTCAGAGATCCTGGATGTGCACCAGAAAGATGACACAGCCAGAGCTTCAAGTCTCTCCCCTCGAGACCTGGGGTTCCAAAATTAAAATAAACTGTGGAAACTTTTAACTACCAAAAATACAGAATGAACATTGTCCTCGAGTAAATAAAACAACCTGACAAAATGCCACATGGATGAGCAGGTAACACACGTTGTCATCAACAGCATCCTCTGCTAAACATCCTACTTTTGACAAATTTCCATTTTTTTATAGAAACAAAAAACACTGGTCAAATTACTCAGGAAAAAGCTTACACAAAATGAGGAATAATGTTTCCCTAGTAGATGTCATCATCCTTCAATGAGTTCATGAAAGGAAGAAAAGATAACAGAGTTAAGGAGGTGTCATTTCCCTGACTCTCCTCTTTGCCCTGGGTCAGTAAGAGCAGAACCTGGGCTCATTTCCCTCAACCTACAACACAATGGTTGATCCAGAGAATCCAGTAAGGATACAGGAATTATATTCAGTAATCTGAGATTACTCTTGCATGTCAGCAGCCCACCAAAAATAAGGGAAATAGGCAGGATTTCTCCATGCACGTGTGTGTGTGCGTGCAGAAAAGAATAAAAACACAAAATGATACAGTTAGCACACGGGTGGCAGAGAGAGAATTTGCATTTTAAAGCTGAGAACAAAATCCATTCTACTAAATCCAAATGTTTTCCATATTCCAAGGATATTAAGAGGAAGAAAAAGAATGGAATGGCAGGAAGAGGTAAGAGGAAAGAAATGAGCAACAAGAATAATTTCAGTTTATGGGGCAATAGAACCTATTACTTGAAGGTGGAAAAATGTTACTTGGCTTTGCTTGTATTATTCCAAATTTAGGTTGTTTTCATATTAGCTACAGCCTTTACAACAAAAAAAAAAGTCTCCAACTGTTTAATAGCTGAGGTGTAAACCAGCTCATTAACAAAAAAGATCAAAGCCTTGGAGTACCATAAGTTTCCCACCCCTTTCCTTCAATATTATCCATTAACGAAACTATACCTCCACCTGGCAAATGGACACAACAGCAAACTCCTGATGCAGTGAAACAATCTGCACATCTAACATACCACAAAGCTTTGGCACATGCTATTGGCTTCAGCAAACAGAGGATTTTCTGTCAATGAAAGACTTAACACATGGAATTTGTTGCAAACTCACATAAACATTGTACTTACTCGATGAGCTCAGATGAAATGTGTGGTTTAGTACTTAGAAAGCTCAGTGTGGTTTAGTACTTAGAAAAGTTACATATATCTGTTGTTGGTTGTTTTCTGAGCTAGAGGTTAAAAGCTACAGGAATGGTACTGGAAAAAAAATAGTATTAAAAGAAGGCACAGACCATTTTATGGGCTACTCAAAACCAAATCTGGCCCAGCAGGTTGGGACTGTGTTGGTATAACATGAGCTGCAAATATTCAGTTTTATTGAAAGTAATTGAAGAAGACAGTCCACACAATTATCTCAAGTAAATTTTTGTGCTGTTGTTCTAAGCTGAAAACCATGTTTTATGGATGGCTTCATATTCATAATTTTTGTTCTCAGGCAGAACAGAGTTAATTTTATAAGACACTTTGAACTGAACAAATCATAAAATCCTAGGACCTTTTGAGAGAAAACAGTCCTTTAACAAAACATGTTAGAGCTGGATTTAGGACCATTGGGGGAATGGAAAAACATTTCTCACAGTACTTTGAAGATATAGGTGGCTTTTTCTCATTCCACCTCAAGGATCTCTACCTCCATTTCATCACTGGGCAGCCGAAGCTCCTCCAGCCCCATAACACAACAGTCAGGGCCATCCAGCCCTGGGGCTCTGCCTGCTCAGCCCAAAGCCCTGAACAGCACCAGCTGCCTCTGCTTAACAAAGTAGTCCAGGGACTAAATTTGAATTTGCGCATTTTTAGGACAACGAATCCAACCCAACAAGATGTGCAAGAACATGTCTAACCAGTTATGAGAGTAGTCCTAATTACTCAAATCCTAATTGGGACTATTAGTGGCTGTGCCCACTACTTATGTGCAAGTCTTTTCCTGTTTATGCTGCTCACGGCCCTGTGGCCACAAAGACTTCAATAATTTACACCCATTTGGTGGTAAATTGAACACAGAACCTGTACCTAGGACTGGAAGAAGTTTAATTCTCAGCATGCATTTTTCCTCACTATCACTAGTATCATAGTGATACTAGGAAGAAAACTATAAAATACATTTACTCCCAAGTTAGTAACAGCCCAGTATTCATATATTTGGAGATTCCCGAATTCTGAATAACCAGTAGAATCAAGGGAATTATCTCACACAACACGACTGCATTTAGGCATATGCTAGACTTTTCACTCCTATTTGAAAAGTCCAGGAGTAATTTTTTCCCACCTTTCTATTTTCCATGCTTCTGTGACTGCCAACAGACAGAGGATTTTTTCTGACACAATAGAGATGTTTTCCGTCAATCTGTTATTACAATAAAAATTATTTTGATCATTAATCATTATTCCACAACTCGGTTACCATTTTTCTCGGTTACTTCAATTTCTCAATCTGTTACCTAAATACATGTTTATATTGCTTTCACCTCACAGATTTCTTGAAAGTAATAGCCAAAGGTACAATAGATCTTGTCATTCTTGAAAAGCCTTAACAGCCAGCAATGAAACTTCAAAGAAGTAGTTAAGTTATAATACCAATAAAACAGTGATCTGTAAATTCTCTATAGTTTTACTGGGTAGTTAAAGACCTATAACCCTCTAAAGATTATAAGCCATAAATAATTACACAGTTACTTGCTATAATTTTAGTCATTATCCATTAATAATGCAACTGTCTGATTAACCATATAAATATTTTCATAACTCATTGGTCCTAAAAAATAATTAGATATCAATTGCAAATGGATAGCTTCTAACAAACCAAATCTAAAGACATTTCAAAAATAGCTCCCTAAAATTAAAATAGTAATATATCCCAACATTGACTGATTTCCTTCTTCTTTCAGTTTGCCAATTTGAATAATTTTCAAGAATGAACAATCTCAAAGCATTTTTGTGCAAGTTTGATTGACTCAAAGTTTCTATTTCCCTGGGGGAAAAAAAAACCAAAACAACAAAACCAAACAACTTAAGGTGGTGCAGTTTTTGCTATGAGCAACAGCAAATCTGGACATGATCAAGGTTAGCATTAAGTCAACTGAAAAACTTATTCTTTAGTAGCAACATTTGACAGAGGGAACACTTGTGTTTAGACATCTTGCAAGAGATCCCTACATTAGTTCCCAATATACCCAAGAAGAGACCTTGGGTTGGCTTAAGTGGTGCACCAGCACAAAATCTGAATAACACTTGTTCATGGTCAAAATGAAATTCACACAAGTGTTCATCAAAAAAGCTGCAAACCCTCAACATATAAAAATTCTTAATACATTAGTTGAATTTACTGGCACCTATGCCTAGCTTAATTTTCTAGACTGCCCCTATGGGCAGAAGTTAACACCAACTTCTGCATCTTGAGTGTGAGTGAAGATTTTCCACAAACTTCTGGCATTATCCCTCATTCTTTGACCAAGCAAACAAAAGGGATCAGACCCTCAGCTAGTACAGCCAGCAGATCTGCACAGTCATACCAATGTATCCTACAGCTGGATTAGCAATATTTTTTCTTTTAACAGCAAAAATGGCTCAGAATTGCAGTTATTCATAGAAGGAGGGGAAAAAAGCACAGAGAAAAGCCCCAAAATTATACTTGTAAACCACTCTGCCTTTACAGGTAAATCTATTGCTCTATTTATATTCATCTCTGTCAGTGCAATATGGCTTATAATACTTCTTTTTCCCATAGAAAAAAAAAAATAACCAAAATAACCTAAAACACAAATACAAGAAGTTTTCAACAGCCACAATGGAGAAAAAGAGTCTTATGTTCTATAAGAAAACACTCCCAAAATTATCAGAGATATAAACTAGCACTCACAAGAAAAGACGTAGTTACTTCTAAATACGAAGGAAAAGATAACTCTGGAAATAGGAGACTATGTGACAAAAAGTCTCCATCAAGTTAAGAAGTTTCCACCATGGAACAATAGTCAAATAGAAAAAACAGAGATATGGGCAGATGTTTTAAATCACCGCATTTAGCTACATAAAAGACTTCACATTTCACATCAGCTGGCACAGAATCACTCACTGGACAGCTGCTCATGTTCTGCTTTCTGTTAAAGGTGAGCTACAAAGCTGAAATGAAAATCAAGATCATTTTAGATGTGTGAGATGAATTCCCTCCTCCCTCATAACCAGACAAATGCTTTCTGTGATGGCCTCATACAGGTACCTGTTGCACATGTTCCCCAGCCTCTGATTTAGGGAATGTATTTCCCAAAATTATGGTGAGTTAGCATCCTTCCCTCTCAGAAATGTGGTTTACTAACTAAGCTGGGCACGTTGTCCACATCAAGCTTCAAGTGTCTTCCCATCGAGACCCTAATATCCCAAAGGCATGTGATGTGGGCTTTGAGAATAACGTGTCAGCTCGCTGACTAGGGCTCTAATCCTCCTTGAAATAACTACTAGATCATCAGATCAAAATTATAATTTTCCAGAGCATTTTCAGCAAACCTAGTATGCCCAGACATTCTCTGAAACTTCTACTGATACTGGAAAACATGCAGTTTTTAAGTTATTTCAAAAGTTTGTGAACATGTCCTCAAAATTCAACTAATCATGCCTCTGTTGTTTTGCAATTCACATAAGGAAACGGAAAAGAACTAAAGAAAAACCTGAAAAATCACACACACATTCAAGACTTTAAAAGCACTTAATTAGATAAATATCTTCTAAATGCCTTCTCTTGGATTTTCCAGGTCTCCAGTCATAAAAGGAAGCACTAAAT
This sequence comes from Manacus vitellinus, assembly GCF_001715985.3. Taxonomy (NCBI): domain Eukaryota; kingdom Metazoa; phylum Chordata; class Aves; order Passeriformes; family Pipridae; genus Manacus; species Manacus vitellinus. Next base: position 3,754,813 of record NW_021940603.1, on the reverse strand, counting down.
AAAGAAATGGGAAGTCATATAATCTGCAGCTACAGGTCCTCACTGCACATACTCTTGCTATTTTAAGAAAAGCATTTCCTCTAATGATCTGTGTATAAATTGTTCTGATTGACACTTAAAGCACCAGCTTTTAATTATATTCACATTCATAAATATGTATTATATCACATATAATGTTTAGAGCATGCAGCTACCTACAATACATACTCTGTTTATGAGTACCTTTAGTTACGTTACATGTATAAAATTGCACCAACTCCATCTGTATTGGAACCAGACTCCCCACCCTCCAAAGTACCACTTACATTTTCTCCATTTTCTTCCAAGTGCAGAGCATAATGAGTTCCTTGTGGGAACTTAAGCAGGCTTAATATGTTTAAAAATAAAGACTTTGTAACTCATTAGCAAGTAGGCTGCTGTGATGTTTGTCTTTGAGACTAATTCACACTCAAGGCAAAATACTTCCCTTAGATCTGTATGACTGATCTTAGATCAGATATTCTACCCCTTTTATAAATGAACCCTTTTGGAGATTCACATATGTACAGAAGATAGTCACTCAGAATCCAGATCTAGCACATGGTCCCAAAGGAAAGGGCTCATTCTCAGCGTCATAGCTGGGCAGGAAGGAACCACTCCCACACAGCTCTGGTACATTTTCCATATGATTCACATTCTACATGAGAGTGAAGCTAAGTCTTCTGGAGAATTTTCCCCAGAAAAAGTACAAAAGTCAGCTTCAAAAATTCATTACCCCAAATTTACGTCACTCCCTTGCAAATGGAAAGGTTCAACACTTTGAGTGGAGATTTGGAGCCTTAGCCCCATACCATAGCCCATCAGCTGTTTCAGAGTATTTCTTTTACCTTTTCCATTCTATCAACAATTTTCCACTTTGCACAGGAAGCATTTGCCCTGATTAAATATTCACCAGAAATGGCAGATTGCATACCTGCAATTCTACTTGGAAACCACTTCCTCTGCTCAGGTTGATGTAACTTTAGCAGAGAGAGTTGACCACAAGAAATTCACACTCTCCAGTACTGCTCTTGAAGAGCAGAATGTATTTGAAGAAGAGTCTAGTCTGCAAACCAGATACAACCTATCACCTCTGTGTTTTTAGTGTAAACCAAAAAGATCTAACTCCTCCTATAAACAGTCAGGAACAGACAATATATATTGATCTATCTATCCAGTGGTGGAGCTACTGCCAAAATCGGCTTATGAAGAGATGGCAGCTGTTTGTGTTCTTGGCCAAAATTAATAATTTCCACCCTACAAATGATTCACAGTTTCATGTTCACATAGACGAACATTTCCAGGTAAGTAACCTAAAGGATACCTTGAATGGAACACAAAACATACCACCTTCTGCTCACCTTGTAAAAGGAAACTCTCAGAACTACAATTATTAATAGATGATATCTTTATGTTTCCCAAGCTTTAAGGGATCTAGCACCCACATAGTTGCAGAGAAAAGGAATTTACAAAGTTACTCACCTTGTTCTCTGTGTTTTGGTAGTTATTACTGGTCTTGAAAAGAAGTAAAAGGAGGTCTTCAGCTTACCATTTATATTGGAATGTATTAATTAAAATTGGATAGAGGTAGAAGTGAAAATTTACCCTGCTGTTCAGACCCATGGAGTACATGGTTGCTCTTCCACTTTCAAACACAGTCAAAAACTCTGCCTCTATTTTATTATGCTTCTATTACTCTAGCTCCTGGTATCTCCCAGTCATTCAGTTTGAAGACAGAGGTCTGTTTAATTAAGTTTGTGAGAAAAATCTTATACATAGGAAAAAAACACATCAAAGAAAAGGCAGAGGTGTTTGAAATTATGAAGAAACAGAAGGTGGACATCTACATAAGAAAGAATCAAGGATACAAGGTGAAATATAAGGTGAGGAAAAAAGGAAGATGAAACCTTCTGGCTTCAAATACACTTCACAGAAATGCAGCTTCTTTTCATCAGAAACACATCAATATTGAACATTTGGATACCTCTAGTAAGACACTGGGATTTACTTTGCACTTGACATAGAAATATTTTGATTTTGACTGAAATACTGTTTTGCTTAAAAATTTTTTCTTCAATGTCTTCAAGAAAAAACTTAGAATTGTTGTGATTTTCTTCTGAAGTGGGATGAAAATATAATTTGAAATCACACAGTAGTGTCCTTAAGCAGAATTTTTATATTAAACAATTTCTATCTTGTACAGTTTAATGTAAAAAAAAAGTTCTCAGATTCTAGTCCTATGACAAAAATACAGCACTATTCATCTGTCATATTTCCATTATTGCATGTTACAGATGGCAGAAGGAGGTAAAAGGGATTGGTTTTATATCTATTACAAATTATGCTTTCTAGATACACAGGCTCTTTTGCTGACAAGTTTTTACCTGACACTGAAAATGGTCAAACGTGAAAAACTGTATTTGAAATAGAGTTTACCGACACCGAGTGAGTCATGCGTATATCTTCATCATGAGACCTTCCCCGGTAAGATCATGTATAATTAATGATTTTTTAGCTCTCATTCTTCCTGAGATAACTCTATTAAAGTGAATAGATGTGTCTTGCTTTATATGTTTTAACCTCTCGAGAGAATGCTGCCAGTGAGGCTAAACAGATAAGCAGATCAGTGTACCACATTTTAAAAAGATGAATGAAACACTTAGGATTTAGCAAGGTATTTATCAGATAAATTCCACTAAGAATGTAGGTTTTGGATTGCTTTTATGGTCCATTTTGCTGATGGTATCTGGCAAGCTCTCCAGGTACAGCAGGGAATGGGCTCATGGGCTGTTATTTTAAATGTCTGACTGTAAACAGCCTATTGCATATAAACAGCATTCCACCCAGAATTTGGTGGATAAGTGTGATGGAGTCTCAAATGTTATTATTCTCACCAAAAGACAATAGTTGCTTTTTCATTTCTTTCTTTTTCTTCAAAGCTTTGAATGAAAGTTGCTGTGAGACTGTCAAAGCACTTCACACTTGGCATCTGAATGTAATTATGCCATTCAAAGGAAAGTCATGCAACATTGATTACACTTGGGTTTACAACTCCAAACTGCTTTATGAAAGCAAACAAAACAAACACAAACAAATCTAACGTGTCTTAGTGACTCCAGAAGCAGAATCTTCCATGACAGGGGAGAACTGACATGTGTTTTAGCAACAGGAACCTCCAGTCAGAGGGGTACCACTGTTTGACAACAGTACTGACTCAATGTTATCACTAGCAACAAAAGCATTCAGGATTTTTTTTGTTTATTTACCTGAAATCATGCAATCTAATTTAAAGCAAACAACACCCCAAAACAAATAAGAAAAAAAAAAAATCCCCAAAACCTAACAAAACCCACCCACAAGTTCAAAGACTAGACCTTAGGATAAAAAGACATGCATTTCTAGGAATATGTAGAATGTTGATATGACAATTAGGATTGGTCTATCTTATCTTGAATTTGGATCCAGCCAAAACAAATCATGTAAATACAGAATATTCATTCTTCATGTCAGAATTACAATGCCCACCCCTTAAAAAGATGGAGCAAGACTTCTTGAGCATGCACTCCTGTTTTTAATGCTGACCCACCGGATTTTGTCAGGGTTCCCTTGCAAACATGCTCAGTATATCAAAATTTCATATCAAATGAGAAGGGAATCAACTGGTCACACAACATCAGACAAAGGGTACCAACTGCAATGAAGACACAGAAGGCCACACTTTGAAAATGAATCAGTCTTTCATGTTTGAGAAGACAGGAATGTACCTCCTGTTTAATTATATAAGATACAGTAGATGCACTCCCAGTCTCTCAGCCTATAAATCTGTGTTTCTTCACAGTCTTCCATTCAAACATGTGGGGGGATACAAAACCAGATGTATTTGTCCTCAGACAATGCTATTATTCATCAAAAGACAAAATAATTCCAAAACTATAAAAAGTTTTCTTAAGAAAAAAAATTTATGCCAGATTAAAAGCCCGATGCCAATAGCCTAAAGTGGTTGGCAACATCTGACTGCAGGAAAAATAAAAAAAATAATAAAAAAAAAAAAAATAAAAAATCAAAGTTTCCAAGAGAAAAGAATTTCTACAAAGACAACAAGAGGATGTTAAACCAACAAATACCTTCATTTGCTGCCCCATCTTCCATCTACAAGTGTGAGAACATGGTGGCATTAAGCAGAAGTTTACTTTTACAGAACAGAAGACGACCACCCAGGCGCTGGCTACTGGAAATAACTTTATGAATACAACACCTCTTAATTCACCTAAATCTTTATGGTCCCTCCAGTGTTTTATTATAAAGGAATTCACTCTTACTTCAAATGGTGGGGCAAAGTGCTAAGTTTTCCAAATCAGGAAATTGAGAGGAAGAGGGAATAGGCAGACTAAGGTAGGTCTCCTCTTTTAAAGCATAATACAGAGCCCATTAAAGACTTCCCTTAAATTGAATGGATTTTGGATCAAGCCCCTGGAGCTTTTTCAAACTATTGGGTAGACAATTGCATCTCCAATCTAAGTACATTTAAATTTTATATTTTTTAACTTGTGAAGTCCTTTCCTTCTGTTTAAGTATTAGAGGAGTACAACGGGTAATCAGATGGGATACCAGGTCAAACAGCTTCCCCTTCTGTCCAAAGACCACCCAAAACAAAACAAAAAAAAACCTTCAGCAGCTTTCTTCTGGTGCAGAGGTTCAAGGCTCAAAAGGAATTCTTGCAGTGGCCATTAGAGGACTCTCAGATGTCACAACTCCTCTCTCTGATAGTTTTCCCATTCCCTGCATTCTTTAAGTGTTTTTTTCTTAATGCAGTTCAAAACCCACCTTTCTCACAGCAAGTGGTCCCTGTTGTTTTCATGTGTAGCATTTTTCAGAGCTATTAGCATTTCTTCAACTATTTCTGGCAGCTCCAAAGGCTGTACCCACAGTAAATGGGGAAGAAGACGAAAGATGAAAGCCTGGGGAGAAAAACCCTTTGGTATTCAGGTTCTGCACCTAACCCTGACTTTGCACCAAGCTCTGCACATGCAGACTTGTGATCTCAGAATGAGCTCACCCAATACAGCAAACACCTCCCAGTGTTTTTTACAAATGATGCCAAATGGAGGTTTTTCCTCAGTGATCCCTCCACCTTCCTCCCAAATCTTACCACTGCCAAAAAAGGAGCTGTTAATATTCAAGGCTGTACTGATGAGAAGAGGGCAGAAGCAGCACACTGTCTTCTCCAATTCAAGTGACAGGTATCTGCTCTCACACCTTACAATATTTAAAATGATAATTATTTTTTTAACCTCTCCTCCCCATCAGTAGTTTTTCTGATGGAGCGAATTTGAGTCAAAGGAGCTCTTTATGCTGAATGTGAGCAGTTAATTGAACAAGCCATTTTTTTTGAACTTATGATAAGTAGTGCTTAACAATACTACAGCAGAAGTCTGCTTAACTAGTCACAGTATCTGTATATTAGGATTCAGATCATGCAATGAAAATTCTTCTCAAGCTCTTTAAGGTCCTTCTCTAACAAAAATTTCCATAATGATCATCTTACAGCCCAAAATACCATTGTTACATGAAAAGACATCCCTCTCACCACTTCCAGTTGTAGTCCCTGGCATAAATGCTTAACTCCAGCTGTGGCAGGTTTTTAAAGCAGTAAACATCAACCAGATCCAAAATCAGAGCCCAACCTGTGTGATCTGTTGCTCCCAGTTTAGTGCACAATGAGAGCCAGTCACCTCCAACAGCAAAGCAGAGCAGGAGATTCTGGATTCTCTGCATATTGGAGGACTCCAGACCTCACAAAATGGTTGATCATCAGTTTTTTGCCTCAAGATAGGCAATATCAACCAGATCCTGCAGAGTTTCAGATTTAGGAAAGAAAAATAGTGTGACACAGACATTAAAAAGTTACTGAGCCTGTGGATAAGATTACTGTTGGGGAAATTCCTGGATTAGTTCTAGAGACTCACCCTTACACAAAGGGTGGGTCTGAACTACATTTTTGTAGTTCAGATAATATTTTAAACTGTGTTTGAACTCCACATATTATTGTAGATTAATTTCTCATTATGCTCCATTAGAATTTCTATTTGCTGATATGAAGAGCAATAAAATTCTAACATAAAACCCAAGCACACCCACACTCTTTATGTTGCAGATTGGCACAAACACTAAGTGTAAATACAAATTATTTAGCACACAACTTTGGCTTCACATAGATGTCCCATAGTTAAGTTTTGACCCACTGACTCTGACAGAGATTTATAACTTGCATTTTAGTCGATCCACTGTTGGCCATTTGTTACAATAGCTTGTACAAAGTCTATGAAAAACTGACTTCCCAGAGGCAGTTTGGTGGATGTGCTGACATCCATCTTGAACACATCCAAGCCAAAAAAACTGATACACAAATAAAGTGTGGTAACCGGATTTGACGCCTCTTGTCTCACGCCTCAAGATTTGGTTTTGACTCATTAACAGGCTGCCAGAGATAATTGTGGTAACATGTCCCTAACACAGACCAAACTACCACAGCCACAAAGAGTTGAAACTGTAGAATAACACTTACAAAAAAAAAAAAAAAATCACTCCATTTGTCAGTCTGTTATTTCCACATGCCTTCACCCAGGGTGAAAAAGCACAAAGACCTACAAGAACACATTTACACAAACATTCCTTTAATTTCTTCCTAATTCCACTAGAAGGAGTGGTCTTTATTGCTAGAGAGAATTCTGCAATTCTGCTCATCTTCAATTTAAGACAAGGTAATTGTGCTTGAAGTAATACTGCCATCACATTACTAATATACTTCAGGATTCTTTTGTCATTTGTCTGAGAAAGGGTATCAGTTAATCTACAGATAGAGCTCATTTTGTATTTTAAAGGTAGACATGCATGCAAGAGTTATAGAGAAACATTTATCCTTACAGACAATATGAAGATTAACTGTCATAGGACTGATATCACAAGAATTTAACAGAAAGTCCCCACAAGTGAGGAGAATAGTATTCAGGTACAAAAAGAAAGGGGAAAAAAATCATATATTACTGAAAAAGTTTAAAATAATTTCAGAAAACAGACTCAAGTAGAAAATATAATCAAATAGAAAATGCCAATTCCCACCCCCCCCTCCAGCTTTAAGAAAGTATTGAGTGGAGTTTTAACTTGGAAAAAAAACCCCACAACTAGTGTTCTGGTCTTAACTGTGAATGTCAGTGTTCTGTAGTTTTTATAAAACTGATTTGATTTAGAGAAGAAAAGTACTATTTTCAAATGGATCAAGATGATGTGCTCTGCTAGGAATCCACCAGCCCACAAAAGAGAACTCGTTTGAAAGACAAGGTCTGTGCTCCATGAGTCATTAACACATTCAAGCATTCCGGATAAGATTCAGTAGGAAAAAACCAAAACCAATCAAAACCTCATACAAACACTGTGCACACACAATAGAAATGAGAGATGATGAGGACTGAAAAAGGTAAGCTTATTTTTCTTCTGAATTCACAGGTTTTTAACTCACAATAGATTTAAAATATATAAGCGTCAGACACACTTGACTTGGTAGCATTGCAATCTTCTAATTTAAGTTTTCTAAAAATGCAGCACTGTCTTCTATCCAGAATTATTTTCTATTGAGTGTTCCAATGTCATGCAATTACTCCTGTGCATTCAAGAACTTATGACCCTAACATTATCAATCCCACAACTCCCCCCACTAACTCCAACCAATGAATCCAAATACCCCAAACATGGACTTTTTCATAGACACAACATATATTTTGCAAAACTAAAGGAAAAGGAAGAATATACCATTGTTTCCTTAATTTTTTCAAGACATAAAAAGGTGTACAAATAAGATTTAACATAATGTATAGATTTATGGATTCTCTTAACATCTGAATGTACAACAATATATTTCATTATATTCATATTTATATGGACAATAATTAGCAGAAAGATCAAGAATGTGCACAAAGAGCCCATTTGTAGTGACATCATCTCAAGGTTAAAGACCCCTTCTCAGAACTGCCTTCTTCACAAAGAAACTAGTGCTCAGAAAAGCAGGGTGGGTTTTCTGTGACACATTGTCATTTTATAGCAATTTGAAGTGTTTCTTTAGAATATTCCCCAGGGAAAAAGGAGAAGACAGTAGTGCAAAGTAACAAATTGGAACTGAAATCTTGGATCCACTTTATAGCCCAGACCTAATTTCCAAAAAAAAAAAAAAAAAAAAAAAAAAAAAAAATGACCTTATGGTAAGGTTAAATAAGAGGAAGCAATCAAACCCCCTAGTACTTCCAAAAAAGCAGAGCCACTTCTATGCCTTGGCAAATAGACAGGTGGTACCTACGTTTTCAAAGACAGCTCTTTACTGTATAAAGATTGTTTAATCATTCTTGATGGCCCAGGTTTAGAATTGGCTCCCCTACAATAGTCATTTTCCTAGTACAGCGAAGATTTGACATATTAGAAAATAGTTTACTCCCCAAGAATTGGAGTCTTTAATATAATATTCTCAACTGCTAAAAAGAGTGAAGACTTCTCTCTTGCTACCTCCATGCCACCAGCAAAGCCACACTGCACCCAGCCCCTGCCTGTCTCACATTCCAAGTTAAACTTCAGACTGAAACCAAGCAATCACAGTTACACATCCATAATGGAAATGCCACTAGGATAACAGGCAAACATCACAGAAACACTGCTGCAGTGGAGCAGAAAGGCTTTACTTTGCTCACACCTGCATCACAAGCCTGGGACATGAACAACAAACACCTGTGTGCTCTCTTTTGAGGCAGAAAAGCTTTTAGCAGCTGCAACTCGATCCCTCATCACCACATTTGGGGGGATGCCATTCCCAGACAGTGTGTTTCTGTTTGCATTACAGCAGACCTGGTGAGCTACTGAGACTTCTTTATCAACTTGCCCTGTCTTCGAAACCCTTGGCAAGCTCCTAATGCACATCACAAAGCTCATTGCTCCTGCGGCTGAGCCTGAATACGGGAGACAGTGCTGTCATTTAAAATTCACACCACAGGGTAACCAAGTCCCAGCTGTGAGCTGGAAGGCAGGTAATGTAACTGTTATCTAGTAGTTAGGCAGGTACATTATCCACTGAGTTATTATTTTAGTTGTTATTTACATTTTGCATTATTTACTCAGGTAAATACATGAGTAAATGTATTACTTGTAATATTTACATGCAGGAAATTCGGCCACCAGACCTCCCTGCATTGTCACAGAACATGCTGAACTGGAAGAGTCCCAAAAGGATCATGAAGTCCAACTCTTAGTCCTGCACAGGACCATTCACAAGAGTCACACCACGAGCCTCAGAGTATCATCCAAACACTTCTTGAACTTTGTCAGTCTTGGTGCTGTGACCACTGACCTGGGCAGCCAGGGCCCAACCACCCTCTGAGTGAAGAACATTTTTCAAATATCCAGTCTAAGCCTACCCTGACAAAACTTCAGGCCATTCTCTCAGGTCCTGTCACACTTTGGTCACCAGATGTGACCTGTTTGCCCAAAGGAAGATGGAAGCCACATTCATCTAATTGTACATCTCCTGTTTGAAAGATCTGTATTTTAAACCCCTAGCAGGCAAGTGATTAATAGCCTACCAAGAAACATTAATGTTATAATGCTAAAATTAATTCACATTTCCTAAATCATATGATAATCACAGCATTCACATCTCATTAAATGCTTTGATAACTGCTAGGAATGCAAGAAACAGCCCTATTAAAAGATGAAGTTACTGTCTTTAACATCTCTAGAAGTATATGATATGTCTACAACATACCTAAAAATAACTAGTGGTTAAGTGAATATGCTTGTATCAGTCCTTTCCCTAACATACAGAATCATTAATTTAAAACACAGAGTTACGTGTAGTTTACCTTTTTTATGCCACTATGAAAGCACTATATTTTCGTTATGTTGCTACAATACCACCATCATAATCTATAGATGGTAGCATACCTGTTATTAATAAAAATTACAGTGGTATGAAAAAAAATATCACCATGAGTGCATCCACAATAATAGCTGAGATCAACATAAAACATTAGTTGATGGCTGTGACTTTAAACACATCACCATTAACTACCTATCAAATAAATAAAAGATATAATTTCATTACAGTATAATACTGAAAGCTTTAACAATTCATTTTCACACTTCACTTAAAAAGAAAATGGAACAAATATTAACACCTTTTTGGTTATTTTTGTGAAACACATATTTACCTAGTTCACGCTACCTACTTCTGATGGGAAGGAAGCAGAGGAACAATACACCTCCTCAAATACTTTCTGTAGTCCTTTTATACCTTCTGCACATTCCCAGGCACTAACTAATTAATTACAACTCACTGATGCAGGCAATCACTCAGGCACTCACACGAAGACCAGAATCAGGGCTGGAGCTTAGGAGCATCTGGTTCTCAATTACGGGGCTGCTCTGCCAGAGCACGGTGCTCATCTGCCTGTTCTGCACATGGCAGCACAGGCTTATTTATAGTTGCTACTCAGGAAGCTGTAATTTGTGTTAAAGTATGTAATGACTGAATTACTCTTCAGTGCCTCTACTTGAGAATAACAAAGTGTTCCCACCAATCCCCATACTATCTAAAGCTGTAGCTGATACCAAGGATTTGTTCAAAAGGCAGCCTAAATTGGAATGAAACCTGACCTTTCTACAGCAGAAAACAATTGTCACAGTTTTATCAAGTGTATTTCACTAATACCACAAAGTAAAATTCTTGTTTGTTCATACCAATGTACAGGCAGCTGCTGAGTATTAACAGAGCACACAATGTTAGGCAATGATCAAATGTAACACAGAAGCTCAGAGTCATGCTTGAAAATGAATGTGCAAAACCATCACCACCTTCTTTCACTACCTGTTTGTCCTTCCCCGTCACACACAAACCGTCCTGAGCAGTGCTAAAATCTGAGATCTGCTCACTCAGTGCTTTAAAGTGCCTGTAAAATTCCCCCTTGCTTGCTCCACACCAGCTACCCCTTCTCTTCGCCCTGCTGTGCATCTCTCACACCTGGCAGTCAATTGCTGGTTTCACATAATTAGTTGGTCCAGTTACATTATCACCTGCTCTGCCTGCAAATCCAGGGTCCTTCCATGTTCTCCAATTAGCAAATTCTTACTTAATCCTTTCTATCACTGAGTTGGGAAGCATAATTTCTGCTAAGAATTAACTCTTTCCTGAAACACTTTACACTTTACAATTTGTTACAGACAGGTTATGCTTCCAAATGAAGCAACACAAATCCACAGATATCCTACCAGCAAGAGATGAAATGTTGCAGTCTCCTTCGTGGCCAAGTGACTCTGGCACCTTAGTCAGGGATGCACTCTGTTCCATACATGCATTGCAATGCCTAGACCTTAATAACCCAATTTTAAAAGGTTATGTAAATTTAAATTAGATTACATGAAATGTCCCCGTTAACTGGTTTGTAATAGATCTGTACAACACAGCATCCCAAGGACATTCCATTTCCCCCAGTAAAATCCATAAGTGATGTGATTGAATAAAGAAGGGATGGTTCCATTCATATTTTAAACACCAGGGAGTTCTGCAAAGATGTTTCTTCTCCCTAAATCCCCCTAAAGAAATAGTATGAGTCATAAACAAGTTCAGTGGGTGCAATAACAGAAAGCAGAGTCACACAACACCTCCAAAAAAACTGGAGCACAGACTGAGCCAAAAGTCTTGTTTGACCTGAGAAAAATGACAGTGAATATAAGTCATCAAGTATGTATGTGACAGGCTGGTGCAAAGACAGGAACAGAATGTCTCAGAGTACACAGAGCAGAGGGCTTCAGATGCAGAAAACAAAGATTCATCTTCAGGAAGAAGCAAAAGCAAAAAAGCAACTTTCTGATGGCAAGAGTAGTGAAAGGCGGGTGGAGAAACAAGGAAGTTTCCTAGGGAGTTTTGGAGACAGTTTAAAGGAGTATCTGTTGTGTTTAAAGGAGCTGTCTGTTATGTTCCTGTATCTCCAGAAATCTGCTTTGAATGCCTTGATCATGGCCAGAATGAAAGTTTACAGTGAAATCAAAACTTGAGACAAATTTCCCACATTCTAGTCCGAACTAAATAACTTTATCATTCCTTATAGGTGTGCACATCCACTTCTTGGAGAAATAATCCAAGGTCCATGTCCTGCACATGATATCCACTCAGGACTGGAAACCATCCACTGAGGTCACCAAGCCCAAATTCCTATTTTCCTCTGTTTTAATTCCTACATTAATCATCTCAAATACCATCCTCTAAACTAATTTGTAATATCTTTATGGATAATTTTCAGATTTTAAAAGTTCTTTACTTTCTAAATTATTTCCATTGTACTTCATGTATCTCCTAGTTAACTAATTTTTTACCCCGTGATTCCTGTTAGCTTGTCTTAAACATTAAGAATATAGATAATGAAAAAGAGAAGTCACAGGCCTGAATCCAACAAAAAGACCAGCATACAATTCACCTATTATTTAAATGCCCTTAAGAGTTCCTTTTCATCTCAGTTTCTAAAATCCATGAAACAAAGTCAAAGAAAATCCCATGCACAAATCACTAGGCACATCTTTAATATCTGTATTGCTCTTCTATACCTTGTCAAAAGAGGGATAGAGAAAATGATAATCAAAAAACTGTGAGACTTTGCTTCTGACTCTATTAATACACTTGTGAGTTTAGGGATACTTCATATGAATTGTAGGGATAAGCAGGTGCACTTTATATTGCAGAATCAGTACCAGAGATATTAGGAAGTTATCGCTATTATATTTCAAATATAAAACATGAAGAACATGACAGTGTGACATCTTTGTTTTACTGAGTTACAGCTATCAACTCTCAGGCAAACATGGGAAAACCTGATTTGCAGTCTTGGTAGAAAATTCCCGAAACATTTTCCATCTGCAGCTGTGAAGTGTTGACACTGACCTGGGGGCCAGTTCTGAAATCCAGTAGCACTTGTCCAAACAAACAGTGCATGCTTACTAGAGCTCCTGGGCACACAAACTATAAATATTACACCCCTGATACAGATTTCTCATTTGTTCATCTGCTTAAACACGCTTATGATACTTATTTGAACTGAATCAGCTTTCAGCCACATTGCAAACTTCCATCACAGTTTGTAGTTTTATGGGATAAAATATCACAACATCACTTACTGAATCAATAACATTAACACAAAATAGGACTTATTTTACTTCAAAAAGAGGACAACAGCACTCCAGCTCACTAAATCAATGTCACTTTCCTGAACCACACACCAATTCTGTCCACACAGCCTAATGGTAATTTTGATTCAGTTGTTGTGACTTTGTTTTCCTTGTTTCCATGTACTTAGGGCCCAAAAAAAGCACAGGTCACACAATACTTACTTTTCTGCCTTAGGGCTTCTGCAGCTGAAGTTGAACAGACCCAGGTGACACAGGCTCTCCTCCTCTGTGCTTGCCATCACTTGGGCCCCAGTTTGGCCCACTGAAGAGTGGCTAGAAATTAGATTAGATAATAAGTACCTCCTGAGGTATTGGATCAGGTGTTTTAACTTAGAGAGATGTGATCAGTTGGACCAAGAAATGTATTTTGCTGTATATTGATGGGTGCAGAAATTTTTCTAAAATCACAGTACTGTAGCAATAATATTTTTTCCTTTGTTTACAAGTAGGTTGCAGAAATCCCTAGAAGCTACCTAATTCTCTGATAAATGTTACAGAATTGTTCACAATGGCTATAGAGGTATTATAATTTTTTTGTAATATTTTTATTTTATTCTAACATATTTTCCATATGGCCAAATCGTAGTATTTCCTTATGCACAAGAGTCCAACGTCCTATAAACATATCTGTGGCAGTTTTACAAACAATTTTCAATAAAAACCCTTCCCCGCAAAAAGTTAAATTCATGTATATAAATGAGGGTGGGATACAGACCTGAAGGACTTACCCTGCCAGACACTGATTTCAGCAGGGACTTTGCCACTACAAAGCTGCTTTCAGGAGAAATTTAAGAGGAAATTTAATCTTGAGGTTTTAAGTCTGTTTTCTTAAAAGCCATAGACACTTTTGTGATAAATTTCAGAATTAGGCCTTACTTGAACCTCAAAAGACAGGTAACAGATTCTTCAGTTGTCTGATATAACACTTACCTGATCTGAGGCAATAAAAAAGAGACAGAAAATGAGTCAACTGTTCTGCATATGATTAATCTCTGCAGATAAAGCCATGCATCCTCCCTGTGCAAGGTACCTTCACTGCAGTGGCTTAAATGTTCCTATTTCTGCCGGTCATGTTTAGTTGTGGTTAAATTTAATCTGAGTCAATCTGTGCCATTCCTTAATAATGCAAAACAAAACTGCCATTTCTCCATGCTTTTGGAAGATGTTACAAATCAGGAAGGAAAGCAGAATGAACATGACCTTATCCAAAAAGCCCTGCAGTTTTCCTCCTACCCTGGAAAAAGCTGGGTTTATGTTTTCTTAGGGTAGAAGTATGTTAGTTTAACTTGATGCCAATCAAACTCTACAGGTTAAAAGGGCATATTTTGTTTATCTTCAGTTCTGATATTAATCAGTAAAGAGACTGAAAAGCAGCTATCTGGACTTCAGGGACAGTATTTGAGATGTAACAATTGCAACACTTGGAAAATAAAAACACGTGCCCTGCAATTATTTATTATCTGCCATTTATTTTGACAATATTGTTAAATTTGAAATGGATTAAAGGCATCTATAAATCATCCTAAAATTTAAAGATTTGGAAGTCCATAGCTTAAAGCAGAGTTTAATTTTAACTCAGCTCTTTTCTCTTTTTATAATTTGAAAATGCATTAGAACTGGCATTGCTGACCACAAAATAAAGTAGGAAAATTGTAGGTTGTGCAAGAAAAATCTGAATTTGATCTAAAAAAGAACCAGTATTTTGTCACTTGTTTTTATTATGCCATCCATTTTAGACAAATAGTACATTTATAAATTATTAAGTTTTAGAAATGCTAGGGACAAAATTCCACTCACCCTCTAGATCAAAAGCATGTGCAGGGAAAAAATAGAAATAAAATGCTTATATTGAGTTTGCCATTTCTAATAGTTATCCAGGAAGCTTTAGGTTGTTTTTGCGGGTTTGATTTTTTTCTCTCTCTTTCTTCCTTATGAAATTAAATAGGATTTATTAGCTCCTTTTCCAGAGTTCTATGTAAAATCCCATCTTGGTTTTAATCGAGATTTCACTGACAGACAGACTAGGCACAGTTTATGAGCTACTCAAACAAATTGTCAACTACAGAGGACTAAGAGATGGGATAAAGATGAAACTCTATCAGAGTATATTGGCACAATTACCAACTTTGATCACACACCCAGGGCAAAACACACTGCTGATGTAAGTCCTCATATCCCCATGAAAGCCATTTGTGTCTTCTGAAGCCCAATTAATCCCATGTCTGATGATTGCATCACAGTGTAGTTGAGGGTATCCCCTTTAATTTTTAAAATGTGTCCATTTGACCAAAAATAAAACGTTATTCTGTTTTTAAAAGAAGCAAAAAGGCTCTTTATATCCAAGTTTCAAGACAATATCCTTATCTTCCAAGTCAGTTGTTTTAGAGACTGACCTGCTGAGGTTTGCCAGGAGTAGCTGGGGGTATGGCTCTGTAAGGGATTGGTTGTTTCCAGCTGTAAATTCTCCCAGGTGTCAGGCAGCCTGCACACCAGCATGCCAGCAGTAAACTGGTGTCAGCTTCCTTCCTGGAAGGAAATAACCTATAAGGGCACTATCCAGACCACTGGAAGCAGAACAGCTCGTGGGCAGCCAAACCCTGACCCTCCTTGTACTTCACCAGTCAGTAATAGAGACACAACACGTGTCCTCAGTCAGAATGGTTTTCTTGTTGCAATCCCCAGACTGTTCACAGTGATCTTGTATTTGACAAGCAGGAGTCTGGGTCAGACAAAAATTATGGAGGCCCAGTTGATTGAAAACACTGCAATAAATCATTAAAACAACAAGAACCTTTGGCTACATTCCAGCAATAAGGAGGGATGGTGCTGGGCAATGAACACAGAACTGATCTGGTAACTCTCACCAAGAACCTCATTCTTGTAATGACCACGGTCATCCATTTCAAAACATGTGAAGGTTTGCTATATGTATCATAATTCTTTAGTGGGTGGCCAAGTTGCTTGCTAAGGTTCACCAAGTGCTTATGCAGGTTTGGATGAAACTCGGACTGAGCTTTATAAAACACCAAAAGTCTGCCATTCAGTCATAAGTTTTATAAGTGATCATCTATCTTCTGATCAAGTTTTGTGTTGAATCTGTTTGAAACCTAATCAGAGGACAGGCTTCTCCGTGCTAACATATTCTCAAAATCTGAGAATTTTGAGAAAAGACAGAATCTGATAGTTTCATAGCTTCAGCCTTGGCAGGGGGTGGCTATCGTATTTTAAACCCCCTGAAAACTCAGCTCTCTAGGTCTTGTCAAAAGTGTCCACATAGAATTTTATGCATCAGCTGTTATGACACTGATAATCACTGGGATAAGGAATTTGAAGTCCAAAAGAAAAACTAAAAGTTATTGACAAACGCTAAAGTGAAATCCCCCCTTCCTCCCTTCAGATTTAGTGCCATTTGATAACTAAGTATTAACTAGTAACTGCATATGACCTTCAATTTTTTTATACAGGTGTTTTATGACATTTAAAACAAATTATAAAGAAAAATAGCAAATCTTTCAAAAAGTAAGCACTATGGAAATCATGGGTTCTTCAGACCAGTGTTTGGAAGCTGATGTAGAGGACAAAACCAGAACCCATAATGGAGTGGGATGTATGGACTGATGAAGCTGGAGCAGCACTGTGCCACTAAGAAGGCAGGCTGGTCCTGGGTCTCAGGCTTCAAACCAGGGCAGCTTCTAGAAAAATCCAACAAAATTCTGTTGGGGGAAAGACAAGAAATTAGTTTAAAAAACAAAGATATATTAAAACTTGGTCATTGTTCTTTCTCTACAAAGAAATTAAAAAGGTTCATATATGGCCTAGAGTAAATATTTTTGACCAAAGTCCCAGCTTTGAATAGGACATACTCATATCTTCTCTTGTCCCTTACTTTTGAATTATTCCCCCACAAAGCTTGTGTCAGGTCTGACACTGATCCATGGCCTCTGCCAATGGTAGGATCTGCTGTCTTCTAATTTGTGGGGAACAACCTACTCCTCTCTCTCCAGCCTCTGATCAAGGCTGAGGCTCACAAGGAGGCTGCCATGGTTTATCAGATGCTCCATGTGTACTCTTCTTCTCTCAATTTTGAGTGGGCCTCACAGCTCTTTTCACACCAACATCTGCACTCACCTTGCCTAAGAAAGCACATTTATCAACCCATCTGCCTTGCAGAGACTCGTTCATCATTCCTGAGCTCCTGTGGCGCTTGGTACCCTGGAATGGAAATGTCACAGCTCTAAATTCATTATACTGAAAAGATGAAAGTTTCAGATCAAGAAAACCTTTTAATCATTGACACTACTTCATTAGCAGAGCCAGATAACCAGTCTATGCCAACCATAACAGTTTGAAAACGGGGGGCCAGGCACCTTCAGAGGAAAATGAGTTCACTGACCTGACCAGTTCATTGAAGCATTTTCCCCTTCATTATGAACATTAGTTTACTAGTGCCTGGGTTTAGTTGAAACCAAATGTTTCTGATTTTTTGAAGACAACCTCACTGTGATGGCTCTGAAACCTGTGTTTCCCTCCAGCCCTAGGTGTATGTGCAATCTGGGAGTCAATTAAGCTACAGATCAGCACATAAAATTGTTGATAATTCCTGATCTACACTATTTGTTGAGCATAAGATTACATCACTCATTTGAGAGACTGGAGATCACAATGTCTTCTTACATTTATATCAAACCCCAGTTCCCTAACAGCTCATGAGCTTTTCACTTGTCTGTAGAGGAATGGACTATTCCCTTACAGAAGGGGCACATTTCTTACCTAGGAGAGAAACTCTCAAGTCAGTAAGTCAGGTTAAACCTTCCATAATTCCTTTATATTAATAGAACCTTCACATTTACACTCTTGTAACAGAGAGAGAAATAACCTAATGACACCTCACAGCCAAGCAAATCAACTGTACAGCTTTCATTCCCAAATCCCAGACTGCATCACATCGTGTGAGACTCTCCTACTCTGACTGGATGCTGCTGGACTTTTTGATGCTGCAGGACAAGACATGAGATAAGTAAAATGTCCATTTTTTTTCCTCCTGCTGGATGCTTGCCTCATGCTGACCAGAGAGGAAATGACAACCAGATGCCCCTGTGACCCACCGTTCCCCTGAGGTGACCGATCCAAGTGTAACATGTGGTCGCCTCATTTGGGAAGGAGCCAAAGCCTGCTCTGTTTAATTGGCCGAATGGTCCCCCACAGCTGCAACAGATTAGGGACAAATTCTCTTCAAATAAAGCTGTGCTTTTTCTCCCCATCCCCCCTTTAATTTGGGGGGTGTCGGGGAGAAATCATGCCTGGAGAAACATGTGCACATACACACAAGACTGAAGTTAATAAAAGTGTCAGGTAGGCAAACAAAATACCATTTATTATTAAACAGCAATAAAAGACCACATTGATGTGCATGAGGAATCAGGCAACCAGGGAGCTCAGCAGAGAGGGAGGGTAGTGGTGTCTCA
The DNA here is from genome assembly GCF_001715985.3 of Manacus vitellinus. Classification (NCBI taxonomy): domain Eukaryota; kingdom Metazoa; phylum Chordata; class Aves; order Passeriformes; family Pipridae; genus Manacus; species Manacus vitellinus. Next base: position 3,736,079 of record NW_021940603.1, on the reverse strand, counting down.
TGAATCATTACAAAAGTTTCCTCTGATCTTTAATACCAGTCTCAGTGACTTGGGGAAAGGGGCAAACATTTGTAATGTCAAGTCCTAAGCCCCCTCTTTCCAATTCTACAGGAATTCACATCTGAGAGAATGAAACCAGCGTGGTTAGAACAATCTGCTGCAAGGAGAAGTCTAAGCTGTGAGAGCCATCTTGGAGGGCACTTTCAGGCCTGGCTTGGCTTGTCACTGAGCTCTGTTAGTAGTTAGTTTAAAGAATAAAAAGAATATTTTAAAAAATGGCATTTTAAAGATAAAGACATCTTCAGGGCAGAAGCAGGATGTTCATTTACCTAGGGATCCACTATCTGAGAAACTTCTGATGGGAGTGCTATATTTAACAGCCATTCAGCTGGCAAATAAGTGCTCTGCTATTCATTATAATCTCAAATTTTCATGAAACAAAGCTCATTTTCTTAGACTTTGCAGAAGCTGAATTTTAATGTAGGATTTTTGCTCCCTCTCAGACACTTCTTGGTGTGTTTTTCTTTCATTGCTTAGTCTTAATCTTGGGTGTGGAAATGAACTCTTTAAGGGACACATGTAGAGCATACTAAGGACACACCTTGCAGGAAAGAGGTGCCAGAGTTCTGTTCTGACAGCTCTGGAGTCACAGACACCAAACTGTTCTTGCTGCAGAGATTCCTCTGGATCCTCTCAAAAAGCTTGTAAGTTTTGGGAGATTCATTCATCAAGTCCAATGTAAGATAAAGGTTAATGTTCCTACTTAAGTTTAAGGAAACATTACCTTCCTTTACCAGTGCCTGTTAGGAAATGGAGTGCAACACCAATGCAAGGTGGTAGAATGACTGTATATCAAACCTTCATTCTACACATTTTGGGGGAAAAAAAGAGTAAAATCCATTTCTTTTACCACGTGTGCTGTTATACTTAGTTAAAAAAAACCTTGGCTGTTCTATTCTCTAGGCAGTGATTTGATAGCCCAGTGCCATCCAGACACACTCAATTATCACCATTACATTAAATACATCCACATACCATACAGTCAAAACAATTATGCAATTATGGCAAATGTTCCAACTAAATTTTTCTAGATACCTTCCATGTCAACCCCACAGACTGGAGCTCCTGAGCACGGGAGCAGTAATTTTTTGGGAAATAATTCAATCAGAGCTGTTGCTGTGCCTTAAATAGTCTTTTACTTTTAAAAAAATTTAAAAAAAAATCTGCAGATAGATTTGTTGCTCATTTAACTGAAAGGAGGAATCTCAGTAAGAAGTTGAAAACTCTGAATTTGAGAACAAACACCTGTATGTGGGTCAGCAATAGGAGTGTGTATTGCTCTGAGTAAGATTTGAAAGTGCTCAGAGCTATGCACTTTGCTTGAAGAATTTTTCTATTCTCAAAAGATTAGACAGAATGAGAAAGCTTCTCTCACTTTGGAGTATCAGAGGGTTTAATTCTCCTGATTCTTATTAATTATCTGATTTGCTTATTTCCCAAAAAATATCTTCTGAGGAGGGAGGGAATCAAATAATAATGAAAGATTAAATGTGTCACTGTAGAGATATTTTAGAATTTGAAATACTTTGAAGAAACTCCTCTAGTTCTCTCTGTCCAAGACTGCATACATCAGCATTAACTGGTTTTACGTGTGTCCATTAAAAGTGCAAGTAAATACACTAACAAACATTTTGAATTGTAGTGGTGGGTTAATGGTCAGACTTGATGATCTTAAAGGTCTTTTCCAACATAAATGATTCTACGACTCTGTGATTTATTTTAGAACAATGCAGTTTCCTCAGTGTGAGAATTCATTGGTATTTACTGTGTATTCATCTCATTTAAAAAATGTGATTTCTTGTATTACTAAATACAGCCTTTTCCTCAGGCAGCAAAATGGTTTTGCATCACTTTTCAAATAGGATGCCAAAGGGGTGGGAATGGGACGAGCCAAGCACATGCTCACATTGTTCTCCAGTGCTATCATTCCACAAGCAGGCAGAGGAAGAGAAAGGGCACCCTGTGCCAGAAGCATTTTCCTCAATGATTCAAACATGATGTCACACTTTGGACAAAACCCACAGGCTCATGTATGCTGATGTTTTCTTGTACTCAGCTAATCTTGAACTTTTTTATGTTGGGAACAAAGAAATTCTTTGGTGGACACCTGTTTATCCAATCTACCATCTTTCTTTCACTGTTACCAAAGACAACTTGTTCACATAGACATTTAACTCCTTTAAATATTAATTATATTCCTATCAAGATTTTGTCAAATACAGGACTGCATCATTCAGAAGCAAACCATCAAAGGCAAAAGCAAAATTCACAAATGCAGAGGATACTTCAGTTTTTTCCTTTCCTACTCCTGGTTTACTTACTGTACAGACCTCTTTGCAAAATCCAGTTTAAAACATGGGCAATTGAAAATCTGGCTTTGAAGCTGATATGACGAACATATTTCATACCGGTGTATAATCACAGTTTTCACAAGAGATTCTGTGATAACACACTGTCAGTTAGTGGTCTCCTTACACATCCTAAATAGTTATCTCAAGTTTTTCTCATTTTGAGATCCAGGGTAAATGGCATATAATAGTGTAGCTTTGTTCTACCCCTTGTCTTTTTGTTTTTCCTGTCCTGCAGCCCTGGCCACAAAATTCAGGGTCTTCTGCTGTGGCCTTGGTTGGATCAGTTTGGTCAAACCAGAGGAGCAGAGAAGGACCAGCAGACTGCCTGCTTTGTGCTCTCAGGACAGGGCAGCTCTCCCTGCCTTCCCTCCTCCTGCAGCACCCGTGTTTCTGCACAGAGGCAACAGTGACAGCCACCCTATGACATATGCCAGCTCTATTTGTCATATCTCCTTACCTTGTCTGGAGTGTTTTCAATACTTTTGTGTCACAGTACCATAGAGAATGACTGGATGGAGGTTTTGGGTTTTTTTAGTCCAGATCAGTAATGAGCTTTTTTAGACAGGGTTATCTTGGACAGATATGATTCTTGACCCATTTTTTTATTCCAAATAAAATCAATTTTATGCAAATGCCATCTCACATTGAAAACACACTACATTTATATTTTTGGATTCTTTGACTTTAAAAATAGTCAACTTTTTGCTGACATTATTGCATAAAATACACTTTGGGGAGCAATTCATTTTGAATAATTCAGAGTGTATGAAAACTGACCTGTATTTTTGCATTAGACTCTAGTTCTAACTACTGGTATCTTTATTTTTAAAGAACCTATTTTTCTGAAACTCCTAATATTTTTTTTATATAGTATACAAGTATATTCAGAGATTGTTTTGTGAAGCTTTTTTAGTCTGGTAAAGTCCAAACTTAAAACTTTGGCTCTAAAGGGCTGGATGTGAAGGGGTTTGTCTTGATAAATCGATACAGTAATCACTACAATCCTTACTTTGTTATCAATAACATCCAGCCTGTGAAATTTCCCAGAAAGTTTTTCAGTCTTCCTTGTTTGATAGGCACTGTGAGTAATAATTCTACCACAAAATGGTTTTGGTCCAGCTCAGTTCCATGCTGGTTCTGCGGCCCCTTCCAGCAGGAGTCAGCAGGACTCAGCTCTGCACTCTGAGCATCCAGCCAAAGGCAGCTCTGTATTTCATTTTCCTGCACACAGAACAGGCCATCACTCTTTTTCTGGACAGATCCCACCATGCAGACAGGTTCCTCAGGGATTAGGGGCTGTCAGCATGGGGCAGGATGAGGTAAGGGTTATCTGCTTCAGTTCCTGCAAGGATAAGCCAAAAAACACTTGTTGAAGTACAGTTAACAGATTTCACAGAGCAAGCTGCTCATTGCAGTTGTTATTCTCTTTACAAAAGCATGACAAAGCAAGGCATCACTTAACTGAGTATAAAACTGAGTTTTTCCAGTGTATGGAAAAACTGAGCAAATCCAACAGACCAAACCCTATATCAGGACTGATAAAATTCCTTCATGCCTTCTCGAAAACCTAGGGAATTCTGCCCAGTTCTGCTGACTCTGACCAGTGTCATATGCCATAACATCTGTCCTTCAAGCATCTTGCTGTAAAAATGTGGTTTCTCACAGAAAACATGACAAAAATCTCGTTACAGAATGTCACTGCTTTCTGCAGAATTCACCAGTCTAACACTATATGGCCATGCAGTTTTGCAGTGAACTCCAGATCAATTGCAGCTCTTGACATTTATCTAACATGAATGCTACAGAACATACTTTTTGGGTTGATTCATATCTGTTACCAAGTAAATGGATCAATAAGGCTTTTTTATCTTTTTCAGTGAGAGAGGGTCTACACTTGACATCTTCTTTTAAAGTTGGGCAGACAGTTTCATTCAAACTGCAATGCTCAGCAACCTCTGATATTCCAGCAGCACCCAGCTGCTCTTCCATTGTTAAGAGATACTTCAAATCTCTATTATAAACCCCCTTTTTTTAAAAATGAGTTTAAAATGCAGCTGCAAAAATTGCTTTGGGATGAACCTTGGCATGCTGAGCTGACTGCTAGGCTCTCTTTCTCTTGTCTGCCCCCCCTGCCACTTTAAAATTTGAATTTAGATTTATTCTGCCTGGAGATAGAGGAAGGAAAGTGAGTAATAAAAATAACTTATTCCAAAACTAATGGGCATACACCAAGCCATCAGATATCAGGTATGGGGTTTGACTGCACATTAAAAAAACATCTTAGTTAACATTTATTTGCCAGTTCCAGACCAAAAATCTTCACAGCATTAAAAGAAAAGATGTAACAGGTAAGTTAATGTTAAAGGTCATACATCTGAAAAAGATCCTCCATCACCAAGGCAGGATTGTCTTTCAGGCCACCTATACAGTAGACAGGGAGCCACTCTGGGTACTGAGGCAGTCAGGCTTGAAAGTACTGTGGCAGTGCTTTAATATACTGCTTTTATCAGCACCAGATCAATACAATTTATATTTCAGCAGATCAGAACACACCGTTGTATGACTGTTTCAGTGTTACTCTTTCCTCAACAGGGAATTCACTCTCCACAGCGATGCAAAGCAGAGCTATTAAGAGGCAGACAGTTAATTGTCATGAAAAAAGGTAATAATATGTGCTGTCTATGTGATGTATTCTCAGTGACTACCACACTGATATAATCAGCAAACTACATAAGGTTCAGAGTTAGCCTTCGTTCATGCTGGAAGTAATTAGCTATTAAATTGATCTCCAACTATTAGAGCCCATGGATGGGATGCCCTCTCTCAAGTATACAACTAACTATTCCAGCAGCCTTTCCATATGCCTAAAGCATTAGGATGCACTGGAAAGGACCTTCAACTTTCATCCAGAATTTCCATGCTTTTGTAGATTTAATTAAGATTGTGCTTAGCAGAGAAATGTAAAGTTTTGCTCTTGATATTCACACCCATATTTGCTATCAGCTATTAGGATTATAAGTATCAAATTAAAAATGCTAAGTCATGATATCTTAAGTCTTAAAACAAATTCTCATCTTGTTTGTGAAAGAAAATTCCAGAAGTTGTATTTGCAGATGTTAGAGCCTTCCAAAGATGCTCTGAAATCCCAGCAAAAGTAGCTGTTTTCACCTGACACACAGACATATATACCTCAGGAAAAGAAATTATTTGTAAAACTTTCCTAGGACCCAGTGATGGCAGCAGCACAGTTTACATCAGGGTGATACAGGTAATAATACAACAGGTAATTGTAAAATAGTCTGTCAAACAACAAATTCAATCGTAATCAGCATGTGATTTGTCACAGGTAGATCCCGAGCCCTTTGTCTCACCTGTCACATCTCTCTTCACTGATAAAAATGATTTGGCCCCTTACAAGCTATTACTGTGTTCTGCTTTGAACAATATCTTGCAGCGGTGAGGTTCATAAGTTAATTTAATAGGACATACCTCATTTTATATATCACTATTTTGAACACATTAAAGAAAACCAGAAGCATTCTCAGTAATATTCACCTCACATTTCCTCATAAATAGTTAGATGAATAATCCTGTTCATATCACTTGTGTTTAACAGACTTAATAATTCTCTTCCATCTCTGTATGTGAGAGATTTCATAACTCATCACATCTTTCATCATTATTTACTCCTAAATTTCAAAGTTATATTTTTAGAGCATATTTTCTTCCTCAGAAAATTCTCTTGTAACTTGTTGTTATGTGATGGAAATATTAGTATTTTGTTAACAGGTAGTTAAAAGCTAAAGTGTCAAAGCTAATCTAATGACAGTTCTACATGAAGTAACTCCCTAATTGTTTTTTAACTGTTTTTGTGCCCTTTATTATACCTTGCATCAAGGGTCCACAGAACTATGGTATTGTGTTATTTTTTCTATGAAATTCTTATCCCAGAATTTTTATGACCTGAAGGGATAGAAACATATTCCCAATCCTTTTCATTTCAGGGAGCTAATCTAGGACAAATCCTAGGGCTTTCATCTTCTATGTAAAATATATAAACTGTGGAATCCAGGAAATAGGGTTCTTTATGTTCTGTGCAAGGGAAAAAGACTACAGTGCTGCAGCAAGGCAGCAGCCAGAGCTACATGCACTGCATACCAAAGACAGCTACAAGGGCATCTCTGCTTTTCCCTTTGCACTAGAATGTATGAACAGTGCACTCTATTGCTAAGCCCCAGGATGAAAGTTATACTTAAGGAAAGGGGGAAACTATTACTTCAAACTTGGCAAAAATATATATGTATATATATTTAGTTCTAAAGTAATAATGTGAAAGCTTATAAATGAGTACAGTTGATTTATTTAAAACCAAGCAGCCTTTGAGCCAAAGCTTTGCAGAACAGGCATTCTCAGGGCAGTGACGTAGCACGGCAAGGAACACAACAAGCTGAAGTTGCTAATTAAGTTCACTTTAACTTTCCATTAGGAAGCGTGGGTCAGGTACTTACAATCCGAAGGCTTGCCACTATTTGGGTTAAATGAAGTGTTCCTTACAGCTGTAATCACGATGTACAACACAGTTTTGGCCATGGTCATTTCCTCTCTGTCAGAAATCCATCCACAGTTACAGTTGGAACCCTTGTGCCTGTGAGGATTGATTTCTTGACATTTTGTCAGTGCCACTTCTCCCTGCATGAGTGCCGATCTGATTAGAGGGAGAAATGTGCCTTGGTGGAAGGCATGTGTTCCATTTCCTGCCCCTGGCAGCAACTCGCTCCACAGGGTTCCACCAGCAGCTCGTGTTCAGCAAGGCCCTCCTCCGCCTTGCCCTCACCCAGAGCAGGGAAAGAGGAACAAAAAGCTGCTAAAAAACAAAGACAGAGAGAGAGAGAGAGAGTAAAATTCGAGTAAACAGCATAGGAAATTTAATAGAGACTGAGAATAAATCTCCGTTCCTAATCCCTTTTCACCTTTTTTAGGGCAGATCAGATTAGATTAGCGGGATTTTACTTTCTGGTGCAGAACAGCACATAACAACAAAATTTAAAGGGCAGGAGAGAGAAGGGGGGGAGACAATGAACTCCCATGTTAGAATTGTAGCAATATGGTGAATAGAAAGCAACGTTTTCTCGGATTTTGGTTATTGTGCATTGTAAGTGATACCATCTCAGTTTCGCTTGCTGAGTGGCTGCAGAACAGCCTGCAGAAAACTGGAACGAGCCTCCAATCAACTGCTCCAATGACAGTCATCACAAAGCTGGGAAAGCAAAGCTACTTCCAAGCTAGCTCTCTCTCATTAACTGTTCCCACACCATCTTTGCTGCTTAACACAAGCTGTTGCAGCCTGCAGTTTATTCCATTAGGCTCTGAGATTACAAAATAACCCTGAAAAAAAGACACCTGACAACAGTAAAAGATGGAAGAGGAGGAGGGAAAAAGAGGAGAAGAGGAGCTGAGAGACAAGGAGGTTTCTGAATTAGCTGGATTTAACCATTGAGTCTTATATCCTTCAAAATAAGTGTCCATAGCCATTGCTTATGAAGAAAGGGAAAAAGAAGGAGGTGGCATAGAGACATCATCTAACTTCTTATTGTTTTGGGTTTTTTTTGTCAAAGGCATTTTTAATTAAAATTTTAAAAAGCAGTGATTTTGTTACAATCACGCATTCATATGTTTAAAATCTGCTTTTTATTAGGACAGATGATTTAATCAGCAAAGTCTAAAGTATTTTATATGTGCAGGCATTACACAGAAGTCTAAAAACTTATAGGTTTCTTAATGGCAGGAGGACATGATACATGACAAGTGTCCCAAACTGTTCTCCCAGTCCAAAGATGTAACTTGTTCAAAGTCAATCTGCAGGTTTCTGAAACAGAGAACTGTTGGACTCTTTCTGATATATTAGACACCTCTTTCATGGGATCTAGACTTTGTAACTAGAGATATACTGTTGTGGAGAGTATTCACAGGCAGGTGTCTGACACCAAGAAAAAACAATATTTGCATCTATAAAGGTCTATTGCAAATCTGGAAAAGATAGGCAGAGTTTACTACCTAAGTAGTATTTGGCCTTTAATGTACATTACTGGTGAATTCTCTGCCTGCACAAAATATATCAACCATATCTGAGATCAAGGCTAGATTTTTTGTTTACTCAGAGAATGAACAACGACAAAATCAACAGCAACCACAAGGAATCAAATCACATAATCTGCTTACATGTACTAACTACTATCATGGCAGTAAGGAAGTTCTGTGCATCATCAGATCATAAACTAAATAAAAAAATCATAAATGAATACCCACTAGCACATACAGTTAAGAGAGAATATTGTTTTGAATTCATCCCCTAAAAACAATTCCATCATGAGCCTCCATCTCCCATTGCAGTTTTCCTCAGGTGTGGCAGACAGGATGGGGTCCCCAAGAGCCAAATGCAAAGCTAAGTATACCAACCCTCTCATTTAAAAATGAAAATATTTTTACTTAAAGTCAAATGTGGACTGAATGCAAAAGGTGAAAGCTTTCATACCTCATTTCCAATGCAATGAGCCTTGTAAAACCATCTTTAGCTTGGCAAGAAAAGAGAAAAAAAAAGGAAGAAAAGATATTGTTCATCAAGCTAAGGTCAGAGCAATACAGCATAAATAAAGAAAAAGAAATTTATTTGCTTGAGCTGCATGCTGAACAAAAGAAGACAAGGCTGTTATGTTACTACTTCACAATTCAATGACTTGTGTGCATTGACTTACTGGTTTCATTCCCATTCCTAGAGAAGAGTTGTTCTGTTTGGTGGACACTTACTGCAAATGACATCGGGAGTCTTGAGTGAGTGGAAAGATGACACTTCCTTCATCTCAGAGATGGTACTTTTCCTGATATTTGAAGGACACAGATAAGTTAAGTAAACTTTTACATTATTTATTCTATAAACATAATCAATGCTTTTAGCTTCTGATACTTTTCATGAATACTGAATCATTTTGAGAAAAAGACTATTTATATAAAAATATGTACAAAAGTTAAGAGAACCACTGATGAGTTACTGAAAGAAGATTACATGTCCATAATTTGGAAGCAATGATTGTGCTAAATTAAAATAATTCTAATTGGTTTAAAGACTTTCAGAATGAATGGCAAATTGATAATAAGCAATTTTGCTTAGATAGCATTACAATGCCATGGATTCTTTCAAATCAATTCCTATTTCCTCCACAATAGAGGTCTGCTGATAGTAATTGCAGAAAACACATCTTTACTGACAGAGTAGATCAGCTTTCGTCTCTGAAATTGGATCAGCTCACCTTCTTCAATCGCTATTTTCCATTAACTCTGAAGCAGTGCAAGTGTTAAACAGCTGCATGGTGGGATTGCACTGGGGGCCCAGGGAAGAGACACTCGAACTCATGGTCTGTGCACAATAAAAGGACCCAATATGTTATCTGGAATCCTGATGTGTTTAAGGACAATACTGACTGAAACAGGCATTTTAAACGGACCTGGAAAATAAACCAAAAGTAAACCAACTTTGATCTGTGGAGGTCAAAAGCTTAAGAGACAGTGTTGCCCTTCAGCATGAGTCCTAAAGAAGCAAGACTGTACAATATCAGTGTCGGTCTGTCAGGCATCTTATTCCTTTCAAAACTATATCTGTTAGAGACTGAAGTTTTCCAGGAGTGAATCCTTTAAAAGCTCTGACGCAGCCCTTCACACACTAACACAAACCATGTGATCCCACCAGCACAGCCTGTGGTGCCACCACAGCAGTACAGCATTTGTGGCTTCAGAAGCTGTTGCATGACAGAGAGGAGGAAACACCACAAAGTCCTGTCACGTAAGAAGGCAAAATTAGCAGCTAAACAAGAGAAAAAGCAAATAGCAAAGGGCATCAAGAGGGAAAGAATAAGAAATAATAAGCACCATGGAGGAAAAAGCACGGTCAGAACATGTTTCTGATGATTACACAAGCACACGAATATTTCCAAGATTACATTAGAAGCCATCCTGCATTTATCAAAAATCTACAACAGATATTTTTCTCATATTCCTCCTTGCATTTGCAAGAAATCTAAATGCTTACAATGAGGAACTTGACAATCTTCCAAATCCCTGGGGGTTTGCATGATCCCAGATCATGGTAAGTACAGAGTTCAACGTACAAAATAGGAAATCGGGAGATGTCGTTGTTTCATTACCTCTCAAAGATAAAGCTCAGTCAGCTTCTCAACACACAAAGTGACTGCACCAGCTGCTGGCTTGAAAGGGTGCTGGCTCTCAAGAAGGAGATGTATACACTGATTGTACATCATGCATGGGGATTTTGACTGAAAGACAGGATGCCAACAAAGCTTTTGGGACATACTGTGACATAGCTGCTAATGTTAACCTCTCATGTCCAGCCTTGGCATTGAATGTTTCACTGCAGTATGGGAGCTGACTATCCCACCAAGGCAATTAGGGGTTTCTTCTCATCACCAGTTGTGCAGGTTGGCCATGACTGAAGATCTCCCCAGACACTCCTTATACACAGTTCCCTGCTTATAGCATTTACACCAAGACTAATTTCACCAGTAATCCTCTGAGTTCTTGCTTTCTAGTGATTTCCACAAAGACTGTGGCAAAGGAAGTTTCCCTGAAATTGGACTTAATGAATGACCCAAACAAGCCTTCAGTAGTCCCAGTCAAGCCAAACTACTCACAAGCATCTTCATTTACACTGCACTTTCAGCAGCTTCACTGCAGCATAAACAACTCATCCCCAGCAGCCACTCTTCAATAAAGGAAAGGCCATTGCTTTGAACAACATCATAAATATTCTGGACGTTAAAGACTAGGAGAATTTCCTGAATTCGATGTAGAGTCATCAGTGGGAGGTACATAGTCTGCTAAGGGGAATCACTGCTCTCCAAGATTATGGGTTGCTAAATCATCACCTAATACAAACTGTAAATATTGTCCTAGAATGATAAGTGATTGAGGAGACAGAGATGCTGCTCAGAGAACTGCTTCAGTACTCTGTTATCAGCTCTCTGTTCAATTCCTGAATTTGCTGATCTTATGGGATGTCTACCAACATGTTGGGCTTTGCTCTTCTACTACAAGCTGAACAAGGAACATCGTCTGTAACAGTCAGGTAATTAAAACCACTTATTAATTTCAAATGGAAAGGAGGTCTGTGAAGGGAAATGTGATAGAATGAGAGGTATGGGTGTGTAGTAATGGACACTGTGAACTCCCACTCAACAGCAACAGAGGAAAAATTTCTGGTTGGTGAGTTCAGGGCAGATAAGAAGTTTTTTCTCCATAGGTTACATTTGCCTTTAAGGAAGAAAATAAACCTCATACATTGCAGATTCTAGCACAACTTGAATAACAGTATTACATGGGGCAGAATGTTTTGGTTTAGTAATAAAGGTATTTTTCTGGCTGAAAAATACCCTGGAAGATTCTGTCCAGCTCTGCTCATGACTTTCATTCCTTCCATATAAAGTTTAGGCTAAGCAAAATATTAACATTGTGTTTCACTGCTGAAATGAATGACATTCATTAAATTCACTTCACCATGCTTTCCCACTGTTGGGTTTGGCAACAGCACAGAGGCAGACTGAAGATCCCTACACTGCTTAAGTGCACAGTGAAGATTTGCTGAAGTGAGAAGAGAATGAGGTTTCCAAAGTACAGCACCTCAGAGGCAGTAAATTAACTGCAGTTCTCTCTCAGCTAAACCACTAACTTGCTGCACACCTTTGAGCTGGTTAGCTTTTCCCTATCCCTTTTACTGTCCTGTCAATTTGTACTATCATGCTTTGGGCTGCCAACTCTTGCATTTTGTGATGTAATAACTACAGACAAGATCACTCAGAGACTGTTGATGCTACTGTAAGAGATACAATAGGTAATAATGTCTTTGCAGGCTACAGGTTAGCATAGATGGTTCAGAAAAGAGTAGATAAATGATGCACAAATAGAAACACTCTTTCTTAGAAGTCTGTCTGGTCAGTACCTCTGAAAAAAGAGGACAGATTTTGAGTTTCACAGAATTCCATGAGTTCTGTGGCTTGGAAATCCAGCAGAGTGTTACTGGAGTACCATGCCATGACAAGCACAAAGTAACCACAATGACGTAAATGACATTAGAGTGGACCAAAATGGCAATACTTAGTTGCTACCATTGAAAGGAGGTAACACTTTTATCAACATAGAATCCCAATCCTAATGGTGCAGGCATATTATGATGAGAGCTTTGAAACTGGATTTTGATAAACAAAAATGCATATGCTGTTGAGATTGAAACACATTTCTTCTTTCCCTCTGCAGAAAGCAGTTTAGGAAGGTCTACCACAGGCTCCAGTGAGAGGGGATGGTAAAGGTAGCAGTGCCATGGTTTTAACTTATCCTTTTCCTGATCCCTGCAATCACTTTTCAAGTCTTGGTTTCCAAGTCACGCTTCCTACCAAAACCTGACTTGACCCGTGATTTGGGAACAGTTACTTCCACAGTATGGGTCTGCTAAAGTGGGAGTGCTGAATGACAAAGCAGAAAAAAAGAAATCCAAGGGTGAAACACAGTGAAGGAGAGCACCTGGGATGTTATATTGAAGGGCTAGTGAAAGAGGGGGAGAGAAAGAAGTGTTATGTGACAAATATAAAAGTTAACAATACAGAGAGGTCTATTAGTCTCTCAGTGAACAAGAAATTAATGTGCAATATTCTTACTGGAGCTAAAAAGAATGACATACAAAGAGAGAAAAGAGCAGACTTCACACTTCTTACCAATTACCACTGTTTCTTCTCAGGGTCTGTAACTAGTTGTGCTTAGAAAGTTAAAGATAAATGGTATTGATTTAAGCACATTACTAATAGTACCTTCACTGTAGCAATTGGATTTCACCCAAATTTCTGCTGCACCTAAATTATTCTGTCATTCTAGCTGCTCCTGTAAAAATGCAGATTTGTCTTCTGAAAGCAGAATATATTGTGCCAACGATCACCATAGCATTTATGACCAAAAATATTTTATTAAAAATGTCTGGCTATTTTCAAATAGTATTCCAATAGGCTGTCAAATTAATAGTGAAAAAAAACCCCCATAATTCAAAGGTGTAAGGTAATAAGTTGTGCTATGGCTATGGACAGTTGAAACCTACCAGCAGATAAGAACACAAATTTGGAAGAAGTACAACCCTTTCAAAGGCCTGCTTTCAACCACTGAAATGTGAAGTATGTATTATTTAAACAAAGAAACCAAATGCCTACATGGGGCAGGGGTAGGAATTTCCCTGAGCAGTTATTTCAATTACCCATCTGTTTAATCAGAAGGCTGCCATTCTGCTTGAGGAGCAGCAGTACAGACACACACACCAAGGTCCCACACCCTGCACTGGTCCAAATGCAGAGCATTCCACTCCTGTGAGTACAGTTACTCCATTGTGGAGTAGCAGAATTCAGAGAATTCAAGGGAATGATCAAACAAAGCAGTTACCAAAATCTGTGGGACCTTTAGCACAGGATGAGGCTGCATCTGTGATAACAGTTCAAGAAGATCCAAGATCATATTTGAGCTGACAATAACAGACTACAGATGGAAAAGTAATTCTCCCACAAGCTGCATGTGGTTAAGACAAGAACTGATGCATCAAGATCATGTGGAATAAGCAGTGATTAACAACCATGCTTATCTTACTTCAGCAAGCCTCCCTGCTTAGAGGTTTGGGTTCTTTTAATCAGAGATCAGAGTGTTTGTAGCTGTCTAGTCACTTTACAGATTATACCATTTTAGCAGCTTTAAACAGTTTCCAGTAATCTGAAAACATATTCTGGCCAGCTAGAACGGACTGAGCTGTTCTGAGGTTGTCACCCTGCCTCCAACTTTGGGCATTCAGGCATTCTACTTTCTGCAACTCATTGTAGTCCAGGCTACAAAGGCACAACGGTGGGGCTGCAGCTCTTGACAAGAAAGGAAGAGCCTGGGGAATGACAAGACTTATGCCTGTCATTGCATAGGACACTTTTCTAACAAAGGAAGAGGTATCCTTGGCCATGGAGCATCACACAACTGCCCTACAGAAGGACTAATGGAGCCTCCGAGGTCTTGCATCCCACCCTCTCTTTTTGGTAGCTCAGCACCTCCTGGCCCACACTGCATTCACACATGGAGATCCCAGCCAGTAGCCAATCCCTTAGCCAAGGGTCCCTAAAGACAGTGGCATTCCAGATAAGCCGAGTGGGGGATCCTGAGTTAGGTAGGAAAGCATAACAAAGCTTTTGCAGAAGATGGAAGGAGATTAGGTGGAGCAGAATTTGGAGAAGGCATTAGATTCAAGAAGGAATTCAAAGGATTCAAGATCAAAGTGGGAGTGGGATCCTACAAGAGGCAAGAGGAGCAGATCTAAGGTGATGGGTGACAAGAAAAGCAAAAAGACTGCATGACATGTCACTGAGCCACTGCTGCTGGTAATGGAGCTCTAAGGAACCGTCTGTGAAGTCATTCAAGAAGGTGCCTACACTGAACACAGGCTGTCTTGGTTGCAGGCTAGATAGATCCTTGGCTAAGCATGGACATTGAAGAACCTGAAAGGAAGTGAAGGCAGAGGGACCATAGTTCTGGGGGAGGGATGCTGTGTGTGTAGTAAGAAGAGGTACAGAGAAGAGCATTGAGGAAATGTTCATCAGAAAAAAAGGTTATCATGAGTCAGTTCAGCCACTTAAAGGATACTCATGTACATCACTTTCATACTCCTCTGAGAACGTATTTTGGAGAGGCAAAATTAAATACCATAGGCCAAAGCCTCAAGCATATTAGTGGATCAACAGCATTTTTGTGGTAAGTCTTCCAAATCTACTTTTACTTGTCTCTAAAGAAGCCTTAAAAGGACTTTTTAAGTTAGCTCTGCTGGCTTTAGCTAACTATACAGAGCAAGGAATTGATTGCATTCCTACAGAAATACCCCTAATAACTCCTTAGAATGAGCTGTGGCATTTTTCCACTAATTGTAGAAATAACTAATGGGCACCTTGAGCATGTGTTATTAATCTGTCTGCCAATTTTGAGAGATTTCAGTTGTGAAAAACTACAAGGCAGTATTTGCTCTAGAGCACACACTCTGCATCAGTAAAAATAAAACACACATTGTGAACTGGACAAATAAAGAGGAATTTTTATCACTCGCCTGTGTTATCATTAAAGATACAAAATCCTGTGTTAGCTCCACAAAGAAGAGGGGATTAACCTGCGTTAGGTTTCCTTGCACAATTCTCAGGAAAGTTAAAGGAACCATAAGATATTGTATTCCAAGGTCCATAACTCTCCAAGGGAGAGATATTAACCCAAGTAGATTTGGGTGGTAATTATATATTTCATCCATTTCAACAACCAAAAAAGAAGGAATAACTGCAATTATGCTTTTCTGCTGAATCATCTCATGGCAAGGATATTCTACTCTACTTCATTTTGATTTTTTTTGTAAAGAGAACAAGATTCAGAACATCAAAACAAAATAAAACACAAGAACTTAAACAAAATTACAAATCCCATAAGCAAACACACCTTTTTTGTGAATAAGCTCTTCTGAAGAAACTCTCTTGTATCTTACACCTTTATTCTTCGTTTTCCTTATCCAGTTCTTGGTTCCCCCCATTCTCATTGTAAAGCATTTTCCTACAACAAGTAAATTTGGCATTTCAAAAATATTGGCAGTCACCTGGAACAAAGCAAAGACCTCTCTTCACAGCTATTATACTACAATGCTAAATGGCTGGGACATCCAGTCAAGGGTGTGATAGAGCAGCTTCAGCTTCCTGCTTTCAGCCATTTGCCCCCATTTCAAATTCCTTGTCATTATTACCAGTGTGACAACTGTGTTGAGATGACCAACTTCTAAAATTTCCTATTGAAATTCTTCCATTCTGCATAAATAATTGTGGATAAACCAGACCTTGAACCTGGGTGTGGTTATCTGTGGAAGACTGACGACTGAAAAATTGAGCAGTGTATAGTAAATATTTTATCTCAACTTAGGTGTTCTCAGTACAGGTCCAATTTTGCCAGATCAGCATTGTATAATTAAAAAATGCTATTGGCAAATTTATGGGAGGTTTTCTACATTACATTACCCTCACTCATCTCTAAGTTCTGCTGGAGCTGAATCACATCCAGAATCAGCATAAGAATAGCTGGGATTGACATGAAGGATAGCTAAAAAGAAAAGAAAAGAAAGGGGAGCAAAAAAGCAAAAAACCTTACAGCTGTATTTAAAACCCCTCCACAGGTTCCAAGTCAGCTTTAACTGGGCCCCCAGTTAATCCTGATACAGTCTTCTTCTAGAATTTCTCTTAAAACACACACACACACACAACTCCCCACAAAAACAAAAAACCCCAACCATAAACAAATAAAACAACCCCACTAAAAAACGGTGGGGGGTGAATGGGGAACTGTATTGCTGTGTGAAAAATGTTCAGGTACCATATTTCTTCATCTGCCTTCCTTGAGTGCAGTTCCATAATGAGTGTTAACAGGGCAGCTTTAAACACTAAGGAGTGCATTTGCAGTGTAATGTGTAGAGATTTGAGCCACAATTTCCCATTAACACTAATGTGCCCTGCATGGTTAAATCCCTAAACACCACCTTGAAAATTTAGTTTCAAAAGTGCCCATTAGGTTTTGGTGTTGAATTTTTTCTGAAACAGTTGTTAGTCTGTTAAACACTGATTGCTCTCTCACACTAGTCAGACAGAAGTCTTAGTTTCAGTTTAGACAGTTAATCAGAAAATGCATTTTTGCAACTAGTTCACATACCAAATGAAATTTTTTAAATTACTTTTTAGAGCTGACACTGATTAATATCTTCAGAATGCCTCATCTAAAGATCTACTCATAAATGCTAAAAGCTTCAGATAAATCTATGATATAACTACAAATTTGTTCACAAAGAGCCATGCTTACTTTTTTGTAAGCACAATAGGTACCACGTTGAACACAATTTTTGTCAAAGTTTTTCTATCATAAAGACAAAGTAAATATATGCATATTGGTGTTGGTTTAGTTTTTGTTGTTTGTTTGTTTTTTCTTTTTCTTGCTAGGCATATAAAGCATTAACAAGAAAAAAAGGAATTTCACACTCAAGATGTGAGTGCACATAAAACCATGTAGAATGCAAGAGGAAAAACGGAAGCAACAGGCAAGATTATGATTACAACCAAGTTTTGAGTGACAACAATGTAAGCATTAAAAATAAAGTATGAAAACAAGTTGGTCCCCACCTTTCCTACCATATAATTTAAGCATGTGTCTGGTTTGTAAACCATGAGATGTTAAATGAAATGAAGCATAGACTATGCATGAAAGGGGTAATCTCACTTTATCGTGAAGAGGCACACATCATTGGACCAGTTTGTTAATTACATTTGTTAAGGAAAGCAAGAAAGAGTTACCTGGGTGTATGCTGGAGAAGGGGAGGGGAGAGGAGTGATAGAAATTCTTGAATATAATTTACAGAGGAAGCTGAAATAAAATGCCATATAGAGTCATTGGGTGAATATATATATATATATATATATATATACACATATATACACACATACACACTCTGGCCCACTACATTTACAACATTTTGCTTGTTCTTTTTAGTAGCTTTCAGAAGTGGAAGCTTGCTGTCACATACAAGTATTTAATTCTTCAAAAAGCCCAATTCCCTCTTACGAGACAATAAAGTGCTTCCTCTTGCAACAGCAGGTAAGCACCGAAGGTGTCCTTAAAAATCTAAACCCAGTGTGTTAAAGACTTTAATAATCTTTAAACTAAATACAATACCACTTCCTCCCTGGTACCAGGATGTTGTAAAATGTCTAATTAGTCCTTATAATAGCACTGACACCTCCGTTGCACATAAAAGAGGACTTTTAATTTACAAAAGACAACTCTGGTTGTCCTGAATTTTACCCTTAATTAGACTGTAAGACACAGCTCCATTTGGCTGTTAACCAACATATGAGGTATTGGCTTAGGGTACAAGGTAGATTTGTGAGGCTTTTTTAAAAGCACTATTGTAATATTTTGAATAGATTTTTAATACACACTATCTCATGGATAATTTAACTCTTTAATGAGGTAGAAAGAAATATTAAAGCAAATATTTTAAATGTCAGGTAAATGATCCAGCTTAAAGCAAAAGAGAGGACTTCTCTGTAGATTTTCTTACAATGTTTCCAAGAACTGCCTAGATTTTGGAAATGGTTTTGTGATGCTTAGATTTTATATTGGTGCAATAAGTGTGCGTAGTAGGGTACTGCACCTAGCCATGAAATTCATTTAAAAATTAAATAAGAGGCATGATGAAAAATACAGAAGTCACTTGTCCCAAAGGAAATATAAATAATTTTGAAAGTAAAAGTGTTTCTGTGGCAACATGAACTTTAGTAAGTCAAAATTTGCAATATCAGTAAGCTATACCCCAATGACAGGTAAAAGCATGTGTCTGAATAAGAGGACCAGTGGAACTTACAGTCACAGAGCTGTCTAATGAAATCAGAAAAATGTTAATAAAAATCACCATCCAGCTAACAATTTCAGGGCACACAAGCCCTAAAATAAGGAGAAATCTGCACTGGGATATGTAAGGACATATGTCATTTGACATAAGCACTCAAGTGTCATCCACTTTAAACAGGACAAAGAAGAGGGGTAGCCCAACAAGTCCTTCTCTTTTTGTGGCAGCACATCTGGAAGTGGAAACAAGTTGGTTGATGTCTTCCTGTAATTCTCTTCCGAAAGAGGAGCTTCCTGAAAGTTGAATGAACACAGAATCACAGAATATGCTCAGCTGGAAGGGACCCACAAGGATCAACAATTCCAACTCTTAGGCCTGCACTGGAACATCCCCAGGAGTTACAGCACGTGCCTGAGAGTGCCATTGCACACACAGGAGACAGTAAAACTTCTGGTGAAGCTCTACACCACAGGAAAAATCTAAAAAATGTGCCTATCAAAAGCTACCTGAAAATACAAATTTAGGCACAGAAGCCTGTTTCATAAAAAGTGGAGATATTTGGGAAATAGATTGTCTGCCCTGCCAGTGGGAAGGAAAACACCCAACAATTTAAATTCAAAAACTTCAGTGGATCTACAGAATAACTCCATGTTAAATCACTGTGCTCTCTTATACAATGAAAATAACTGGAATAATTAATCATAATTATTTTTCTCACCGTCTTTGGATGTGTTAACTCAGCCCTCAAAGCAAATAAATTGTTTTCCTTTGGACAACCTTTACATTCAGGGTATTGGATCCATACAGATTTAAGGGATCTGCACAGCTCTTCACTACCTACTCACTCAACCTCTAAAACAACTCCTGCTGAGTGTGTGAGAAACTGCACTGCAGTGTTAATAGATGGAATAAATAACAGGATGCTGAACAGTGAAGGATCATGTCCACCTCTACCTTAGTCACAGCCATCTCCCCTTGAATATTCTTGTCTTGACCTGCAGAGACTGGAAGGGAAGTGTAGGGTCAAAGCAGTAAGCAGTACCTTTACCATGGGTAGCAGTAGATTTGTTCAACATGAGTTCTCTTCAGCTATGGACTAATAGACCCCAGCCCAGGCTAGAGGAGTTATTGAACACTGAATGCACCTGGCCTTGTATTTCAGTGTACATAGCACTGCCTAGGTAACACCTCCTCCACAATTGTTGTTCCAGAAGTCAAGAAAAAAGATTAGGTTTTTAATAATTGAAAAACACACTTATCTAGTCTATAAGGCCTAATTAAAAATTTAGAAACTCATCATGATCACCTATTTGTTTCAAGGGAGAAGGCTGGAAAAGAGACAGGAGAGAATTAAATATAAATAAATTAAAATAACAAAAAAACCTAGCAGAAATATGATGACTGTGTTTGTGACTAACACCAGAATTCCAGTATGCACCATTTTCTACAAGAATGAATATAAAATATTCTCCCTCCCATTACCTGACACATGACACATTCTAGTACTAATCTGTGCTTTGGTTTATCTGGAGACACTTTTATAGTGGTGGTAAGACTAGTTCCAAAGTCCATTGCCAAACTAGTGGGCTCAAGAAGAAAAATGAAAATAATCACCGAGAATACTTCAAATATGATGAGAGACTGACAAGTCTTTCTTTGACAAGTTCTTTCTTTGGACATGAGAAGGATTGGAAAGGTCTGAAAGAAATATAGAAAGGTAAAGTAGGATATAGAAAAGATTTCTGGGAAATCGCTGCATTGCCTATATAATTATAGAATAACATTAGGTGAAAATTAAATAAAAAAATTTTATTCACTACACATCATGTTACAGAGATCACTGACAACAAATCCTAAAGATTAAAATTATATTCCCAAAAGCATTCACAAGGGAGCACCAAATATGTGGAGTAAAAATTAATGACAGTTCACACTTCAGAAGTAAGAAAACAAGTTCTCCAACCATTGAACACCAGAATGAGAACCATGAAAGGACAAATCATTCTACTGAAAAACAAGTGACTTGCATGGATGTTTGGACATTTGCATTCAAGATATATGAAGAAAAGCTTTAGAATGGGACATTACTCCTTAGATGGGAGCAGCGAGTCAGGTTTTGGAAATTGCTTCATGATATGGACCAGCTAAGGATGTTCCCAGAGAGATAAAGAAAAATTACTACTGGTCTTAAAAAACATGTCTTATGAAAAAAGAACTGAGGCAGGTTAAGCTGCAGAAAGGAGCTCAGAAGACAGGACTGGGGTTTATCTGTGGAAGAGAGGATGAGTAAAAATTGGCTTGAATTGCTACAAAAAATATGAAAATCTTTGTATATAAAAAGATAAATGATGGAATAAATTTCCAAGCAAGTTGAAGCGTTTCTTTTATCAGAAGTCTTTCAAATTACTTGAGAAGCATTTGCAAGAGATGAGATAGCTGGAGTTATCTTGGGACAATCTCAAAACTTATTTTCTCTGATTTTATATATGCTGAATTCAAACCAAATAAAGTTGGTGCTTTGTTTTAGAAATGTCAGTATCGTAGTTCACATGCCTAACCCCCTTCCAGCCAATCTGTGCCTATGCTAACCCACCTAGTAAGTCCTGAGGCAAATAACTAGCAACCTTTCTACTTCTGCTACTTCAGTTTACAATGTGGTTGTCTCTGAGTAATGGAAATACTTATTTCAAACAGTTTTCAGACCAGGCAGGCTCTTCAGAGAGAACATGGCTATCTTGTTTTCTTCCCTAAAGCTGCCTTTTCCACTGAGATGTGGTTTTAAATTGGCTACAGCTACCTAGATTTTACTTTTAAATAAAGTTAGATTGTTAACAGATGTTCCAGAGAAAAACATCTAACAAAAGATGACCCTCTCCTTCTGCCTGGCTGTCAGCCCAGCAGTGCCAGGAACAGTAAGAATGGGAGCCAGAGCTTTGGCCAAGGCAGTCTGCAACACGTGGGGCAACACGAACAGGGCGGGTGGCAGAATACCCCAGTCCAACCACAGCTCTAATCAGAACTAAAAGCCTGCCAGCCTGGTTAGAAGGATTTCAGTGAAAATCTCATTCAAATTCACCTGGAAGAGAAGTGCCAGCACTGAGCCAATTTAAAATGAGAATCACACGTCACCTTCCATGTCTCAGCAGCAGCAGCAGCATGCAGAATCCACTAAGCAGCTTGCCCTCACACTCCTCTTTCTTCTCTCATACTTAAATGTACAATTTAGAGCACAGTCCCAGACACCCTCAAACCATAGCCAATTTGTTTAGCGAAAGGAGTAAGTAAAGTGAATTTCATGAGGACTCTATAATTACGTCTGAATCATTCAAACAGCCTCAAGGTCCGTAATACAGGTTCTGTTCAATAAAGATATATAGACTATACTCTCTATTTTTCTCTTTCACATCCTTTTAGATGTGGATGAACCAGTTTGTGTCATCAGTGAAAGGATACAGGCATTGTTTGCTCTAATGCCCTGACAGTATTCCCTGAGAGACTGGCCTTTCTCACTCTTTTCTTCTTCCTCAAGAACTGGTCTCATTTCTCATAAGAGAGATCAAGAGGGCAGAAGCACTTGGCCCCCAGGTGTCATAGCCCATCATCACACAGTTCTCTGTGGAGACTTTAGGTTAGTTATCATAGCCAAAAGGAAACAAGGAGACATTTTTTTCAGAGCAAAGTGACAATCCACAAACAAACTGTTTTCTGCTGAAGTTTCTATGTGGTCTCACATCTCATTCAGCTTGCTAGACAGAGCACAAGGCTTTTTAGCAGTTTAATTCAATGTAATGCTAGTATATTAGAGAAATAGACATATTTATTTGATTTTGGCACTGGTGATATTTTTGTTTGGCATTTTGTTTATATCTAGGCAACGTTATTAACTCCCTCAGCCAGGCATTTTTTAATTTCTCTCTAAATAAAAAGATAACAAAAGTATTTCAATCTTTTTTTTTTTTTTTTACAGCCAGGGACTGCATTCAGAATTTTTTAAGAGGTTTAAAGGAGGAAAAGGACAAAAGGACCAGAGCTAATAACAAACTTCCCTGGCCACAGACATGCAGCAGGGACACCTCACTCCTAAGGCAGCTGAGCTCTGGAGCAGGCTGGAAGCCCCACATCTCAGGAGTGACCCACAGAAATGACATGCTGGGCAGGTATCCTGCCAGCAAGTGTGGCACACTCAGTACTGCGACATTTCTAACCTTTTTCCCATATTAGGCTCTTAAAACCAGTATGAAAAATACACTCTGTCCATACCTTAAAGTTCTCTTTAAGTGACAAAATATACCCACTTTTTGTGCTATTTTTTTTTTTAAAAGCCATGGTTTGTACCACAAAGACAGGAGTCATCCTTGCTCTCTTTCCTATCCAGTCAGGGAGCAATGTGGGCATTCTCCATGGAAGGAGATGTGTTTAATCTGGTTCTTCTTTTGTTTGTTTTAAAACTTGGTTAAGTGTGCTATTTCTCAGGCCCTTAAATAAAAAATTATTCACATTCTCATCCATAACAGGCATACACATTTTTTTTGAGGTAGTCTATGTCAACACGTTTGTTGGCCATGGAATTAGAGCCTCCCACTGGATTAATCCTGACATCCAGTTATTTCTGAATCATGTTGCTGCTGCAAAACCGCTTAGACCAGGATGCTTCCAAATGTGCCAAAAATCAGAACAAGCAGCACTGAGAGGATTTTTAAGAAAAAAAAAATTAACTGGAAAATGAGTATAATGTCTTCCAAGGTCTCCCCCAGTAAAGGCCAACTTTTGATTTATTGTTTTTTTGAGTTTGGGTTGTTGGGTTTTTTTTTGACCAGACAACTTATATTAGGAAATAATCTCTTAATTTATGAAGGAGTCCCTTAGGCTTCCTAGAAACTCCCATCCTCTTGATTTACTTGTTCATTACACAAGGGCAATTTCAATATCCTTATGTTTCTCATTGTTTTGCATGTGGCTATCCATTACAGCAGAAGAAATTACAAAACTCCTAGAAGATGTTATCATCTTCATATCTAGTGAGCCTGATGAGTTTTCTACGAGCAGCATGCACGAGACAATGAATAAGGAAACTCAATTGCAGGAAAGAAATAAAAATATGGAAAAAGAGGAGAGGACAAAGAAAGGTGAGGCTATTTCACATACTGATATAAAAATGAGGGTAGAAAGGCTATTTTTGTTTATGGAGGCTGTAGCTCTCCTCTGAGCTCATTAATGATTCATTGCATATCACAGGATTAAAAACAATGGGTACATCAGCAAGCCCAAGCAGCTAGCCAGATTTCTGGCTCAACCAGCCAGCATTTGCAGAAGCCTCATCTCTTTGAAAATTACCTATTCTTCCCTCAGAAAAAAATCCACGACTACTTTCCTCCTAAGTATTAACTTCCAGCTGTAAATAGTGAAGTACCACAGAGCCCTGAGCTGAAAGCACAGACTCTGTCTGTCCTCCTGGGCCACAGTTCTGCTGGGCCAAGAGGAAGGTGCTGCAGGCTGGCCTTGGCTGCTGGGGACAGGTAATCCCCTCCCGCCGACAGAGCTGGTGACAATGAGGGCAAAATCGGAAATGAGTGCTCATTGTTGAAAGTTCTTTACTTTAAAGAATGCTCAGGTGGGCCTTTGTTCCTAATTTAAATGCTTCAAATTAGAGGTATACACTTCACTAATGCTCCCACTAGCATCCAGAGGGCATTTGTCAAAGGCTTCTTTGGGAGCCAAAATTAGCCCTTAATGATTTTACCATTACAAGACTTACCTATTTTGCCATTGCAAATCATAACCCACAGTCAAATCAACAAAACATTACAAAATCAAGGTGCAGGAACTCAGGAAGTCTTGGAAATCACCACTTTTGTCTGCCGGAAATGAAATGCCCTTCTCTGGTTTCAGTTTCTGCTGTTGCAAGACAGATTGTATTGCAGAACATTCTGCTAAACCAATCACACTGTAAAATACATTAACACTGTTCACCAGAATGATGGGGTTCATGTAATTTTAGAATGATGGTGACACAAAGCAATCAGAGCAAGACCATTCAGATATACAGTTAATGCTCTGCCTTCATCAAATCACATCATCCTTCAGAGTTACAGCCCAAATTGTACTTACACATTCCATTGTACTTTACCTCTTACACCACACCCATAAAAATGGCACCAGTGACATACAGCCCAACCTGACTGGGATCTGTCACAAGCAGTTCAAGCTTTCCCAAAAGGGGAACCTGCTAGTGCATATTTTATACTTATTTTCTACTTATTGTCTTATTTTATGACTCTGCTGTCATGTGTGCTTTTATTCCAGTTATTAAAATTAACAGAAAGCATGTTTTGTTGTTCCAGTAAAAATGGTGAGGTGTGGTGCTTGGAGATTTCTTCTTCAGAAAAGGTAGGTGTCTCTCAGAAAAGCTTTCAGTCAAGTCCAGGACAAGAAGTGGAAGCTGGTACTCTAAATTTCAGCTCTCCAGTGTTTGCATCGGATCCCACCTGCATTCTGGAAAAGAAATACATGAGATTTTAATATATCTCATGGGCTCCCTCCACCCCACTGAAAAACAAGATACTCAGACATTATTACTGTATAGAGTTGTCCATGTACAGCTAAATGATTCATCATGTACCTGTTCTGTTAATTAATTACTCAGTGCTATACAAAACCTTTACTACATATCGTTAAATACCTGTTATAGATCTGATTGCAATATGGCAAAAAAGACAGATAAGTTCTGCTTTGTAAAGAGAAAGAAAAAGTTGATATACTCAAAAGTTGTGCCTGCATGTCTGGAAACTCAGTAAAACACGTAAAATTAAAAAAAAAAAAAAAAAAAAAAAAAAAAAAGACAAAAGCAAACTTACATGAACAAATGGAAAATTTAATTAAAAACAGGATGAAGATGGATTCTCTGCATTTTTCAGGATCAAGTGACCTGGAAAAAGACAGAGAAAACCTTGAGCGGATAAAAAGTGTTTACAGTACAAATGAGAAAAAAATAAAGTTCAAATAACATATAGAGGTAATTAAAATTCAAAAAGGAACTTCAAAATGATTTTAAAGGAGGAACTTTGGAAATGATATACCAAATGCTATTTGACACTTTATATACAGACACATAATTTTCCCCTTATTAGTGCATATTTTTTCCTCTTCTACAGTCATCAAGCTGCTGCAGCATCTCAGACATGATCATTGTCTCTTCCATTTCTGGCCATTAGTATTTGCATGGCAGTGGCTCTGGACACCTACAGAATGCCCATATTTAAGATGGAGTACTTGCAAAAGACAAGAGATTATCCTGGTTTGGAGAGGCAGGAGAATCTAAACCATTTATCCAGCAAAGACATTCTCTTTTCAGAACAAAAGGACTGGTAAGTGAGAAAGGTTGCTCACAGCCAAAGATACAGGACTTTATTTTGTAGAAGCATTATAGACTTTCCCCTGCCTGTTTTGAATAACTCTTTCAAACACTGACTGTATGCACACATGTAAAACCCTTCCTCCCCCAGGTAACTCTGCCTTTGGTCTAACACACATGTTTCCACAAGAGGAGGTTTCCATGTTTCCATCCTCAGACCACTCTGATATTACTTGGACTGGTTCCCATGCCAGCTCAAGAGACTCTGAATTTTGCCCGAATTTTTGAAAATTCTATACTCCAAACTGTAACACTGAAAGCAAGAGAATCAGCTACCATTTCTTTCTCACAGCTACAGAGCAAAGTTATTCACTTCAGTTTTCCCTTATTCTGGCAAACCAGGGCACCATGAGTCACTCACAATCCTTTCTTGCCAACTACTGTTTCGAAGCACAAATCTCCATAAGGGGAAATTAAATATTTCTACAAACTCGCCCTTCAAGAGCCAAGAGCACTCTGTCACTGAGAGTGCTTCTTGACATGACACATGGAAAAATCCTCATACTAATCACTGCAGATTAATCAGAAAATTTAATCATATTTCAGACCTGTCACTTCTTCTGTTTCTGAGACAGGCGAGCACATTTCTGACATTTGGGGCCTGTTACTGCTGCCACTGAAGTCAAAGGCAAACTCTCCACTGCCTTCCACAGGCACAGAGCCACTATTATGTTAGAGAGCAGAGCTACAGTACAAGAGTGAGGATCTTCCTAGAGAGGATAGATATGCATAGCTGAACTACTGCTCTTCTCCAGTTATTCTACAAGACAAGTTGTAGGGTTTCATGAAATATAGAGAGACAAGCAGTGATAGGATCAAGAGCTGCTCTTCTTGTGAGAGGGACCAAATTAAATTTTTCTGATTAATTTGCCTTCCCTATTTTCCCTAAATAAATAAATAAACAACACAGCAGCAGAACAAGACAGGCTTATTCTGGTGCTTAACTAATTAACAGTACTAATTAGTGTTTAATGGCAATGATAATTATAATCATATTCCTGTGAGTCTACTGGGGCTGCCACATCAGATGGATTGCAATGTTCCCCCTCCCTCTACAAACTTAAATCAATATCACTTCAAACATGACTGGGTCATTTCATGATAAGTGATTAGACAGTCACCTTTATTTTCTATGCTAAACTGAGAAATTCAAAAGCCTCTTTAAGTGGTGGGAGAAGAAAGGATAAAGCACCACTTTGAGTTAATGAAATCATTAAATGAAGCTCCTTGCTGTCCCACACTGGCATAATTCTTTAGGTTTTTATTTGAAACAGTCCCAAAGCCAATATTCACAGGCTGTGTGCAACTTGCCTGTTCTGTACAACAGAACAACTCAGGTTAGGAAGGACCTTTACAGTCCAATCTACCATTCAAAGCAGTGCTACCCAGGCCAGCTTATGCATGGCTTTGTCTAGCCAAGTACTGAATATATCCACCCTCTGGCTACATGTTCCAGTGCTTGATCACCTTCATGGTGAAAAATCTTTTTCCTTATATCAAACAGGAATTTTATTGCAAGCTGTGTTGCTCGGCCAGGGAGAGGCATCAGACATCCTCTGTAGCTCAGGATCAGGATGTCAGCACCCTCTCACAGGAGTCCCCTCTGCGTTGAGTCCTCTGATGTGCCAAGTCACTCCAGTTGGTGCTGGATCATGGCTTTGGCACACTGATACTATCAGTGGACAGTTTTAAGCAGTTCCATGCTATCCTGAACAGAATTTCTAGGCCACTCTGCCGCCTGTGAACTGCTGCTACAGGTGGTACCTCTGGCAGCTACAGGCTGGGAGCTGTGCTCTTCCACAGCCAGTTGAACAGTGACTCCCCCTGCACAGCTGTCAGCTGGAGGCAATAGCTGCAGCACTCCCTAACCAAGGAGCAGCCAGTGGAAGCTCTCTGCTAGAGCTGACAGAAGCAAAAGCCTCTGGAAGCTAAACCTCACCATCAGCAGTGAGCCAAAAGTTCCCAGCCGATGTAGTTGTCAGATGTTCCCTGAAGCTCTCTCCAAAAGAAGGTTGGAAACTACTGCCTTTTCTGCTACCCACCTCTGCTTGCTCTTTCGAGCCCCAAAAGGACAAATGATGTGCTTGTTCAGCACCCAGCTGTGGCAGCCACAGAGGACATGGGATATAAAGCAGACAAGAAATTCCACTAAGGAGTGGCAGAACAATGCAGCAATTAACTCTCCTTTACACAAGGCCACACCTGACCATTGCATGAGAACAGAGAGGAAACACAGGACAGCCATGGAGCAGCTGAGCACTAACACAAGCATGACATGGTACACATGCAGATATAGGGCAGGGCTTCACACGCAAAACAAACATATAGAGCAGATACTCTTATGAGTATTATAATAATGAAAACAGCATGCATGAACATAAAAGTCCAAGAAAACTGAACCTGAAGCATCCAGAGGTCAGAACTGAGAGCGCAATTGTTATTGTTTCCAATGCCAAAAGCAGAAGCACAGTAGAACTGAGTGTCATAGTGGCTTTTGTTGTTTTCATTAGCATTAAACCTGCAGGGGAATCTCATAAGGGAGAGACAACTAACCAGGGAATACAAGCTTTTGATCTATCTTAGCCAGCACTTCTACCTTATTGTAATTTTTTAAGGTTTTTCTTTTTAGAATAATTAACCATTGACACTAAGAAAAAAAATTCCTGAAGTTCAAGGCTCTCAGTTTGCAAAAAAAAATTCATTTTGAATAAACATGTGAGAGGCAAGGACTTGTCCTTTTTCCATGATCCCTACCCTCTCTCTGTCTCTCCCACTAGGAATACATCTTTCCCTATATCCATGAGGAAATCAAATATAGATTTCTACTAGTGACTAAAGCTCTGATCCTGCAATTAGATAAACACAAGCTTAATTTTATGCATGTGAGTGATCCCATCAACATTCCCATGTGTCAGAGACTTTGTGGGATTGATGCCTAAAAATGAAACAATTATGAATGAATTCCATTTCTGAACTGCAGAACTGGAGCTGGAAAAGTACGTGAAGAACTGAGATATGAAACATAAATCTACAATATAACATGGGCCAAGGAAGTAAACATTTAAAATAAAAAAAAAAAAAAGGAAAGTGATTAGCTAATTCCTTACTCAGAAAAAAACCCCAAACCCAAAACAAAACAAAAAAACCACAGAAGACTTGATGTTATTAATTAAAAAGTTGCATTCTTGTTACCCAACAGTCAATACTTCTCCAACAAAAACATGGCAAAATGCCAAGTTTTAAAGAGCACATGTCAGACTTTGGATTTAGGTCTGCCTGATTTTGGCCACCACAGCATCATAAATTTGGTACATCTTTCATTCTGGCCCCATATGTTAGACGTGGGTCTAAAACTAACTCTTCTTTATGTATACAAACCAAAAAAACCCCTCAGGGATTCATAGTATAAATGAAAATCCTTAAGACATACTTTGAAAAACTCCTTCCAAACATTAATTAAATAGTTAGAACCAAATATAACTAATTGATATACCAATGAATTATTAATATGAGTAGTGCATTTGCTGCTTAAAATGGCTACAGCATTTTAGTAATGAAATGACTCATTACAACAGTGGCAACTATTAGCTCTATTGCAGGAACACATGCCAGAATAAGATTTGTAGTGTAAAAGAAGGTGGTAGAACAACATTTAACAGCTCAGAATGAAACCTCAATGCTTATACTGCTGGCCATGTCTAAAAGCAGTGGGCCTAGAATCTCTTTTCATTGGCATTTTTGCCACCTGCTAAAAGATAAGTGTATTTCACAACTGGTACTCAAAAGCAAAGATGACTTATTGCTTCAAAGTTCAGTGGAATCTTACACTATTAGCAGAATGAATCTTCTTCAGCCTTTCCCCAAACTATTTTATAGAATCATCTTTTCATGTGTTCTATTTTAATATGTATTAAAGCATATTTCCTGTAAACCCTGTGCGTGCTCAACCTTTAACATCATGTGCTGTACACAGAGTCATCGTCAGAAGTGAGCAAGCAATTTCTTCCCAAATATCAATGCTCTGTGTTTCCAAACTATCCAAAGCTTCTCTAGACCATTTGTAAATACACCGTTCACAGGCTATGACAGCAGGGGATTACTCTCATTTGAACTTGCATAGCAAAACCTACTTAATTCTGTTTCTCCTATTAAGCAGATTAGTTGAAAAACAAAAATACATTATTTGATTTTACAAGGAAAACTTTTAATACCAAAATATGAATTTAAAATGTGGAGTGTGCAAATATTTACCACGCTCTCTTCTCACAGTGTTCCTGACAGCAAACTTATCCCTGACAATATTCATCTCCTGTAAACAGTGGCAAAGCAATTTCAGAATTGTTATTGCATTGCATATTCACTAGCTGTTGCTGGAGGTATTTTGTTCAGCTCTAATTAGCACAGTTAATAAGATCAATATTTTCATTACAGAATGCTGCAGTAAGGCAAAACATGCTTAAAAACTTACATTTACAAAATTCCAAGAAATATATTTGTTGGGAAACCCTCGTCTTCTTTACAAAAGAAAAAAGTCCTCAAAATTGGAGGAAAAATACTTTTGGTGATTGTAAATTTGATGAGAACAAAAACTAAAATTGAAGCATCCATATTAGGGGTACTTTTAGAGAAAAGAGTTTTAATTGTTTTAATTGATTTTTTACTATTATTTACATGTGTCCAAAGGCTTTTTCTGGAGAAATAAGCAGTGAATTTTGAATCACTTTGGCAGCTTTTATCATTGACACTGTCACTCTCCTTGTACCCTCACCTACCTTTAAAAAAAGCCTCAAAAACCAAACCAGAAACCTGAAAGAAAAGCAGAGGTATTACAGTCTAGTGGCAGTGCTTCAAACTGGGCTTCAACACTGGCAAATAGAGACCAAAGGAAATGAAAACAATACAGCTACAGCAGCCAAAATGAGTGGTAGGTCTGAGGAAAGAGCACAGCCCTCAGCATCCCTCCCCTGAGAAATGAAGCACCTGGGGCTCTTCCATCTGCAGAGAGCATCCTCTTCTGCCACAGAAGACACAACCACCTCAACCTTCTCTGGACCTTGTGACAGCTACCACAGCACTGAGAAAAAGGAAGCAACACACATCCTGTTTCTCAGATATCTAGGCTTTGCTAGTTAGCATTCTTCATGTCTAATAAAAATAGGTCAGAAAAGGATCCTGAGCCTATAACTCTTTTTTTTCCCCCTGACATTTCTTTCTTCTTTTACCCATAAAAGCTCAAATTTGTATGTGGAAAGCACTCTTCCATCCATCCACAACTTTTTTAATGAATTGACAATTTGCTGTGCCTCTACCTCTGCAGAAATGTCAGTCAGGAAATTGTCACTGTAAACCACCCTAAAATAATTCTGTGCTCATGTTGAGTAATTATTTTCAAAACTGTTCCTGCAGAAAAATATGATCAAATATCAAACGGATACTGTATAATTAAGCAGCAAGACACATCGGGGAGTAGAATATAGGTCTAGGTGCTCTATTAAGCATGAGGCTGAAGGCATAGATTGTCAAAGCAGAAAAATGTGCATTACATTGCACAGCTTGTAACATAAAGCTGTTCCCTGGGGTAACGCTGCCTGCACCTGTTGAGGTTTTGCCACCCACTGTGTCCACTTGAATTGGTTTTCTTCATTTCTATGTCCACCTTTTGTACTAAACTACTTCTACTTCCCCTTCAACGAACATGCTAAACTTGCAATTTCCAGCATTGGAGCTGATAAGATATTTAGAAGGCAAAACCACAAAAGACGAGACAAATTTGACATAATACTTCTAGGAAAGGCAAGTGAAAATGCTGATGAAACATGCCAGGCAGTTCCCCAAGCATATTCAGTTTGCTATTAGCAATATGAGCTCTCATAAAAAACCTGTTCTTTTAAGATGACAATTATAGCAGCAAGGCCAGCTTGATCTACTGTCCAAATATGAAACACTTAATTTAAGAAATGGAGGAAAGCTATTTAATAGGAGGAATATAAAGAGAAGCCATTTGGGGACTTACCTGATTAGTCAGCTTCACATACTCGTTTTCTAACAGACACAAATGAAAGCAGTAGGTTTAGAATTATAGGAGGTAGTATATGCACTGCTAACTTACATACTCAAATGAGAAAATATTTGAACTGTACTGCTGTTTCTGCACCAGCAAAAAGCTGGCAAAGGGCTGGGAAAACAGAGGGTGAGGGCAGATGGTTACTCAGAAAACGTAAAACCAAACATTCAAATAAAGAGGGTCTCCAGTGGACATTAGATCAAGCCAGTGCAACCTAGCTATTTTCTTGATTCTCCACTCTCACTTGATTGAAAAATTAGTTAGATTCTTATCTGCAAGAGGGTGGGGTGTTAAAAAGTAATAAATATTTGATTCCACCACTCTGGCAAGAAGCATTATTTCTAGATGTGACAGCAGAGATGAACCAGCATTTCCAGAAGCAGTCTTTTCTCTTTTTCCTTTCATGAAACAGGGATAGATTTTGGAAAAGAACAAAGAAATTCATCATTAAACCAAATCCCTTGACAACATGTACCAGGGGTCCTGGGAATTCGTCAGTCACTGACATTGTCCAGAGAATTCTCATAAACTACAAGTCTGTGGCTAGTTTGAGTTATGACAAAGTAAAACACGGGGTCATCCTATCAAAGAATCTCAATCCAAAGACTGTACTGAGAATAACTCAGGTTTACACTGCAGCATTTCCCATTTTCATTATGTCACACAACAGATTTAGTGACTGTTGTACTCCATTTTCTGCTCTTTTTACTGTCTCTGTCACTAGAATGAGACACCTAAAGCGTAATGCCAAGTGCAGCCTGTGAAAGATAGTAATACACTGAACTCCTTCATATTTTATAAGTTAATTTGCCAGGCACTTCAGCATGTTCTTACAGGCTGCTGGAGCTGTGAAAGAGAATGAAAGTAATTGGCCATTCTTATCACAGGGCAAACTGTTGCACATCAGACCTTCCACAGCCCCTTCCTGGGCATGTGTTTCTGGCACAGGTTGTGCAAACTGCAGAGCAAGAAATGGCACAAACATAACACACCATGGTTGTCATTTTAATACTGTGTTTGTGAGACGTTTAGAAAATACCATGTATATGGGGGTGCATATTTATTTACATACTCATGCTTATATATAAATATACAATTCTATACCAGAAAACTCAAAGTTCATTGATATCCTTGAATGATGAAAGGCGTGGACAGACCCTATGCAATGTTAATACAGGACACTCCTCTGCCAGTGGACAGAAAAGGAAAGTGAGGACAAAATAAGGCTTGGTTTTTTGGGTCTAAGGTGCACAATCACTGCTGTGGACCAGTCTGGAGACTGTAGCTGTGGTTGAAAGGGGAACAGGATCAATCTTCTCACAGCATTTGTATTTTGTGTCTCATTAGGCATGTTTTGCAGAGAAAAGCTGCAATTTATCCTACACAAAAAAAAAAAAAGAAAAAAGAAGCCACTGCAACTCTACTCCAAGCCTTTGGCTACAGAAACAAAAACCAGAATTATACTCTTACGTTCTTAGAGATATAAAAAAACCCCAACCTCAAAACCAGAAACCCAAAATGTTCAGAAACAACTGCCAGGAGTTTTGTATTTATTTGTTTGTTTGATGGTGGTCTGTGCCTAATAAAAAATGCATCCTCCTAAGCCATTCAATTAAATTGAAACCAAACAAAGAACCAAAATCCATCCATCTCTCTCCCCACCCCCATTCACAAGAAGACTTTGATCTGTCATGCTGGCAGTAAAACCAAAAAAACACCCGACCAAATCATTCCTATCACTCCACTGCTTTACATAGACTCTGCTAGTTAAACTCCACTCAAGGAATCAGTTACCATTTATTGGTTCACTTATCTCCTTGTCTCTTTAGTGCAGTATCTCTCCAATCAAATGCAAAACTAAAACCCTGTTCCTCAGGAGGAGCAATACAAACACTGTTAGGAAGGGACTGTGCAATTTGAAGGTCAAGTAAAACAGCCTTTGGAGTCAAGTGGCAGTCAAAACCCTGTCATATTGTGTTGCCATTACAGAGGTTTGTACTCTCCTTTACAGTGAAATACAACTAGATTTCCTCTGGAATTTCTGCTCATTTACACCAGAGTAAATCAGCAAAGGTTTTGGATCATGGGAATTAAGTTCATTGATGACTGAGCTTAGTCACATCACAGAGGGATGTCTGCACAGTCTTTAATCAGAGAGAGCTTAGTTCTTTCTTTATGTATAAACTCCAGATCTTCTATGATACAATTTTCTGTTCTGCCAGTGAATCACGGCTTGAAGTTTGCTTAATTCTACCACAGCATGCATCTCATGTAATGGTCTCCCCTGCAGACAAAATTTCTACCCAATGTACGAGGCTATTTCAGAAAGAAACCACTCTTACTTGCCTGAATTGGTTGCTGTGGTACTTAAATAGCCATATTCACCTAGTGATTTCTCAAAATGCTTGTTTTCAAATGCTTTAGATTATGTTTGGTTTTGTTAAAGTTAGAAAGAGGTGACATGAGTACAGAACACATAAGATTTAGAGTGGATTTATATCAGTCACATATTCAAATTGGGAGTACGGAAAGCAACAGGTGTATTAAAAGCTGGACCACCAATTTCTATTTGTAGGCCTACTAGTGCTACTTTATGTTTGGAACATCCAAGTGAGAGGGAAAAAAAAAAAAAAAAGAAAAAACCAAGGGGCAGACAGACTGTGTAAATCCTCAGATGGTTTTGACATTTAAGTGTATCAGTTTTCAGAAAAGCCATGGACTTTGGATGACATGTGATAGAAGAAGAGAACTCAGCAATGGAAGAGAAGAATTAGTAGTGCATTAAGCAGCTCTGTTCCAGTCTGATGGAACCGTATGTTTTTAATGGCCACCTGGCATATCAGGCATATCCCTTTTCAGGCTCTACAGGTTACAGGGCTGCAGACCTCAGACAGATCTCTGCAGTCTTTAGCCATTTTGGGAAGAAAGATTGAAGATTAAACCTCTCTCTTCTCTCCCCCGTCTCCACCACGACCCATGGAGCAGACCCCAGCTGAAGGCTACATTTTCTGTTACGAGGCTGCTCACTATGGGGCTAAAACTGCATTTGACCCTAAATGATCTTTAACACTCCCTGAGTTAGCCTCAGACTACGAGGGCATGTTTAAAGCTTGTTACAGAAGCCCACGGATGCAGTTCCCTGGCCACTGAAGTATGACTTCCACCTGGATGATATGTCAAGTGAAAAGCAGCAGGGTCCTCAATCCCCCCTGTGAGGACGACAGCCCAGCTAAGGTCTGGCCCACGCTGTGGTGGTGGGACCATGGAGCAGCTGTGTCCCAGGCAGGCCTTGTCCCTGCCTTCCCTTTGCAACTATGAAACACTATGGGATGTGTCTGAGGATGTACCACCACTAGGATATTTAACAGCATGGTTGTTTGGGCAGAAACTTTGATTACCTGGCTCCATACGCCCTGGGCACAAACGGAAATAATACTGCAGAGAAAGATGTGCTCAATGCCCCAGTGAGAGCTGACAAACCTTACTTAAACAGCAGCCAGGCCTAATATTTTCAAAAGCAGGGCCCTGCCTTCTGACCTTGTTCCTTGCACTGGGAAAATTCAGTTGGCTATTATATGGGAAAAAAAACCTCTTGCTCACCTTTTTTCGTATATCACAGGGCTTTGAGCAATCTGGTCTAGTAAAAGGTGTCTCTGCCCATGGCAGAGGGATGGAGTAGAGGATCTCTAAAGCTCTCTTCCAACCCAAATCTCTCTATGATTCCCTCAGTATCCAGCCTTCAATTCAGCTGTGCAAAATCAAACATGAGAAGAATTTATCGAGTTTGTTAATGGCACTGACCTGGTTTTCCTTCTGACCTTTTCTTTATTTTCCAGTGACTGCCTTCCTTCATAGCCCTTAATGACATTCAGGACCAGATTTTTAATTAATGTGCCTAAGAAGCAAATAAGCAATTAGGATTTTAACAAATACCTCATAGGTTAGAAATATCAGCTCTACTGATGAGGTAGGCATAAAAATGCATCTGAAAAATCAGTCAGACTTCAATCTGCAGTTTAAAACACCTAATGACCTTAAAAGATAATCTAACCTTCAAGTTCTAGATATTCTAAAAAGCTTTTTTTTAGCTATATGTCATAGACATATAGGAATATGAGAGGGAGTATTTATCAGCCTCTTTCAAGCAAGAATAACAAACACTGAAAAAAAATACAAAAACGAATCCTTTTGAGCCTCATAAACTTTCTAAGGAAATTAACTGTCCTGTAATCCTGCTGGTAGAAAATGAGTGCAAGTTGCAAACAGTATTCCAAAGCACAGTAGCAAGAGTAATTGGTTTCCCCCTCCATCCTGAAGTCCTTGACCTTTTGCTCCTCATTAGGGACATAAAACATTGGGAAAACAGTTACATTTGTCATATTTCTTGTAAAATTATACAAGTAGAAATTGAAATAGTTTGAAGTCAATAAAGTGAATTTGAAAGGCTGCCTGTAGGAAATGTCTAAGGATAGAATTCTTCAAATCCCCCTTAAGTAATTCTAGCAATTGTTATGCCATGTGAACTTGTATGATGCACTTCAAAGTATTAAAATTTTAACAAAGCAAAATTATAAACAGAGCTGTAAACTTTAAAGATGTTGACACATCTGTTACCATTCTGGTATTTAAACCACAGATCCTGGTGAAAAGAACAGTAATCATACAAACACCTGACTTTAGAGACTCTCTGATCCCTACTTTTCTCCGTATAATTCATTACTGGCTATAAAGCTCCCATTGAGAGGAATGCAGCATTGGAACATATTGTCCCCTATACATTCTTACTCATAGGTTTGCTCCTTCTGATTTTAGTGGTATTTTTAATTTAAACCCCAAGCCCCACGAAAGAGAACATCATACCAGGTAGGTCCTACTACTATTGACAAAAGTTTGTGACTTGCTCCTGAGACAGAAAAATTGCATGAAATTCAAGCCCCAAGATTTAATAGGTAAACAACCTCAGGCAACAACCTAGAGTATATTTCAAGTGTACATATTAATGTTTACATTAATAGAGGTATTAATGTTGCCTCAGACAGCAGACAGATGTGTAAGAAAGCAGTACTGATAATAATAATTACGTAACATTAAAATAACTGATGCATCAGCAGAGAAATGTTGCACTTTCAAAATTACAGTGGAACATCTTTCAACGTGAATTTTCATGCTGTGAATCAACAACGAAAGAAATATACCAGTTGCTGTAAAGGAGCATGAGAGAGAACTCCAGTCAAGGGTGTAAGAGTAATTGCCACTTCAATCTACCACTCCTGAGTAATTCTCAATAGTCAGTCAGCTTCTCTGTCTTCAGAAGCTGAAGCAATAAGGCAAGCAAAAATAATTGAACCTGCAGGTTTTTTGCACTTGCCTACTGGATCTACATATAAAGTTTTTCTATACTGTATATATATAAATAAATGTTTACATATATAAAACATATATAGTTCTAGAAATACCAGTTCTAGAAAAATAATCTTAATTGTGATGAAGAATAACAAGCAGATATTCAGCAGGGTATGGGGGAGATGAATAACACACCCTGCTCAGTATCTCTATGTTAATGAAAATGTAAATTACCAGCAATGCTGTCTCA
Organism: Manacus vitellinus; assembly: GCF_001715985.3. Classification (NCBI taxonomy): domain Eukaryota; kingdom Metazoa; phylum Chordata; class Aves; order Passeriformes; family Pipridae; genus Manacus; species Manacus vitellinus. Next base: position 3,698,114 of record NW_021940603.1, on the reverse strand, counting down.
GGTAAAGTAACATAATATTTAAGAAACCCATAAAAAACACCTGAGTCCAGTTTTGACCCGTATAGGATGTGTAATATCAGGGTATTCACTTTTTCTTTCACACATTTGATTTATTTCCTGTGTTGCTCTATGATTTGTGTGTAGAAAATATCTATGTGTATCTATCTGTGTTATGTTTCCTCCTAAAATGTCCCTCTAACACACATGAAATGACTCACGTAATCAATTAGCAGCACAAATTTTCCTCCTTAAAAATCTGACATATTTGAAATTTCACAAGGAAATTCCATTTATATTCCATTTATTATATTCCATAATTAGCCGACACATTCGCTAATTATGGTTTAGGAATGAAACCTGAGAGAGAAACAGAAATTATATCGTTCCATTACAACTTGTTCTTTGATTCACACATAAAGCTATCTATTTATTTAAAACAACCACAAAAAACATTTAATCCTTGTAGTCATAATCTGGCTTGTGAAAAATTACCTCCATTTCTTAGGGGAGTAAATATAAACTGACAGAAAGACCCATGAAAGTTCTTTACAAAGATGATTGTTGAACAAACTTTGATATCCATTTTTGTTAAATCAACCAGTTTAAATGTACAGAAATCTCTCCAGAACACCTTCTGACACTTTGAAATTTATTTATTTACTACTAACCAACCTGCTTATTAGAGAACTTCTTTATTTTATTATTATGAAAAAAGGGGGTTGCCCACCAAAGGATAATTAAGAGTTTCATGCATTTTTCAATATTCCATGCTGAAACACATTAATGAAGCTGTCTTGTGCAGACAGTTTCAAATATAAAGTTACAAATCTTTTTGCTATGAGGAAGAACTATCCATAACAACTGTTTTTGTATGGCAACGGCTCCTGGCTCCTGGAGACTGCGGTTACAGACCTCCAGTGCAGCAACATTCTTCTTGTCTAGCCTTGTAATTTTTTGCCAGGTACTCTGTACATTAAGTTGTTTCATTTCAATTGCCCTGAGGGTTTCTTCCTCACTAACTAATGGGGAGCTTGATGCATCATTACTTTAACATAAGACAATGTGATAAAGCTGTAGGATTCTCTAGTAAAGAAATTACTGGCTCTGTTCTTAATAAATTAGTTCCCACAATATCCAGCTATACATCAGCAAGGCCTTTATATTTAGAATGGTATTTAGAAGAGCTATTTTACTGGGTTCAACTAATTTCTATAAAACAGAGGATAACTTCAAACACAGTTTACCTGCGCACACAAAAAAATATATGGAGACAGGATGAAGATACGAGCTTGCTTCACACAAAAAAAGACAGAACACTACATATTCATAAATGTCAAGAACAAGTTTGTTTTCTTTTAATAGCCTAATTAAACTGAAACAACATACGAGACCTTTGGGAGCTACAATGCTTATAGCTTACTAAGTCTGGGGTTGTTGTAGATGCAGAGGTTGTGCTTTGCTGTTCATGCTATAAGACCCCGATCTGAAAATTCAGAATGGCTTATGAATCATTTCCCAGTCATTTACACAGAGCTGAGGCAGTTCAGCTGAAAGCTGCTAGACTGTAGACAAACCTCATTCTGTGTGCACTCATTGACTCAATTCCCAGACTACATGCATTTCTCTGTATTTTGCATATTCTTTGTTTAAAGTTTTTAATTACCATATTCAGGTTTTCCTCTCATAGAAATCCCAGCAGGGAAAGACTATCTTAAAATATGTTTTACTGATAGTCTTTTACCTCTTCAGCTCTGTATATTGGGATAACAGTTTAAGTATCTCCTATTAACTTAAACTATCTACCATATACCTTTATCTTTTTGAATTGCTCTTAACATCCTCCAGAAGTTTCCTTATCGACTCCTGTGTATGTCTGCCTTTAGACCTTCTGTCTAAAGATTAAAGATTAAGAACACCCAAATGCTTTTACAGACATAACTGGGGGTTTTAGAACAGTTCTTACAGGTTGCCAAATCCTAAAACTGACTAGAGCCTGAACCCGAGAAGAATGTGACATCAACACCTTAAACAAAGTCTCAGTCCCTCACCTCTTTATCATATTTACTCCAACAAGAATCTGGATGCACAGCACATTCAACAGCACAGACAGCACAAAAATTCCTGCTTTCTGGCATAAAGGGTGGTTGTTCTTGTACTAAACCAGACTGCCTCCCAAAAATACTTGGTTTATAACATATTTGATTTCTTCTGAAAACTTCAGCCCTTATCTATCCCTGGGAAAGAAAAATTAGTCTTTTAAGTAGTTGAAAGCAATAATTATTAAGTATATTAATAAACATATCGATAATCTACATCTTCATGCCACATGTTCACAGTGGAGACCTCCTACACACTGTGGTTCAGTGGACTGGAAATCCTGGCTGGATCTTTGACCTGCTACAGCTCTTTGGAGAAGTCAGTTCCCTTCTGAATTTCCTTCTACAAAGTATATCAGGACCTGTGCTTGGACAAAAATATTGGTTAATATTTCAGTAATTGTACAAAAAAAAATATGATGGTATAAGATCTCACTCATGTGTAAAGAGACTGATCTGGTCCCAGGAAAATCAATAAAGTTTAGTTATTGACTTTGCTCGGAGCAAGATTGATCTCTAAAGGCAACAAATGCATTGAATTAGGTTAGTAAATTACTGTTCCCACGACCAAGTTAAAAGACGAATGAGTAGTTAAGTGAGAGTCTGGTTACAATATCACACAATAGGGCATTCTGGTTATTTTCTTGTGGAATTCACACAAGGAAATGTGTGAATTTCAAAGAAAATATTCTCCAATCAGGACATACAGGAGTTTCATATAAAAAATAAAAAAATCCTTTACAAATAAAAAGACTATAAATCTGTCTCATACAAAAAGTAACCCAAAAATCAAAGTTAATGACATTCTGTTTGGAAGTCTGCATGGAGATTACCTGAGCTCTTGACTGAGAGTCTCACACTCTTCTAGCTAAATACATTAGAAAATATATTCTGTCAGGACTATTTCAGTTAAATATGTTTTCAAAAATGCAGACTATATCTTGATTAATGAAGTTTTTTTTTGATTAATGGAGCATTGCAGAAAGCCTCTGTGGGAGCACGCAGTGTTAAAGTGAAGAAGCCTTTAATATAGGCTTTTAAAATTTTTCAAAGTGGATTTTCACACAGGTCTTAAGACTTGCATGATCCATTTATATGCACAGATTAGAAATGATGGCATTTCCTTTTTGTAGGGGTCTCACGTGTCTGCTCCCAGTGATTACACGGCACAGTCAAGCAGTTCTCAGAACGAAACACTACAGAAAAGATGACCTATAATGCAATAGGTTATGTGCCACAGAAGACAGCCTATAAATATTTTAAAATGTTGAATACATGAAAAAGCACACTTACTTCTATTTGCTGGCTCATGCCAAGGGCAGAAGCACCTTCATTGCTAAAGGCACTGACTATGCATTGCTTATATAAACGTATAAGCATTTATTACTATATATATTAATATATAGTAATAAAATGAAATCAAATTATTCCTGTGTTTGTAACATTCCTCTTATAGTGAACTCATTGGCAAGCCAGCATTTGGCCAATAAGAGCTCTTCAGTGGATAAATTGTTAATGATGGAAAGTAGGCTAACACTTTGAAATTCTGTTTGCATATGACCTTATTTTCTTTCTCCCCTTTCCTTAAACTGGCATATTACTGTTCTTTTCCTCCAAAATTCCTACTTAAATCTGAGTGCTACAGAGATGACAAGCCAGTGCAAAGTACTTAAATTCCTAAACAAACAGCCTGGATTCAACATAAAACTGACCTTTTTGATTCGAGAACTTTTTTTGAAAATTCAACATGACACACATAAAATCTTTATTGTCAGCAGCCAAGCAGTTCAGAGCTAGTTCTATAATCCCAGTGTGGGATCTAAAGTGCACACAGGAAGCTGGATTCAATTTTTCACTTAATTCCAGAAGTTACCCATTATCCTTCCTTACTGAGTAAAAGGGTTACTTTTCCTTGGCAAGCTCCTTGGTATGTGGAGCTAAAATTGGGTCTCAGTCACAAAAGACCTGTCAGTTGACATTAAATTATCTAATTACTACTGAACATGTTATTGAACAGGTCATATTTAAACTATGAATGACACAAGTCAAAACCCATTCTTAAAATAGCCCTAAGTGATACACATACCCCAATATAGCTTCATCATTTTGCTACTGTCTCATACATATAATGTCCAGTATGAGTCATAACTGAGACTTGTCAAATGATACATACTCAATATTTTTGGCTTAATTGGAGATGTGGCAAGAAACAATGCAAGAAAAAATAAAACCATCCAATCAAGACTATAGTTTTTAGAAGACAACAATTTCAGTCCACAGGGGTTTTATTCATCAATAACAATTGCAGTGAGACTCCACAGAGAAAGCAGATATTTAATATCAGTGACACAAAATGCTACCTTGCTAATGAAGACATATTAGTTTATTGATTAGCTGTGCAAGAATGCTTATGCTGGTTTTGCTTCTCGTTGCTCATATATGGATGGGCTCTTCAATTTTACTCCATCTGCATGCAAGGATTTGTAGAATGGATTGTAAGGGCTTTCTTGCAGCCTGTCTCCCCCCTCCCATCTTTCTTACAGACCACATTTCTCCCTAGCTGTGTTCTGCTATACTTGATATGCACTGAGCAGAGGCAGAACAAAGTAGGCTAATGTTCAGCCTATGGAAATTCAGCTCACCTTAACCAAGCATGGGTTTAGCAAAGATAAGTAGGTAGCCTCTGCCTTCCCACCTCTATGGCTTCTTTAGGTATGCCTTTTGGAAAAAAAAAATTATTAATAAATAAGTACACATGATTAATAGCACAGATCTAACATCCAAAATGACAGTTTATGTCTACCTAGTATTCTGGGGAGCAGACAGATATTTAAAAGAATAGATTCTTATTATTCTGGGAGGTGTAAAAAAATACACATACAAACACACACACACAGATATAAATATATATATATATATATATATATATATATGTAGTGTGTAGGATTTGACCTTCATGGCTCTTTCCAATCTTTCATCATTTGCCTGATGAGCAACACGAGCACATCAAGGCCAATAAGCACTGATCAGCCTATACTGTCCCTTTACTCTCTACCACAAAGGACCTGGGCTGCAGGACCTGCTGACACTTCCACAGCATCAGGCACCAAAGGTTGCCAAGAGAACAAAAATCCAGAAAATCATACTGAAGTCCTCAAAAGCATTTCATTAGGACAGCCTGTTGCCTCTCCTCATTATGACGAAAATACCTTCCTCAAAAGCCTTCCACTAAAGGCTGCTTACAGGAACTTCTCAGAGAGCACATTGCACAGTCTTAGGCTCTTTGAATAGGGAGGAATGCATAGCCTTCAAAGAGTATGAATTAAATGAGTTTTAATATACATATTACTTCTAAAATTGCTTTGATTTTTCTTCCTTTTTACTTGGTTTCTTATACTGATATGGACCAGATGCAAAGTTCACAGTCTGATCCAGCTCTGAACCTATGAAGTTTCAGAGGTGTGCAGATTCAGCATTTGGTTTTGTCTGACTTCTAGGAGGAAATATCAGGAGAGATTTTCTTCAATTAAGACCAGCTGTTTCTGCTATGACTGTCAATGGCAAATTAAGACTTTTGTACCTTTAGAGATAGAAAAACGCATAAAAAATCAGCTTTGCTTAAGAGTTTATTCTTAACATTTTTCTTACTAAAATCCACTAAAGAATTGGAGAGGAAACAGCTTTTAATTACAGCGTGTTTTCTTGCATGTTGGACACTTCTAGTTTTACTGCCTGTGGGCTCTCTGGGAACAAGTAGAAGAGAATATCCTACATTCCAAACCACAACCAAAAAAACTACAGCTCAGTGCAAAACTGGATTGTACAAAACATCCAGCATACCAAATTTCAGTGTGTAGGAAGAGTTTCTTCTGCCTTTATTTAAAAGCATATGTCCTTCTCCATAAGGATGCACAGAATTGTTCTAGGAAAATACAGCCTGCTCATTGCTCACTGCTGCCTACATTAGGACTGTGTAACAAACAGGGCATTTTAGCCATTTCCAGATGACTCCAAAGATCTCATCTCTCAGTTTGTCAGTCAGACTGAATATAAGTACCCAGGGACATAGAAATATAGAGATTTCTATAGGCCATTTCAGTCGTTACAATACTTCTAAAAGCAGGACATGTTACACTGTCACTGCCTTCCCATACTTGTCTCATCTTTATTAATCAGGACCACCAAGGTACATGTTGGAGGACTGGAGTATTTTTTTCAAAGTATTAACTCATCTACTAACTTCATAAGTCAATACTCTTATTCAAATTTTGATTTAAAAAAAGAAAAAAAAAGAAATGGATCCAGAAAATAGACAGAACATGATGAAAACCCCATTATTACAGTGACAATTAAACTCCAATAATTGCCATATAGAAAACAGCTATCTAGCCAATTTTGCTTTGATTCTATAGCAGTCTCACAGGACTCCTGTTCTCTGGCTTGCTTAGGAGGGCATCACAAGAGACTCAACAGTTACAAGATAAACAGTACCTGCTTTTTCTTTTTTATGCACAAGGCATGACACCTGCAGAAAGGATTTGGCAATCTGAAATCCACTCTGATTTTGATACAATTCACAAATATTCTGTGGGTTTATTAGTTTTAGGTGTTTTGAGAAGTTCCCATTAAGGTGGACACTCGAAAATTCCCATGATATTTCTCCCTTTTCACGTTTCAAAGAGAGGCATAAAATTAGTCTTTTTCAATTTCTTTGATTAAATCATCTATAATCCATACTGGGGTTGAACAATAACTATTAGCAGTTCAGAGATATTTCACAAAGTCTCGATATAACCCAGGGTCACTTCAAATCTATGTGAATAAATGGCCTTGTACACTAAGAGGAACTGTTTATTTTGGTATCCTAGACTATATTTGATGAGGATGGAGGCTTAGTGGGACTGTCCTATCCAAGGATACCTAGATCCCCACCTAAATAAAATTTTTGTGAATCTCACTGATAAAAAGTAACTGTCAACCCAAATTATCCACCCCAGATATTATTCTACCAAGACAAATGCAAAGTGTTTACGTTAATAATTATGTCCTTTATATTACATGCCATCAGAATCCATAACAACTTATTCCAAATACATCAATAATATATCAACCTAAATCTGTGAGTGTTCCTCCAAGAAGGAGGAACAAGCCCTCAAGAGGCTGGTTATATTTTATCAACTGGCTCTACAGGAGCTACTTTGAATATCCACACAGTTTATCAGGAAATGCTGCCCTGACTATACTACTCTAATCTAAAAGTGGACGAGCCACATGGACAATAAATACCTGGTCAAAAAATTATTTTCATTACAAAAAAGAGTAATTAAAAAAAAAACTCTGTAAAAATCAAATAGGTTATGTTTATGAAGTCATATGCTGTTATGTATTCACTATATTAAAAAATTATAATACAGTAAACCAAAAATCTTCCAAACATGTTTGATATACTTTTATCATGAATTTTCTTTGATATAGCTATGAATCCAACACACAGCAGGGTCTCTTTCACAAAAAAGATTTTTCAAGGTAAAATTTGACAGAAACCACCATGTTCTTTTTAAAATGAACAAACAAACAAACAAGCAAGCAAAGCAACAAAAAACATACAGACAAAGAAAAAAAAATCAAATTCTTTTACTTGTTTGACATGATAAATAAAAACTGTAATTTTCCACATGGCTAGGAAGCTCATCTCCACTCATTCAGTCCCTCAGAAATCAGGATATGTAAAACTCCACAGGGACTGGCTTTCCAAACCTGTCATCCCTTTCCTTTAAAAACATTTAATATATTTGTACATATGCATGTATGTATGCAATTTTAAAAAGTGTATCTCCCAGAGATATAGACTAGAGGACACCAGCCCCATTAGCAGATATACTATTAGGCCATTAATACAGCAGGACTGGATTTACAGGAGCTCAAAATAAGAAAAAAAAGTTAGTAGTAACATATTATTCAATGCACATACCATTTTGCACATTTTAGGGTCTTGTGTTAATGACTCTTTGTAAACTAGAGTAAAACTATTCTCTTACCCCTTACTTGTAGAGATGTTCACTATGCTTATAATACTCATATTTATCATCTGTTACTTTCAGATGTCAGTCATATTTTAAGCTCAAAAGACTTGAATTTGCAGTAGAATGCAAAGTCATATCTAAATGAGAATTAGCAGTGGGAAAATACCTCAAATTCTGATCTTCTTTCTTTTAAAGATGTCAGAAATTAAATATCTTCACTGATATCAATGGGGCATTAAATCTGTAACTAATTCCATATGTGTGAAAGCTGTAAGGATTAGAAGTGTATAAGGATGTTGTAGAATAAATCAAAACCATAGCAAATTTTGCAAGGTTGCTGAAGTGAGCCACTCCAGGCAATCAGGATATGAAAATTAAATCAATTTATGGGAGGAAAAGCCATACTTATCCTCTAAGTATTAATTACTTCTAGTGCAGTAGCACCTGGATGGTTCAATCCCTTTATTCATGGAACTATACACACATATATAAAAGTAAAGTTCTAGACACAAAGGTCTAGACCCTTTTGCTTAGCTTTTAAGTATTCAAAAGACTGTTTGAAGAGTCAACACTCAGTTTAGGGGGCACATGGTCACAGAATAGAGTGATTTATATATCAATTTCTAAGTAAACCTTTATACAAGTGGGCTGTTTCAGCTAGATCAGGTTGCACCTGACTAATCTTCTCCATAATGAAAGTGAGAAAATTTTATATAAATTATTTCTGCAATAAGACTACAGCTGCTAATAAGGTTTATAACTTTTATATATGGAGATTTAGCTCTTCAGAAAGACTATCATGATGAAATGAAGCAACAGAGATTTTCCAATGGTTAATTTGTCTCCCATTAAATCTTTTTTCTATGATCAGCAGAATTAGGCTTGATACCCACTGGCCCCTGTGTGACCTTCACTTGCAAAATCTTGGAGTCATAAATTACATTTTTCCCACTTAGCTGTTATTTACAGGCCGTATCTTGCTCTCCTGTGCAGTGTTCAGCATCCAGTATGATGAGATTTTCCCAAAGCTCATATACCACAAGGACTGTGCAAGTGGGAATCCTCAAACAACCTGTAGTGTAGTCTGACATACCATAAAGCACTGAGGCAGAGACCACAAAAGCTGCCTTCCCACCTTGCCTTTTCCTAGTCTGTGATTCTCACACAGCCTCTAAGGACAATTCTCCTACAGTGATGTGCTGCTGCTTCTGCCATAACCATAACATGCCATAAGCAGCTGTCCTTTCCATTTTCTCATCTTCTCTCATTTTTCTTAGCCTGAACAGTGCACAAGACATGATAATTTTGCCCTCTAGAGCAGATCCTCAGCAGCGGAGACTCCATACCAATCAAGACCTACTAAAATCAGTGGAGAGAGACTCCTATAGACACAGCTCAAATATGTCTTTAACCACCCATATGGCAAAAAAATAAGATTTTAAGTTCTGTAAGAAAACTCTATATCCTAGTACAGAGAGGTCAATAGAGCAGACTTCTTTTTAAAAAAAGACCAATGCATTTTTTGAGCTGTCTTCTGGCATGCTTCAGCTTTGTGAATCAAATAACCAAGGAAGGCTCATAAAAATGAGTAAACAAACATAAAAGGGTGGCCCTGAGTGCTATTGTATTTCAGAACTGGCCCACTGCTCTTGTTAAAGGGCTGCCACAGACATATACAAAGAATCATATGAATAATGCTGGAGTCATCTACCTACAGCACAGAAACGTGATCTTTTCTGTTCAAATGTGTCTGAAATTTGTTAGAACTGGAAAAAAGATTACTGTTGCCTTAAAAGGGCATGATCTCATGTTCACTGCCTTTTTTTGATACAGGACTGGGAGGCGAAAAAGTCTAAAAACCTATTCAGCCCTTGCTGGTTTAATAACTTTAACATATTATTTCTGATGAAGATGAAAAAATCAGACTTGTAAAAACTGATCATAAAAAGAAAAAAAAGAGGCTTTAACTAACAAGGGAGGAAAGGAAACTAGGGGAGGCAGTTTAATGCCTCAACATCGGGTAACAATACAAAAGTCTGAAGTCTTTAACTCATTAATTTGAAAGGGTTTGGCTCCAGCTCTTTATTTTGGCTTTTCATTTTTGTTTGTTTGTTTTTCCTCTCCCAGAGGAAATCTGGACCGTAGATGATTACTTTGAATACAAAGCAGTACACAACCCTGGCAGAGAGACTCTCTTCAAAAGAGATAATTCGAGGAGTAAAACATGCTTTAAATTAGCACTCAGTTACAACAGTGACAGGCCTCAGGGTTTGGTGACACAGTCTCACATTAATTACTTGCTAACGGAATGGGATTGTCTGCAGTAAAACACAAGGATAAATATTAGGATAAGTAGTTTCAAGAGGTTAGGCTGAAAGAAAGCCTTTTTTTTGTCATCTACACTAAGAAATCTGGGGAGGTTAAACACAAAGTTGAAGCTAATACACATACACACAATATCCTTTCCCAATTAGCATGAACCTCTGGCTAGAGATCTGCTCACAGAAGTGCATTAGAGATAAGACAGCTGTTAATGGCCAAAACTAAATGGGAGGTATTTTTAACCTATTAAGAATGATTTGTACATTTAAAGTAGCAACATTTGTTGATTACTACTTTAGAATACACCAAGATCTGCTAGGTTTGTCTAGAACTACGAACCAATTTCAGGTTAATCTCTGGGAGGATTGAACCTGAACTAGAGAACCACTGCTGATCAAACAGGATCTTTATGGACCATGAACTCTCTGTTCACCCTTTTGTGGAAGTTTGATCATTCAGAAAATGTTCAATAAGAGATGCTGTGAGCTAGAAATATGTTACTTGGGAGAGCTCTCACGAGACACCTCAGATGATCCTGCTGAAGCACTTTGCTAACCACTTATACATGAGGTGCATGCCTGGAGTGCATTGGATTCACCAGAAGAATAGTTATTTTGATTCAGCAGAAGAAGTAGCAGCATTTCAAATTCACTTTATGATCCAGATGGAGCAATGAAACTATTTTCCCCTTAGCAATTGCAGCAGCCTCTGACAAGCCATGGCCTAATTATGTTATCACCTTCAGTAATGCACCTAGTTAGTCAAAACTGTCTTACATTATTGTCTAGCTTTAATAAATGCATGACAGTTATACATGGGGAAAATAGATTTTTCTGAGAGATCAGGATCTCTGCTTTACAGCAGAATGATAATCCAGTCAGAATATGGGTGCCAGAACTTACTCTACCTCCTAGAAACTCCCCAGCTAGGGAAAAGCTCTTTCAGTATTCAAACTACAGCCTCATGTTATAATTTACATTTTTAAATATCATGTTTTATCTTAGTTTTCTAGTTGGAGGTTTTGGACAGCAGATAGCACAGTGCATTCTCCAGTGGATTAAGATATAATTGGAGAGTGGGCTGGAAGGAGACAGGACCCATGCTAGTATTTGTGGTGTGAAACAAATATAAAACCACGGCATAAGAAAAATCACAGTTGTTCCGCACTGTGTTTCAGCTGTTGTTTGCTGAGGCCGCCACTCTTTTTCACTTTTGTATTTTTTGCTGTCTCAGAGTGAACTAGCCCTAACTTGTACAAACCTTGTGCAATTCCAAATCTTACCCTTGCCTTCTGTGAGGCCAGGGATGGAGTGAGGGGGTGTTAAGCCAAGTTTGTCAGAGAATAGAAACACAAAACATTTCACACTCTTACCTCAGCAGTAAAAACCCATCCTAGAAGATTTCAGATACAAGAGAGAGGAGAAGAGGCAGGCACCAACCAGTTGACAAGCATCTTATTCAGAGCAGCAGCCGTTTGCACTGAAAAATCTGTGTCCACTCCCATAAAATCACAATGCAGAAACGTCCCCACAACCACACAGTTTGGTATGACAGAGATCAGAATAAGGGACTGCCACAAGAAGGCTCTGAGATCAATATCTGGATGTGTCCATGTTTCACAGAGCCTCATAGAGAGGGGAATTAGAAGGACAGTGCTGTCAAGATCAGTTGTGATTGACAGTTACTACATACATGTAAGACATAAATTTGGCTTCCTACCTTTCATGAGAAAAACTGATCCAGTGTTTTCAGGCAGACATTAGCTGAGATAAATCCTCCACACCTTGTGTAACCTCCCCTGGAAAGTGTTCATGGAGCCACCTGGTATTGCCAAGGACAACTCTGGAAAACAAAAAAAAAATACAAATAAATAAATAATTACCAGCAAAATGAAAGTCCATCTCCCACTGGATATTTTCTTCTGCCAAACTAAGGAGGTATTCAGGAATGAGGACAAAAATAAACATTCCCTGACTGTGGAGGTGGAGTGCTCTGACTTGTATGGATTTTTAGAGTTAGTTCAAGGAAAAATTAATAGTGTTCCAAACACTCCAGGTGACCTGTGCCAAATGTAGCAGCTGGCATTAATAGAGTAAATTACATGATTATATTAAAGATGAATGGCACAGCTTTACAAAAATAAATACCTAACACTCTTTAGAATTCAAATCAGCTATAGGAGGAGAACATAAAAATTAAGTGTAGAAATAAAAATCAAAGTCTCCCTTTACCTCCCCACCATGACCAGGATTCACACTTTGTGAACATATAACAAAGCTGATGGCTCAGCTGATGGCTGATTTTCTCACGTTTTTCAAAAAGAAGTCTCTACCACTGCAGTATTTTAAGCACCTACTGACGTGTTTTCGCCTGGGAAAGATTATGTGGACATCTGGACAAAGGTATAGTTTGACCTCACTGGGAACCAGAATTCCATCTATAAAAAGACCTTGGTGCTTTGCTTTGTGGTAGAATAAAGCAAAACGTTTGGGGAGTGGAAAGCTGAACAGACTTTCTCAGCATTGGAAATGCTTACAGTATTTGCCATGGATAGGGTTTCTTTTTCCTCTGGTAAACACCTGAAGCTGCATCTCCACGTCCCTGTGAGAATGCTTTAATCTGTGCTACTGGCCATTCTGAGAACTGATCACTCTCCTGCTCCAAACACTATTTAAACTTGGCCCAAAAGGGCAATATTTTTCTAGAAAAATTCAAATCTTGATGTGGAGGAGAATGAGGGGGGCAAAAGCTTCCTGGAAAATGCTTCAACATATTCTAGTTATGGTTCTGTAGCCTTTCTGTAATGGAATATTTGTGTTGGCAGTAATAAGATTACCTGCATCATTAAAGGTTGCAGGAGCTCTCCCTTGGCAGGTGCAGTAAATGAAGAGAATTATTTTCAGAGTATTTGGTTTATAACAGAAGGGCTTAATTATAGCTGCAATGAGGCTGAGCTGCACAGATCACCGTGATCAACATCAGCTCCAAAAAACATAATGCAGTACATCTGAGGGGGACTGAAAGCAGCACTGTGGACCACAGAATAATGATGCGTGTAAGCAGCTTTCTTCAGGTTCTGAAAGGAGAGAAAAGACAGCACTGCACTATTTTCTTCCCCTATCTGAGGATGATTAGGGAAAGAAAGCATTCTAATGTGCTCACAGTGCATCACACAGTGCACTCAAACTGAGCAGTTTCACGTGAAGTCACACCATCTACTGAGGCTGCTGCAGCACTCGGCTGAAAGTGTGACACGGCTCAGGACACTAAAGAATCACTGCTAAACCTGGAGGTCTGGCTCACTATTAAGGAAGAGGATGTGGGAGAGAGACAAGAATTAATGTTCTTCTAAATCCTCAGAGGCTTTGATTAGGGGTGAATTACCCTTCCACCCTTCCAGTCTGAAGTGCAAATTTATTTATTTTTCCAGTGCACAGAACGTGCCACTTAACTAAGTCTATTTAATATCCCCATTCTAAGAAGTCTTCCTCTTCCTATCAGTCCTATTAAAATCAGTAGTTATTCAATCAAGTGAATATGATGATCGAAAGAACCATGGCTGGTCTAAGCTTTAAAAGGAAAAAGTTTGCCTAAAGCTAGTGACTATCAGAGATTGATCTTTATTTAAGACAGCAGTTGTACTTAGGCATTTGGCCAAGGGCCAAACTAATAAATATAATCTTGAACATATATATATCTACACATATATTTTTCAGGGTTGTTTATTCAGGTATTCATTTTCTTTGAAACAATGCCAGTATCAACATGGAGCAGTGACTAAGGACATGATCCTGCACAGATCTGAAGATAGTTATAAAGTTTGCTAAGTCCATCTGAAAAGAAGAAATGGTGATTAACTGTACTGAATACAAGTCTGGATTTGTTCTTGCAAAACTAGGCCAAGCTGCCACACAAATCCATCAGAAGAGGAGTAAGCCTTGTGCAGAACTCAGGCAGAATTCTCTATTGTTTCAGGTACTTTTGTCTGCAGAAGAGCTTACTCTCACAGGCAAATGCTGAAGCATCCAAGCAGCCTGGCAAGGTAGTGATAGGAAATACAGTGGGGAAGACTCTTTTCCTTACACAACCCTCAAGACATCTTCAGAGTTGATGCACTGCAGCCCCTGGAGTCTAGAATATCCCTCGCTGAGTACTCTGAACATCTAACACATAATAATGGGTCTGAGACTTACACTTCCCTTCTGTTCCTTTCCTCACACTGGTTTGTACTCATGAATGTCTTTCACAGGGAACTTGCCTGTAGCAGAATCCATGGAATACAACACTGTGCAGATGCAAATTGCCTTTTTTCTCACAGATCCTCCCTTTGCGTACACATTTGAAGACATGCCATGGAGTAATTCCTGTATGCACAGTTAAGTGCAATAGTATTTCCTGTCCCATCCCTGCCAGGGAAGCACACATGGAAAGCTGTCAACAACAATTCTATATGAATTAAAGGAAATGTAAGAAATGCCTTATATAAGCTACTAACATCTATTAATGATAGTATTTAAGGTGGCCCTGTGGCCCAAGGTACTTAGCAGAACATTCTGCACAAATGAGTTGAAAGCCAGCCTAAGCTTTAATATTGGGGCTCCAATCATTGCTCGTGAAAAATAAGGTAGCAATCTCTGTCTAGCTCAAAGTAACCGGAACAAAATCATTCTAGACCATACCTTCCTAATGAGATTCTTCTGTTGAGAGGAGAAGGATTGAGCAAGATTAGGTTCCCTGTCCAGTTCTTGCAGTCATTCTTGCATTTTGGGGTAGTATGGAATAATTTTTCCATCAGATCCCACCCCATCCCCAATTGCAGTCTCTTTTCAGTGAAAACACCCTGATACTTTTAATAAGTACAAATAGTCTGATTCCAAAGTTCTAGGAATCAGAACTCTAATTCAATTTTTGTGGATCAGGTGATCAGAGAAAATTATTCAGCATAAACAACATTGGATTAAAAGCAAAACAAGTTTACTGAAAATGACTTCTATTTTTCACTTTGTTCCATACCCCATCTGCTTCTGATGACTTCATTTCTGCCTCTCAAGATCTGGAGGGATCGGTATTCATTAGAAGAATCTATACCAGTTTGAGATTCTAAGACCTAATGCTATGGTATAAAAATATAAACAAATTGAATTCACATTGGTAATGGCAATTACAGAATTGAATTGTTGTATATTTATAGAAGCAGGCTCCAGAAAGTCCCAGCTGAAGCAATACTGACAGCAGCCAAGAGAGCCTTTATAAGTAACTGTGAGCTGCTGCCTTTTGCTTACTAGTTCCCACTCCGCCAGCCCTGTCTTGGGGGTAGAGCAGCCACCTGCTTCCAAAGGATGCTGAGGAGTAGTGCACTATTCTAGATAAGTGAGAAACATTCATGGAGCTACATTTTTACTTTTACTGCTTATGGTACAGACCACTATCCAAACTAAAATGGCATAAGAGAAGTAATTGATCACACTTACAGGAGAACCACTTCTATTTTACAGCTTTGGTCACCAGCACATGGACACTGCATCCCACTTCTCCTACAGGAAACAACCACTGTGCTTCAGTGCCCTTCTACAGTGTCCATACTGGCTGCTTCTATAAAAGGGAGACAGGTTGTTCAACCCTCCTCTTACTCATCCTTTTGAACCAGGTTTAAGGAGGGATGGTCTAATCCAAGTATGAAGTTTATGCCTTGTATATCAAGAGCATCATTCATTTTTGAACACTGCAGATATTTAATGGCTGTTCCATCCATGAAGAGGAAGTTGGCATTTTATCTTCAGGGACTTCATATCTCATTTGTTGTACACAGAGAAGATAAATGCTTGAGTCTCTCACCTAGACTTTTCCAGATACTCTCTGTTTACTGTCTTCCTTAACCTAGAATACTGAAAAAACACAAATGTCCTTTGGGAATGGAGTAATAATTTTCTTATTTTCTCACCTGTGTTTTCATCTCCACCTGACTCCATTTAACCACACTAAGGCCATATCACATACAGAATGGTCTATTTATAGCAATGCTGGTGCTACAGCACTTGGAGTGCAGATATATAAATTATGTCTACACCAAGAGACTGGAGATACTGTACAACCATCTTGTTAGAAAGGAAACCCAAATCATATTGGAGAGTTTATAAACTGTCACTGGCTCACCAGTTTGGATAATCATGAGACCAGGACTCTGACATGACATGTAGTTGTTTACTCTGGATTCTTTTAATAGTTTTCAAATAAGACAAAACAAAAGAATGCAAAACTTGCATTTAACACATTGTAGCATGTAGCACAACACAGCAGTTGTATTAAACACCCTGTAAGCTCCACCCCAGAGCCCTACCTTTCAGAAAGCAGTGAAAAAAGGAGAAAGTGCCCTTTGGCCTTTGGAGCATGTTCTCATCCTTACACAATAACTATGACTGAATCATACATCACTCTTCTGTATATCTTGCCAGCCCAGGGCTTGGCCTAAGCTTTGTTTAGCTTTTTAATAACATACTTAATATTAGCATCCAGGTGTAAGCAAAAGCAAGCAGAAGCTAGCACAGTATTTCTTCTCCTGCATGCATTTTAGGGATTCCTGAGATTAGTGTTGTATTGTTCCTTGAAGAAACAGTCAAGGTTTGATTATTCTCATGAATTCTGATCTTTCTAATCTTCTTTGTTGCTCTCAACTTCCATCTAATAAATCATTTTAGACAGGCTCAGCCTCTATGCTCACATAAACTTTATGGAGCGACACATAAAGCAGGTAAAATTTCTGGTTCAGCATAAGTCTTTTCCTGAACTATGACTAGCTTTCAAATTAAAATGTCTTTACCATACCTAAACTTTGTATTTTTTTCATGCTACAGTTCCAAAGCTTGGGTTTGCTCCCAAAGGAGTTTAATGTCCCTTACCCTTCATCTTGTACCCTTCATCAGCAAATACACAAGACCTCAGAGTCAGCTGATTCTGAAAAAAATATGACAATATCTACCTCTCTGTTCAAAGGAAACATCAGAGTATTTCAATCAGAGTAATGGATTCATAATTTTCTTTACATTAAGAATGTCCAGACATTTCTTGCCTAATTGAGAGACCCGCAGCTTCTTCACATTTCAGTCTGAAGGATGCACCTTTTCCAAACATCTCCACAGAACTTGTCCCCGTTGTTCTCTTGAAAAGGAAATGCTGAAGGTTAGTCTGGCTTCCCAGTTTCATCATGCAGACTGAGTCTTCTAGGAGTAGATAAGAGGTGGATGGGTATCCCCCACCTTTCTCATTTTATTAAGATTGTAGGTTAACAAGTGTCCAACAATTTTTTGATTGTGATCCTGTACGTAGAGTATGATTGCTGGGGACTTGGTCCTTCTAGAGAATCTCACTGACCCTGAGGACAATCAGTATCTAACCAGACTGCAGTGTAAGGCATTTTGAATAATTGTTTAAAATTGAATATGATTTTCAGTTGACTGACAAAGACAGTAAGTTGTATAGTTTACAAATACTAGAAAAAACAAGCTTATTCTTACTCACTTTAGAAAGAGGCACTAAAATAGACTAAGATGAATACATATGGAATAATTTATCATAGTCATTCAGATGTAATTTCTATTAAGAAAGGAAACACAAATAGCTGAACTTTAAGGACACAAAATTGCCATGAAGTATCAATAACAATTTACATTTGCATTCATCTCAGGCTCTATAAGAATGTATGCTCCTAAAAGCTGTAATCAGTAGGCAAACAAACAAACAAAGATCATCCCTGTGACCAACCGTGAAGTTTGAGGGTGTGCACTCGTTCTAATCCCAGCTTAAGTAATGCTAACATCTGTCCTATTCCTTCTTCAGCTCTAAAAAAACATAAACAGAAGAAGAATTAATTGTAGTCAGAAATGAGGAGGCAAAAAGTTACTTTTCCCTTTAGTCAGAAATACCATGTTTTAATAAGACTATTTCCCATGTTCCCCTCATAAAAAAGGCAACAGCATACAGGGAAGTGGGAAAGAGCTCAGAGGATTATTGTATTTAGCAACTGGCATTCAGAAGATTTTATTTGTTTAAAACTTTATTTTGTTAATTAAATTGCAATTTTAATACATTTTAACATTTACATAGAGTTCGAGTCCATCTCACTTCTATTTAACTTTCAAATGAATTAATTCCAGAAAACACTTTATGATATGTTCACCAGAAGCAAGCAAGCAGTAGCTATCATGATACCCATTAAGAAGTAAATACTAACAGGGGAGAAAGGTGCTGGACAAAAAGACAAAGCTTCTTACTCCACTTCTACCACAATCAACACAAACAGTGAGGGTATTAATCATCATGTTGAAAGTCCCAAATTAGATTTTATCTTGGATAGTAGTTTGACTCTACCATGTTCGTGTTCATTCAGCCTTTCTCACGATACAAAGAAACACACTGTCAATCAGAGGAGAAATTTAAATTATCATCCCAGGAAGTTCACAAAACCTTAATCCATGACAGAGTTGGTATAGAACTATAGAAAATATTTTTAAGCCAAAACTTCAAAGGTACTTCAATCATTCCTAACTGGTCACCTATCACATTTTGTAGATGTAAGTCTTCATATCTTTCCTTTATTTTCTTGTCTGCAAAACAAGGATAAAAATATTTACCTACCCGTTGGGGTTTAACTGTATTAAATCTGGAGGTTGCTCTGATAATATGATAACATGGGCATGCAAGAATGTAAGATTATTCATAGGTTTGACTGTATTTCCTATCTCAGGAAAATCAGCTGGAATCATAAAGTGAATATTGATGACACAAACGGCCATTGTCTGACAGGACACAGAGGCCTAGACACAAAATAAGATATGACTATATAAAGGACCAAGAGGTGGCTGTTAATATTACTTGCTCTACACACAGCCTAGGCCAAACTATGCAAAGACTACAATATAAGGGGTAAAACAATGGTTTATAGACCAAGAGCAAGTTCTTGAGAGAAAACCTTAACCTTGAGAAGTTTTCCTCTCCTCTTTCCTCTCTTCTCCCCCAGGAGACAAAAGAAAACTTGAGTCTGGGGGTAAAAAGCCAGAGAGGAGAAAAAACTCTTTATTTATATAAAACATTACAGCTTGGTATAATTAAGTGTTTTAAAACTCCACCCCGAATTCCTAGGAAAGAAAAAAATCCTGCTTTCTCTAGAGATTTTCTCCTATTGAATTCTGCCTGTATTTTATTCTGGCTTAGAACAATTTTTTGTATGGGTATGTTTTAATTCTCAACTGGTTTTGAGTCAAAGTGTAAAAAAACAGAATTCCTTAGAAGTTAGACCTGATCAGGCAAAGGTTTTACACTATTAAGTACACTGATGTTTCAAAAATATTTTCGTCCTATTTTGGTGAAAATACGAAATTATTCAAAGATATTCCCAGGAATGCCTTCCTGAATAGCAAGTGGTTCATGAGAGCAAAGAATGGATCATCATTTGAATACCTACATGTCTAAGAAAGTCCACAGCCAACTGATTAAAGAATTAGCCTCTCTTTGTCCCTTTCACATTTAAAGAATTTATGGTAACTCAAAAAACACCACAAGAAACAGCTTTCCCCCTATTGTGTGTTGGCCAGAGGACTTACCTGACATGTAATATGAGTAGTTTCTATAATCCTTTTTCTTCACTTTTCTAGGTGATATTCAATGTAGCATGTTTAGGGAGGAACTCTTGTAGTCTTGAATGAGTATTCGAGCATGAACTATATAGTTCATTTAGCCTGTACATTTTCTCTAGAAGGCAAGCCTGGAAACATTTCATTATAATACTGCACATGCAATTATGTGGTGGGAATATGATAACACAAAATTGATAGACAGCCAAAAAATCTGAGTCAAAAAGGAAAAAAATATTAAAATCTGAGACCCGTGCTGTAGAGTTAAACATTTCACTTTCCATCTCCCAATTAGGTCACATCCTGCACTGTTTCCTCACTTCCCTCATAGTCTAAGTCATTTAAAGTCCTCAGTATTGGAAAGCAGAAACACCATCATTTTACCCTGGGAGCTGACCACATCCCTTACATTTTGAGTACCAACTTTATCTTGTTTTGCCCATTTTTTGAAGAACAGGAGATGAAATGGGATTTTTATCTCCAATATCCACCCAAATGGGATATAAAGGGAGACAAGAAAGACACTAGCATGAAGTATCTGAATTTTGCATGGCCTAATCCCATGACATGTGCCAGGTTCCCTACACACTTTCCCTCTGAAACTCTGCAAACAGAGCTGAGTTCTCCAACACCAACATCACTGTCTTTGCAAGTTGTGTAAAAGCTGCCCTAGTGATCAGCACTAAGCAGAGACTGTGTGACAACTGTCCTCACCACTCCACTCCCAGGGACCTTTTCAGTTTTCTTTGTCCATCATAAGCCTTCTCCTGGCAGCTGGGAGGACACAGTGCTGGTCTCAGCCAGAGGGAAGGCAGCCTCTGGCAACCAGGCTCTCCCTCTGGCTCTGTTTCACCTCCCAGAGAGGTAGGAGAGTGGAGGGAACAGCAGTGAGGTGTGTTCTCCTCCTTACCATGATAGCAATAGGCCCTTTGGTTGGAGACACCTGGGAAACCAAAGTCAGCTCAGAAACCTGCACTCCCATTTACCCCTGAACATTATATCTTCAGCTCTCTGAAAAAATATTATTTCCCTCAGAAAAGTCCACGATTCATCTGAAACTTTACCAATACCCACAAAAAAGCACTTCTGGCATTCAGTCACTCTGGGACAGCAAAGACAAAATTATCTGTGTTACACTGGTACTAAGATTCAAGTTCAGGCTTTGATATCTTTGCTTTCCTGAGCCACCTTCAGGCCCTAGGCAGTACCAGCATGTATTTACCGTGGTCGGGTAAACAGAGCAGAGAACACAGCACATGGGAGTGATTTAAACTGTGTCATCAGCACATAGCAGGGGGCAGGGCTTTACTTGTATAGTTCACACATACCATACAAATTCTTTAAACAAATAAAGAGCTGTGGAGGGAGGGAAGGAAGGAAGAGACCTACACAAACCTCAAATTTTCCATGCTCTCCCTCTCTTGTTTGGAAGGCTGGCTTTTTTTCCCCACAATGTGATATCCAGTCCATCAGGAGCTCCTCTCACACTGCCCACACTGAGGTGCCATGCTGCCCACATTTCAGGAAGGTCTTGGCAAAGCACAAGCAGCTCTAGAACACATACTGTGGAAAGAGAACATAATCTCATACATTTTTTAATAGATGCAGTCACCACTTCACATGAAGTATATTAACCCTTTGTGCCAGTGAATTCTTGACAGAAACAGATACTGCAGTGAACAAAGTCCCAGGTAGAGGCAGGGAGCACAGGTATCATGTGAGGGTGGAGAACATGTTGTCTTGCCCCTTTTTAAAATTTTAATGATGCATTTTTGTGTAGCTGGAGTTGCACAATGAAATGTGGTTCAAAAGAATTACTTGTGAAAGCTCAAGATGACATACCAAGCCATTAGTAAATCTGTGTCCTCACCTCCCTGCTGGTACATAGGGGCAGGCTGCTGTCCTCTGATCTTACCTTTGACCTTACTTTCAAGGAGGGACAGTAGTGGAAAGGGACAGTAATGGAAGAGGGTGACACACATGAAGGTGATTTTACATCCTTTAATAAGACATGACATGATTCTTGATTCAATCTAATTTGTCAGTTTTTTAACATGGTGCTAGTCTACAAAACATGTTTCAAATGGATTAAAATTAATAATACTTCACGTGTGTTATTTAATAACTGCTTTCTTATAGAGAAGTAAATAAAATTACCTCTGTTCTAGTTTTAGGAAACCTGAAGCAAAGTCATTCTGGATCAAATTTACCCATCAGAAGACACATATATGTCTTCGGTGAGTTCCCCAACAGCCCCACAATGTCCAGGACCCATTGATTTCACTGGCCCTTTTGAAAGAACAAACGTGTTATCCTTAGATATTAAACAGTCCTAAAAATTAAAGGTGTTGGCTTCATTCAGATCTGTGTCAGAAACCACAGTAAAACTTAGGAAACTGAGAAGGCCGGGTATGCTCAGAGAAACACAGGGCAAAGTAGATCTGAAACAGTTTGGGTCTTTGCTCACAACCTCTCTACTTTAAAGCCTTTGCTGGGCAGGAAGCAGCAGGCCCTGAATAACAGAAGATGACAAACCCACAAGGATGTGGGGCAGACTCAATACAGTAGTATCTAGATATTTATATGTCACTCAGATCCACAGTATGTAAAATAATTGTTTTATTGTCCCAGAAGCTCATGAAGGAGGAAGAGTTACTGCTCAGATAGGGAACTGAAGCAGAAAGAGGAGTGACTTTCTTACAAGCCTGCAGGAAACACACTCTATTTAAGCAGACTGCTGTATCACACACTATTTCCAGGTTAATTTTACACAAAGATTAGCAGTTTAGCAGCTCCCACAAGTGTTTGCAGTAGCAGTAGCACATACCTTGTTCTCCAGGATTCTGTCCCACCTTAAAGATAGATAAACATAAAGGAGCTGAAATACACAGGCAGCTGTCAGAACCCACCAGTGGAAATGAAATGTTTTATGAAGTCCCTTCAACGTATATGAGGTTGGAACACAAGAGGAGTTTGGGATACGATGCAGAGGAGGAAAAATTACTGTATCTTAACAGAGCTAATTCCTGTGGGATTTTTAGAACTATAATTTAATCCACATTTCTTTACAGAATTAACACCATCCTGCAGATAGGCACACACTACGTAGATCTCCAGTATTAAGAAGAAAATGTAACACCATCTGCTCTGCATCCTCATCATGATTCTTACCTCTGTATCTCCAGCCTGTGTCAGTGAAAAGGCTCGCCCATTTTTAGAAAATATCACCTGAAAAAGTGTGGAGGGAAAGAAGACAGCTACACAGAGAAAACGAAGAGCACGGTGGTGTATTTAAAGGCTTACTTGTGATCCCCTAGTGCCACCTTTGGTTGGAGCTCACCAAATACGAATAAGCTCACTGTCATTCCCAGGAGGGAATGAAATCTCATTTGCTTGATGTCATTTGCAGGAAGACAGTCCTCCTGGATTCCCCTTCTTATTTGATTCCCTGAAAATCCTGATTTTCAGGAGAAAAGCAAACACTGAATTTTTTTACTATAGTGACTTAACTGTATCTCCTATCCCCATGCCATGAGTGAAGTGCCCCCAAAAGTCTTGGCTGGAAGAGGCTCACTTGATTTTTGTGACAGCATTCCCGTTTAAGATGGGGAAGAGGTACCTGCATATAACCTGATCTGAGAGGTTCACACAGTAACGCCTGAAGAAAAGAAGAGAAAGTACCAAAAAACCCTTCTGCCCTGTGGATTTTTATGAGTTTTAGTCTATGTTTACCCCCACAAGCCTTTTAGGCCTGCTGGGAGGATGGGTTAGAAGCAGAAAATATGAGAGGAGGATTGCAAAATGCACTCAGTCCTGCAGCTGGGAGTGACCCTTGCTAAACCAGTGTGGAGGGGAGGCCAGTGATCCTCCAGGTGTAATGGTGCCCATGTCTCTGCTGTACCTCTGCCCAGGTGTTGCTTTGAGGATTCCCCGATCAACGAGGTAACAGAAATACATTTTCTTTTTGTGTTTCACATGTGGTTTAGGGCTGTCCCAGCTGCCAGCCTGTGCTTACTCACACAAGCACAAACCCTCAGAGCACGTAAAATGCTCCAGGAAAGTCAATGCAACAATTTCAGCAGAGTTTCAGCAATTTGCTATTGCCAAGAATTAGGCCCAGGAGCATAACAAAGACAGTTGTTTAAACCCATTAATAAGAGTGCACTTACACCACCTTGGTACTGTAGTGGTGACTGACTGAAAGCCATTCCAAACACACATGTAGGTGGTCTGCTTCATGATGCAGAAAGCAGAGAACAAAATGAAGTGAAACGAAAAACTAAATAGGTTGATGAAATGTACTTATAGCCATAAAAAAAGATGGTACAGCAAAAATATATACAAATAGGTGTATATATATTTATGTATACTTGCAAATATATCCATATGGATCTGTATATATACAAATATATGTGTGAACATGGAAACACAAGACACACAGGAGATGTATACAATTGTTTCAGTGGAATGTAAAGAGTTAACTTCTAAAGCAGGCCAAAAGCTTTATAGTACATAAAAGCCACCCTTTGAAATACCAAGCAAAACAGTCCTCAAGAAGCTCATGGACCTGCCAGCTGCTCTTTTAAAGCTTCAAGTTAACAGTGCTGAAAGAGGCCCTTCAGGCTTCCTTCCCTGCTGAGAATCAGGCAAACCCCACGTCTAGAGAGCTCCAGTAGTCCAAATGTTCTTCTGTAGTGGTAGTGTTGCACCACTGAAACAAATGGGTTTACTGCACTGCGAGTACCACCGGGTGTACAGGGAGAGCTGGCTTTTGCGAGGTTATTATCCGCTCTGTGTTGCCAGAAACCAATTTGTGGTTTTTGCAAGAACGGTCATACTGCACCATGGGGTTTTCAGACAGGGTTAAAGAGTCAAGCAACAGCTCCTCATCTTTCTCCTTTTGATCCTCCTCTTAGCATTTTTAATCCCACGGTGAGGAAGAGGAAGCAGAGCAGGAAAAAAAGGTTTTGCTAGTAATGTGTAGCAGAATATCATTTGTAGAATGTATTATCTGTAAATTAGCAAAAATAGAGATAGTGCTGTTCCAGGTGTGCCTTTTCACATCCTGACAGAAACACCTTTGCCACCATTTTAGCTCCTGGCAACTTCACTTTTCATCCCCAGACTGCTGTCCTTAGCTTTCTCTTTTCTGGTGGCAGCAGCTACTCTGTCACTGGGTGCCTCACACAGCTACCATCCACTCACTTCCATCTGTTCTCATTCTTGCACAGCACTACTACAAAATGTATCCTAAAGAAGCCTCAGGCTGTTTTCCTTGGTGCCCTGGTAATGATGTTCTCTTATGTGAGCACTTGAGAAAGATGACAGGTTGACTCTAATCTACTCCATGCAGGTGCCATCTGAATTTTAATTATCCCTAGTTAAAAAATTCTACTTTTAGGCCATCCTTCTTTATATTTGAACTTAAGATGATAAATTTCATATGAGGAGATTCATTCCTGGTGACTGTAGACAGCTAATAGAGACATCTAAGTTAGGATCCTAATCAGCAGAAAGAGCAGAGTATTTATCTCTCTCCAGTGACTGTGAGCAAGGCTCAGTTAAGGGTCTGAAGTTGACTGAGGTGAATCTAGGTTGTATTTTCTGCTTCTCCTTTGCAGAGAGAGAATCCTGCTCAGGAAGAGGTATCCCCTCAGAAGGAGTTCTCAGGGAAAGTGGAATTTGAAGAGGACACTGTTGCTGCCAGTGGCATGACAGGATGGGATATTATGTTTTTATGGTCAGTTGTAGAGTAAGAGCATATCTTTGTCTCATCATCCTCAAGTTACTTCAAATATGGTAAAAGAGTACTGAATACAAGGAAGCACAATCTCTAGTGCCATTAAAGCACTGTAGCTCACAACAGTGAAATTACCTTATTTCTCTTTCAATCACAGTCAACCTACTATTGGGCACCTTGCACTGACCGTAGTCCTGCAAAGTGTGGTCATAGTCAGATACAGCTGAAATGTTTGCTTCATCTTAGGGAAAAAATTAGGTATTTTTTTTTTTTAGTTTTTATTTTATTTTATTTGAAAGGTAATGCTAATTTCTGTAGCCTGGTTAAAGATTCTAGAGCTCTATTCAATACTAAGTGTCCAGATGTCACTGCTAGATCCTGTATACGAAATACAAGGGGAGGGGGAGAAAAAAACTAAAACTAGTTTATAATAATTGATATTTTCAGACTATGATCTTGGCATCTCCTTAAATCCATTTATAATTGTTTGCTACCTGTTCCTGAATATGAATAGGCTATTTCACCCGTGAAGGGTGAGTGCTAAGTTCCTTCCTCAGTTATGAAAGATCCATAACTCACAAGGGCGGCAAGGCCAGAGCAAGTGGCAAAGATTTGTCTTTTTTTTCCCTCTAAGCAAGAAGAATCATAACAACCCTTCATGGATGAGACAGTCTATTTGTTCTTCTTTGGTTGTATTTCTTTTAAATTAGGCTTTTTGAACAGGGACTGAACTCTGGCATCAGACAGTAAACAGAAAGCTGGTGATAGATCTGGATAATTAGTACTTTGGGGCTTGTTGGATAAGCCAAAACCAATTTTTTAAAAAATATTTTACTGCAAACACTATTTGGGTTTTCCTTTTGGGCATATTTTCACCACAGTGAATAACAAAAGTACCACTGAAGGAAATGTTTAGTTTGACCAGACATTAAATATATTATTTCATTCAGCAATATATTTATCATATATTTTTAAAAAAAACCCATAAATTTCAATCCAACATTTTATTTCAATGACTTAGTCTACAGAGGAGATAATGAGAAATGAAACAAAGCTTTGAGAGCACAGCAATGTGAATATCAAAGGACATCTGAAAACTGACACAATCATGGAAAGAGAAAAAAGCACAACTCTAGAAGCAGAAAGGGACAACAATGCAGAAAGTCAGAAACACAGAACAGGTTGCACACTGGAGTTTGAGGCTGTCCTCCTACCTTGACTCTTAGGGTAGCACCATATGAACAGATACAAGCCATTCACATCATCTTACAGGAAATCACACAGGTTCCTGGCAGGACACCAGTCCAAAGTCTGGGATAAAGCACTGTCCTATCCCTAGGGCCCACTGGGAATTCAAGACAGAAAGAGTTTAAGATGTTAGTGTAGAACAACTCTCTGCATGATCCCAGTTCTCTTAAAAGACATACATGGAAATGTTAACCCTGCAATAAAATCAGAGGCAGAAATTGAACTGTACTTACCAGATATTTTTGACATTGTATTCTATCCATTATGCTGTTTCTATCAGAAGCATTTTGAACATGTCAAATATCCAAGAGATTCAAGACACTCAGATTTATTTTATCTCCTTAACGAGTTTCCTCCTCACTGAAATGTCACTTACAGCATTTCTCTCTCCAGGTTACATTGGCCCCAAATGCTGAACCCAAAAGATTGAATGCTGGGTGTAAAATCAATATTTTGTCACTCTCCAGAGCTAGAAATGGGAAGTTTTCCCTCTAGTGATTTAATGTTTCCAGTTTTCCAACGGGTTCAGTGTGTTTGTTTCCAACTCTGAAGGTCCCAAGATTCTAAAGAATCTTCTAAAGAAGTGACATTTTAACTGTCCTTGCAGGAAATGCGTATTTCTCATATGAACAGGTTTTAAAACCCCAGGGAGCATGTCCCGAAAGGATATACATAGCTTTTACAGCACAACACATTAATTACTGCTAATTGTACTATTACTTGTACACAGTTGACTCAGTCACCTGCTCCCTTCATCTGGTATAGGTACCCACATTGTAGATGATCAGGGTTGCTTTACCCTACAGTGCTTTACACACACAGCTGTAGAAGACAAGTGTTCCCATAAAATGTTAAGGTATTTGTAAAATAGTTAACTTCCCAAATACTCTATTAGATGTAGTATGGATGGAATGTAAATTCTTTTGCCAGTAATAACAGTGAAAAGAGCATTGGTAAATCTGCAACCTACATTTCCCCTTTATTCTTTCATCTTCAATTGTCATTTGTTCATTAGTAACTTTAGAAAGCTTTTACACTTTAGGTGACATGTCTTTGTCTGATTCTTCCTCAAAGGTAATTTCGGAACTTAATAATAGGAGTAGAAAAAAATATAAGTTAATATTTTCAACTATTAGAAGAACATATTAAAATAGAAAAATATTAGAATAAACCCACATTTTTACTACCTTCTTATGCTCAGTAAACAGCAGAACATTGGTAGCACAAGTAAACAGCTTTCAGCTCAGCACAGCTTTTCTATGTGTAACAGAACTAACAAAACTTCATTTCTTAAAGGTTTTTGTCCTTTACTGCTGGCAAAGAAAATACAGAGTGGCTGAATTCTTTCTGCCCTCTTATCCCTGGGCAATAATTTGTGTTTCTTTCCCCTACCTAGCTACCGGTTTCCAAATTCTAAACCACCACTGCTGTTAAGTGAAATTCAAACATGCATTACTACAAATAAAATAAAAATGTTTTGCTATAAATCTCTTTCATCTGCCTTCACCTTCAGAGGACTTGTAGTTCCACTGGTTTCACCCTCAGTTCCCAGAAGTAATTGGGATCCGTAAGTGCCCTTCACTTCCCATAATGCATTTATACTAAAATTATACTAAATCTCAGGTTGCTCTGTGGAAATATATTAGAGCTGATATAACAACCATCAGCCTAGGAAATAAGCACAATCCATCCATTTCTGTTAGGCACTGCTCACTGCTGCAGCAAGCAAAAAAAAACCTGTGGAAGTAAGATATTATGACATTACAAAATTCTTTAATTTATGATTTTTTTTAATTCTTCTACTTATTGTGATTATTATTGCAATTAAATATTTTTCTCATCTACATATTAAGGTTAAATTTTTCTTTATTTCTTAGCTAAATCAGATTATTAGGATGAGCTCATTTTCTATTCATAATTCTCAAAGCAAAAAAAAAAAAAAAAAAAAAAAAAAAAAGGCAAAGGATCAAACATACCCTGAAAGATATTTTGGAAGATTTTCCAATTAGTCAAGATTTTCCTCAAGATAAATCTTCAGCCCTTTTCAAAAAAGGAGAAGAAACGCAGGATTTGTATGTATGTATCACATATAGAAAGTGATATTTAGACATTCTGAATGTCTGTGCCAACATTATTTCAAAAGCCTGCTGAGATCTCCTGAAAAGAAAGAGATCTGCACCATAATTTCTGTATCTATTTCCTTTCTCCATTTCAGCATGAATTAAAAGTAATAATTAAGAATTACAGAACTCCTATTTTTATGAAATACTCAATCTCTAGTAAAAACTAGAGCCACTCTAGTTTCTCGCTGTCAAAGCTCCTTATTTGTGATATCTCAGCAAACTGTAGTGGAAATGATCACACAAGGAAGGTAATTATTATTTTTATTTTCTTGAAATTACAAACAGGAACATGTTATTTCCTATGAAATAAGAATCCTGTAAGCATGTTTAGTAGTAATAAACTCCAAAGATGTAAGCAGGGCTGTGAAACAAGGTGTAAACATCTACATTCTTCCCTCCAGAACGTGTTTCCTAGAAGAATATTTTTCAAAGTTATACCAGATATCAGTGATGTCAGGCTTAGGCCCTAGAGCTGTAGGCTACTATGCCTTTTACAGAATGAAAATTATTATCTGTATGTACTGGGAAGAATTTGGAGCCTCAATTCACTTCAGGCACTGGTTGCCAGACTTCCTGCAACCAGACTGTTATATTTTTCAGATGACACATTGTAAGTTTGTGCGTTTGAAGAAACATAGACCTCAGGCAAACAGGCACATAAAGTAAAGCACAACTTCTCAACTCATTAGAGGACTGTATTTCTGAATGCAACCATGTCTTCCTTCTGGCATGCCTTTTCTTAGGATAAATATCCACCTTCCGGTCATAATGAGACAAACAATTCCTAAATATGATTTTATTCAAATCAAAGATGGTCCACATAGAAGTTCCAGCTACTAGCAGCACTTTTTTTATGAGAACATTTGATTCTTCAAGAGCCATATGACCTATGAATGTGATGAACAGATCACAGGAGGATGGGTTTTTTGTTAGTATATAAACGCACTGATTAGGAGTTAGCTATGTCTAATTTTCTTCCAAGCATTTCCAGCTAAGCTTTACTGAAGGAAGGAAGAAAATAAAGATATGAAGATGAAAATTTCTTCTGCAATCTTGTCAGGACCTAGCATTTCTATTTTTCTCCTTACCATTTATGAACAGAATTACATTTGTGAAAAATAATGAATTAATTTCCCATTCAACGTTCCAATTCTCCAGACTGAATTCTCTCAGGCAGCCCACACTCCTTTGCTCAACACCACTACATTACCCTGACAGCCCTGGGAAGACCCACGTTGTATATAATGGCACAGAGCAGCCAGTTGGTATCTTTAATTAGGCACTAAATATCCCTATATCTAGTTGTGTCAGGATTAGAGGACTGAGGTCAGACATTCATCCCATGATGTTACACACACACAGCTTGACTTACATGCCACCTGCTCAGCTGTCACTGAGCTGTACCTTCCATCCAGGCCAACTGTATCAGACAGACAATTCTATTTCAACATTATCAAGCAAATCCATTTTCACTCTGCTTGTTAAACGAATGAGTCTCAGTTAACATAAGATGTATTTCTTATTATTTCCTAGGAATGCACATTTCTAATTGTCTTGGATCATATTTTCTACACTACTTTATCAAAAGATCCTTGCCTGAGTTGTATCTATTCATCATGCATGGCATTGCTTTACTTTTGATTTATATTCACATGAGTACTGTTATGATTTTATATACACATATATAAAGCATAAATGTTTTACCAGCATAAACAGCACCATTACATGCTATATTTGTTATATGAAACACTTTGTAATTGATTGCTAAATGCTACGAAGTTAAATTTTCCTTTCCCTGAGTAGAATCATGAAGTCCAAATATATATATGTAAAAATAGAGTGCTGCCAATGGTTTCAAATAAATACTGTATAGCACAAAATGTTCATTGCTGGCATCAGCTGTATTTTAGTTTTGTCTAAGGCTGTTAAAGCTTGTTTTTAAAAATACAACCGGTTTTAAAAGAATTAACCAATTTCCCAAAGGTTACTCCTGTGAAATAGCACTATGGCTGGCATGAGAATGTTAAGCTTAAAATATTTTAACAGGACTTAACAAGAAAGCTTTATCACTGAAAATTAATTTTTGGCTGTTATTGTGATAATCTGGTTATCAGGCACATGTACACAAACACATCCATTCACAGTGTTCATACACTAAATTTCCATAATCATCCTCTAAATTCTGTTCTCTTTTCAGAACAGACAATTGTAAAAACACAAAGGTAATTCAATTCCAAATTGTAATTTTGCTATCACAACATGAGGTATTTCTAGACACAAACACAGAAAAGGCTATTTGTGCCTAATTATTATTAGCATATGCTAACATATTACCTCCTGCTTGTAAGTGCTGAGTAACCCATCATAGTATGCACCATTGCAAAGGTATACAAAATTAGGTAATTTATATATGATTCAAGTACTTCTTTTCTAAATTCTTTACTGCATATTCTGTAAATCACACATTATTTTTTATTAAAGAATGCTGCATAGTTGCCAGAGGTGGTAGCTATAATTAAGAATTGTTTATTTAGTGCAGGAAATTAATGTGAATGTTTTATAAGAGAATACTCACCACTGGACATATTTAGCTTATTGGAATGATTTTAAAGGATATTGAAACAATGAGAGGAAAACGTTAGTTTTGTTTTGGTTTGGTTTTATATAAAAAAGGGGGAGGGATGAGAGTTACATTAATTACTTGAGATATTTGGCATAAAAAGTTTATTTTCTGAACTGCTATGCATTTTTTAATTGTGCCATAAATCAAAGCTGTATAATACATTTAAAGTGTCTAAATATGCTCTGAGTACAGACTCCAAAAGAAGTTTTCCAAGGTCTCTATGCTGAGCCAGATGTATGAATTGATCCCATTACTCTAAAGATTCAAGTTTAAAGGTGCGTTTTTCAGTCTATCTGCCAGACCCAGCATCTTTTCAAGCAAACTAAGTAATATGTGCATTGTATAGATCCCAATTAATACTTCACAGATATAAACTAGGATTAGTTTTAAATCGACTGTGCAGATTTTGCATCATCATTTGAGTCCTCCTGCTGAAGGCTGTTGTACAGATGCTTCACTAGAACACATCCATGTATTACCCTGTGGAAAATGTCAGGAAGTGCAGGGAGAGAAAGCAGCAAACAAGCAATAATGTAAAGTCAGCGTGTCTGGAATCTGAGACAGCTAAGCACCTAAAGCTCAGTTGTGGAATTAGTCTGGTCATGCAGCATGGGAATTTCTACTTGAGCATCTCAACCATTCTGAACTATTTTAAAAGTTTCCTACTTGAGAAGCAGAGATCCAGTAATTAATGTTCTTTTATTTCAAAGACAAACTCTGTCCTTGTTTCCTGAATGTTCCCCTTTGAAAGAAGAGGGGAATATCCTGTCTGAGAGACCCATACCAATCAATGTCTTAATTAGTTAGGATTCTTTCACTGAAAATGATTTTTCATTTTAGAAATGTCATTTTTTTGAAAATCAAAGCTACTCTGCAGAAATGCATTGCTTTCAAATAATTAAGGTCTGGCACGAATTAGGCCAGGGCTTGTGATTAGATGAAGGCCTAATGATTAAGGCACTTCCTGAGGATGTGGAAGATCCAGGTTCAAACTTGGTCTGCCTGATTCAGACCAGGAGTTCAAAACCCCAGTCTTTCACATCCCCAGCAAATACTTCACCTTTTGGTCTGCAAAGTCAGCCCTTCCTTTATCAAGGGGTATCTATTTAAACAGAGAGAGCAATGCCAATAGCAAATACTTTGAGAGATTCACCCCTGGCCTATTGTAGGCAATTATAGCCTTCTGAAGAGCCTACAACATATTGATTGGGGCATCCACACAGCATATAGAAGGCTGAGACAGCATTCAGCTGCCTAAATATGGGACTCTAGTGCCATTTCAAATGCCTCAGTATGAGACATCTCTTCTGCAGTTATAACAGAGAGAATTGCAGACCTGGAAGATGACCTGTCAGATGAGAGAGTTTAAGGCATCTCCAATGGCACTAGCTGCCTATGTTTGGTCAGCTAAAGCCCACTCTGAGTTTCTCATGTAACTGGCCAAGCCAAAAGCTTGAAGGTGCATTGCCAACTTCCTCTGTGACTAAAGGGAGTTGGCTGAATACTTGCTGCTCTGAATGAGCCTTCTCTCAAAATCTCATCAGGTCTCAGTTAAATTTCAGACAGAAATATACTTTTTTTTTTTTTTTAAAATGCGGAAAACTTCCTATGGTAGAAAAACTATCGATCTGTGAGGTCAAGGAAGTCTGGAGATAGGCCCCCAGAGTGGGCCAGTATGGCTTTGTACAGACAAGAAGGAGACTTAACAGCAACACTCTGTTCCAGAGTAAGCTGTTAAATAATGTCAAGGTGATTCTAAGGGAGAAATCAATCCTATACACTGTGGATCTGTAAGTTTTCTAGTCTACCCAAAACCAAAACACACCTGGTTTACTAGGCTAGGCTGCATGTGTGCACTAATAATAACTGTGTTTTATTGTCTGACTGGCATCTACACTCTGTTTTCTCCAGGAGAAAATTACCTAAAACAGTGTCCTTGAGGATAGAACTACTGCAAGCTCTCTATGGGAAGCCTATGGTATAGTTTACTACCATTTGTGTCATTCTATTTAATTTGCTATTTCTTCCTTACACCATGTGGGTAATAATCACAGCAAATTGATTCCCATGAGCTCCTTGGACAATTAAACCTATTTGGTTATTGCCACCTGCCTGCTGTTTCCATTAATGCAATTTTCAAGACCTTTTTCTTTTTCCTTCCTGCTTTTCACCCCAGTAAATTCTTTGCCCAGTCTTGACACATTGCTGTGCTGCAATTAGAGTTAAAAGGCTGTGGAAGGCATCTGTCTCTGAATGTGATCAGTCACTGCCAAATATTGCTTATCTTATGTAAATTTAATTTTGAGAATTTATGAAATTTAGCTCTTTTTAAATACACACTCTGAGGGAAACATGCACCTAGTGACATACTATTTTTAATCAGATCCTGGGTAGCTTTGCTATTATTTACATCTCCCTATAACCATTTTATTCTCATTAAATTTGTGACATTTACCAAATTATGTGTTATGTTCTAACTGCTCAGTTAAATACATATATGAGGGAGGAAAATATGTGCTGTATTTATCCTTTTGTGTGTGTGTGTATTTTATTCCCGTTTGTCATGTCTTTAACCTTTTCTTTCTTGGAATATTTTGGCTTTGCTTCTCTATTTCTATAGTTCACTATCACCCTTTTCAGATCTGCATTCTCAAATAAGCAGTATCATACAAACATCTTGTGCTGAGATCTCTCCTCCTTTCGAAGATCAAACTGGCTACTGAATTTTTTGGAGAAGTAAGGCAAAAAGCAGAATAAGGTCATGGATCATAGAAGAAAAGACTAAAAGGGGAAAAATGAAACGAAAGGTCTCAGTCCCAGTTCTGGTAAGGAAAATTGAAGTTGTGTTTTATACACCTGCTAGAACAGGAGGGAATCTGAAACTGATTTTAGGTCTTAAAAATGCAGTCAAATTGAACTACGTTTACTCATTAACCTCCTTTAATTTCTATGTTAGTTGTAGTGAGATCACAGAATATTCTGAGTTGGAAGGGACCCACAAGGATCTTAGAGTTCAACTCTGAAATGAGTGGCTGAATGCATATGCTGCACATAGCCTGGGTTCTCCACATCAAAATGCCAAGATTATGAGGTTGTGGTGGGATACACACATTGCAAGAATTCAGTGCATCATTCTGATAATCATAAATCAACATGACTGTGCATGTAGAACACAAATTGGACCTGCCACAGAGAGTACAGACATCAGGCCTGTTCCAGCTCTGGTCCCCAACAAATATGGCAGAAAAATGATGGGTGAAAGAAGAAGCAGGAGTCACCAAAAAAAACCTAATTTGGGAACCCATTTTTAAAAATTTGCTTGATTATCTAATGTTCTAATATATTTTAAACAGCAGGGTAGAATTTCCAGTCTTTGTAGATAATTTTAAAGCTTAAGGAATTATCAAACCAGTCGTTTAAAATGACATTTTCACTGTGCAAATATTTGTCTATTAAATAGGCTGTATGGCACAGGACCTGATCAGCCTTGGCAGTATTACAGGTTCTTCATACACTGCAAACCCCACTGTTTCCTCATAAAGCTGTCAAGTCTCAGTTTAATGAAACATATATAAATTCAATGATGTTAGCCATGTCTTGGCAAGCTAATTCATTTTGTTTTTTTCCTGTTGAGTTCCTCCTATTAGGACTTTTATCAATGTATCATTTTGGGAGCACCACAGCAGGTCTGCTGCTGGCATGAGAATGCAGAATTGAAGAATAAGTTTAATTTTCAAACAGACAAAACATTTAGATATATAAAAATACCTCTTGTCTGACCATTGTTATATTAACTCACAGATGATAAAAAATTATGGATCTTTAGTAAGAAGTGCCTCCAAAATGACCCTAAACCTCCCCTTGAGACTTCCTACTCTCCCATGAATACTTCCATGCCCTGTGCTACTTCATCTGTAATTAGAGCTGAGGGATTTCACTTCACATAACACCAGACTCAGGGTATGAATGATCCAGAAGAACAGTTTTCATGGAATTGTGTCAGTTGGAAAAGACCTCTAAGATCACTGAGCACAACCATCCCCCCTGCACTGCCAAGTCCACCATCCCCAGCTGCTCCTCTTCAGAGTTGTGCTCCAGGCCCTTCAGCAGCTCTGTCACCCTTCTTTGGACTCATTCCATCACCTCAATGTCCTTCTTGTTGTGTGGGGCCCTGAACTGGCCACAGCACTCAAGGTGTGGCCTCACCAGTGCTGAGTACAGGGACACGATCCCATCCCTCGTCCTGGTGGCCACACTATTCCTGATAGTTAATAGTTTAGGCTGGAAGCTGAACAGCAGACTTTGCAAATGAAGACAATTACCCCGGTTGTGTGGTACCCACAGATCACCACCACCTCTATTCCATTCAGCAGAAAAGAACATTTCTACCATAATTTCTGAAGAAGGTGGTAAAAGCGAGTCAGTGAATAAACAAAGCCAAGTAACTTGTTACCACCACACCACATACATGACACTTGGCCTCTGTAAAACCTTCAACAAGTGTACTGAAAACTTATGTTATTCCAGAAGCTGTCCCTGCTATTTTTTAATTTGCAATCTGGAAGGAAGGGCCTCTACATAGTATTTGTACCAATTAAGAAAATAGCTTATGTCTGCCATTAAGTAATTACTTTAAAAAAACCACCAAAAAAACCCCTAGCGCACACAGAACAATAACATTTGTCAAAATTTGTCTGAATTTCTGGCTAAACTAACTTTGAATGTTTCTGATCATTCCAACTCCCCACCCCATATTTGCTGTCCACAAATATTCTAGCGAACAGTACATTTGGCACAAATACTTCTGAAACAAGTATCTTTAAATTAATATTGCAGAACAGATTTGAAAAGTAAATTGTTAGTATTTGCAGTGGAAACATGAATTGAAGCAACCAAGTTCATTCATTTGAAAAATATAAATACACAACATTTCCAACTCTGAAAATTTGTGCACTGAATGTATGAAGAATGCATTAAATTTCCTTGAAGATTCCGAACAGACACATATAAACATCTGAGGTAAACAACCAGTCTATTCCCAGAACAATTTGTAAGAGAAGTGAAAAGCCAAAAATAATCCAATACATTAATTCTGTCAAGTTATTTACACAGTCCCATTTACTATTCTAGTTCAGTTTAATTACCTCCGTAGAGAGTTTTGAACTAAAGAGAGAAATTTTGTCCAAAAAGAAGTTTGCATTTAAACACACTGTACTTTTTTTTTCCCTCCTGTGGCCCACATGAACAAATGACAACTACACACAGAACAGAAAACCCACTGACTAATAGTCAGAATGGGACAGCCTGTGTGCTCCAGTGCTGCAGGTATCAGGGAAGAGGGCTAGAACCAGTAGCAAGCTTCAGGGAGAAGGCTGCTAGAACTGATCTTATTTTTCTGCCAGAAGTATGACTGAGTTAACAAAAAAAAAAAAAAAAAAAAATCAAATCAGAGCAAGCAATAAACCTTCCCTCATTTTCCGTTACTCTTCAGGAGATTACTTTGATGGGAATTAGACAGCCCCCTGCAGGAAACTCTTTAGTTCTTGTTAAGTCTTTGCACAGCATGTTTGGTGAAAAGGAGAGCCTGTGTTTGATGCTGTTCATCACTGTTGCTGCTGATCTTCTGAGGTTAAGAAACATCAGTCTGTTTGCACCCCTTTTGAGGGCTGCCAAAGTGAAGATCTCACATGAGTTCCAAGCTTCTGGCTGCTGTGTTACAGCACATCCCCTTAGGCAAGTCTTAGTGCCAGGCTGCAAAAGTTGCACATATCAAATGCACATTTAAGGATCTTCAGTAGGTAAAACTGCTCTTTCTCAAAGTGATAGCATGTGCTTGTGCTAACACTAGATTAATTGCATTTCTAAATTGTATTTGAAAATCATCAATGAAACCTTTTCCCTTTTTGAACCGGCTGTTATGACTATTATAGTATCTGCACCCAAAGGGGAATTCTTGCCCTCCAATAGAGGCAGAATAGGTTTGTGAATTGTTTGCTTGGGAGTTTTATTATTTCCAGTGTCTAAAAAGAATATAGGTGTTATACAGATTAATAATTTGCTGCTACAATACAGTGCTTCACCAAAGATTGAGATGCACTTCGCAAGACACTGAAATGCACTTATCTTCTCCTATTTTATTTAATGGTGCATCAGTGGTTTTTTCCCTTGCAATTTGCAGAAATCAAGAATCTACACTGCAATTCCCCTATCTTTTTCAGTAAACCACACTTTCTCCTGCTGGAGCTGGAACTGTGTTTACCTTTCTGTTCTTCCCTCCAACTTTTCCTGCATGGAGTCAACTGAGTTTTGTTCCCTGACCTCTTCTCCATTTGCTCTCTGGTTATAAGTGTGTTCAAACAAAATGACTCTCTCTAAGACTGTCATTATAAAACCAACCTTTGCCTCTTTGCTACTTTTACTTCCTTTCACACTTCTGAAAATTACAGAGAGCTGACAAAGTCTGATTCGCTTTTATCACTTATCAGAGGTTAAAAAAAATTCACTCTTAATAAGCCTTCACCACCTCCTTTGGTTTCCTATTTCTCTCCTTTTACTCAAGCTGTCTTTGTATTAAGTGAAAAACTACCCTAAAGCTGTCCTTTATGTCTACCAGATCCTATTATGCCTAGGCACAAGGGCAAAACTTCAGTGAATCTGGATCTCTTCCCTTCCTGTCAGGGTCTTCTTTACTGTTCTTACCAAATTCGGCAGCTTATCATCGTACACACAGGTACAGGAATGATTTCCAGCTGGGAAAGTCTTATCACATCTCCTCCTGGCATAGTCAGTGGAAGGCTTTTCTTTAGCACACCTTTGTGAAGGTTTTGCCTGCAGGCCCCGAGGATCCCAACTGCACATCTGGAATGGCTGCACATGTAGTTAATTAGGGCAGTGACATCTGTACCCTGTCCAGCCACCATTCTGCCAGACACACCTCTGAGTAAAACCCAATAAACTTCACCAATGCCTTCAGCACCCATGCCAAGAAAAGTCTGGCTCCCCTGATGGCTAATGGCAGACTTTCCCCATCCTTTAACTTTTGCTTTAGATGAATTCGTACAACATACTCTGTTAACAGAGCAGCTTTCAACTCTCTGCTCATCCCTGCTCACAAGCACAGAAATTTCTCTATTAGCAGCTGTGAATCCAACAGCTTTTTGATCCATAGTCATCCCTCGCACCTAAATGATAAGTGGTTTTAAGAGTTTGAGTCAAAAACATCAGTCTTTGGTGGTTTTGTGACCAGCCAATCTCAGGTGTCTCATATTTTTCTGCAGAGGATTTTTAGCTCAAAGTTTCCTTTTCCTACTTGTTCTGATGAACTAGGAAAAAAAAAACAAATCAAGACATGAAGTATTATGTAAGTGCAGGTTATTGTGATTCATCAGATCTATTTCTTTCTGTGTATTCCTGGGAAATAAAGGTATTTTGTGATCAGATAGGTATTACCACCACTATTTACATTAACACAAGTAAAATGCTACACACAACACCACAGACCCCCCATGGATACCCACTGATTTCACACACATTTTCCACACATTTCTATTGGCTCTGCTTGAGACCACATATTAAAACCCACCAATCTTCCCAGCACAGGCTGATGAAAGCCTCAGTAGAAACAGCTGCATTTCACATGTGGTTTAAGTTAATGTCTCATCCTGAATGTTTAACTCTAGCTGGCCATGCTGTTTTTTAATATTCACAGTCCTCTTTATCTTCACATTAGAAGCAAGGCATTCCATGCCTTGAAAAGCACAGAAGAGCACAATGAAGCTGGTAGCACTTTATTGCTAGAGTGTCCAAAATAGCTTTTTTTTATTGCACGTAATATGAAGAGAAATTAATGTTTGATATGTTGTAGTCACATAAACCAGTTGCATAGCACTGTTAAACAGAGTAAACAAACACTAATCTGTCCACACAGGAATGTTTACTTTCCTTAAAAATGAAGCATTGCCAAAAGTAAGTAGCACTGCACATTTCTTTTAGCTTAATTCTAGTATTAAAAAGGAAAAAAAATGTAAAATGCATCTCTCCTCCTGGATGGGCCAGAAATAAAAAGAGTCACTATTATTTTCTAGGAGCTGGAACATGCCTAAAAAACAATAGCCCTGCATAAGTCAGAAAGTCCCTTAGGTGGGTAACATGTGTAGAAGGTCCTTCTTTTTTTTCCCCCTTGAACCTAGAATAAGGTTAAAGACAGTAATAATCTCGAAAAGCAAGCCTACAGCTTGCTTATATATGTATATAAATCTATGTAAAGTTATACATCCCTCCTGCAGGAATAACTGTCACAGATGGAGACATCAACACCACCTTTTGTTTGTTTTTCCTGGAAATACACAGTTCAGGCCAGGGAAGCCTTCCCTGCAGGTGATTTCAGTGCCAGTTGTGCCAGCATCCTACGGATTGAAAGGCAACAACTTACAGTGATGACACAGGTTTATGTACATGGTAATACATGACACACTTTGGTTTGGCCAACACTTTGAGTAAATCAGTGAGATCAGAGGAATAAAATTACCTTCTTGAACATACTAATTGTTAAGGGTATATGACAGTGTTGAATGGGCCCTCAGGAGAATCCATCTTCCACCAAAACCAGTGGCAAGAGTCCCTGAGTCAGGATTATTGACTCCAGTTTCTTCTTCTCTAAGACAATAATAACTTCAGCTGCCTAGTAGGAAGCCCTCCTACTCTCTATTTACTTGCAGGAGCTGGAATAGAAACCATCAAATGCTTTTGATGATTTCAGATATTTTCTCTTCAATCTAAAATGACAGGCCTTATCACCTTAGAGGTTCACTCTGCAGTGAGCACTACATGCCCATTACACCTAATGCATAAGAACCTTTCATTTCAAGAGGCTTCAAAACATTTTTTCTCTAATATTAGCAACAATAACAGTAAAATATAAATGTCTAGACTGTGTGCAGATGAGAGGAGTGTAGAATAAGAGAGTAAGAAAGCACTTTCCAACATCACAAACCCAGCAGAAGGTAGTGACACCAGTTCAGAGCACCAGTGTCAAAGATATTCCACAAAGCAGGGCTGGGTTTATGCAATTAACAAAAATATGTTTCATTGCACATTTCTCTGTGGTAAATACAACATGGTCACCCATTATTACTAGAGCTTCTCCATCCTGGTGTTTGTATGCAGCCACCCATCTTACATGACTGGTTCACAAATCTTAAGGAAAAATAGAAGTAGATTCAAACTAAACCTTGCACAAACTGGTAACAACAGCAAGCAGACACTGAGAGCACAAAGGAAGCCTCATTTTTAAACTTTTCTACTACAGCCACACTGAGTAGGGAGTGATGCCTGATCACATGAGGTTTGGTTCTTTACCCTTGCTCAAAGAACTGGTGTGAGCCACACCAGCAAAACCCCATTTGCTGGGGTATGCTGTGCCCCTTTTAGAAAAGTCTGGCAATACAGTGAATCAGAAAGCCTCTTGCAGTGCATTCTGAGCCCTTTGTAAAGTAAAAAGCCACTCCAAGAAGAATCAGTCATAGCCAGTAGTAACAGTACTCCAGATTCTCTGGATGTTCTTAAATTTTGCTGCTGCTAAAGCAAAAAACACTTAGTAAAAAAACTTATTTCAGTTACAGATTTTTATGCCTGCTCTTTTATTTCCCTTTTTTCTCTATTCTTTACTTCGGGATGTTTCTATTCTAGTTTATTCTCTTTTGAAAGGGAAAGAGAAGTCCAGGGTGTTTGCTCAGACAAGATTCCTCACTCATTTTCACCCGAACCCTTCTCATACCATAGGCATGTGTGGCCACTCAGGTCCCAATGACTATCCATCTGCACAAGTCTCCAGGGCTGGAGAGCAGGGTAGTAGAGCAGAACCAGTCAGTGCTTCCCCAGGACACTCCATAAACTTCTGGAGTTACAGCTTGGCAATTTCCTGGTGAAGCTGCCAACTGCAAAGGTTTTTTATTCCATTAATTTGCCTAATTGTTTTTGAATGTATTGTAATTAATAAAGTGAACAGACAACAGGAGTGGCAAAAGGTCGCAACTGATGACTACCCAACTCCTTGATGGGCAGAGGGAAAGAATTTAAGAAAAACATTTTACTCTGTGTCCCTACTCCCCATGTGGAAGAATGGATTAAGTCAGGCTCATTGCACCTTCCCTTTCTCTCTTCCTATGAAGGTGCATAATAACTAAAGGCATTCAACCTTAAAGCCCAGGAAAAGGACATGTCTGATTCTCAGCTGATGGATACTTACGCATACTAAAACTAACTCCTGCTCAGTGGAATTATATAAGGATTGAACCACCCGTGTTCCAAGGTCAAAGTTGCCAGCCAGTACCACCAAACTATCAAACCCAACTCCCTGGAAACCAAAAATAGGACAGGTCACTCCCTAAGCTGTCAAAATTTACTTTGTTGCTGTTTTAACAGCCAAAACAAAAAAGTGGCAGAGAACAAAAGAAAAAGAAAGAAGTGATGTGACTAAGTGCTCCCAATGGACCTTTGCAAGCAAAAGAAGAAAGGCAAAGAGAGCAAGAGGTCACAAAAGTACATGTAATTAACATAATCAGTGTAAGAGTGGTGTCAGCAAATTAAAAATAGAGAGTCCATAACACCCAGAAAGTGTGCTTAGGGCAGTACCAGGAAGAGCAACAAGGTACAAGATACGAGCACCGTGAAATGATGCTGAGGCCACAGGATTTCTGGTCACTGAAGAAAGTAAACAAACAATATATAAAAAAGTCTTCTAACTGGGTTTCAATTGTTAATAGTCAAACTAAGCATTTTGCATAATTTTAAGGCATGCAAAGATAAATCCTGAAGATGTTGAAAATCCCTCCCTCTTCCTATCATCTTCCCTGCACAATTCCCTTTCCAGAGACAACAGAACTCATCCACGGAGATAATTGTTCCACGGAGGAGATAATTGTTCCAGGGAACTCTTGAAGGACAGGGACTAAATTCCCACATCAATAGGAGCAGAGCTGGATTCTTTCAATTTTTCAGGCATTTGGTAAAGCAAGGTTTTGGGATGAAGAGCAAACCCAGGTTTGGAAATAAGGCAAATTGTTTATCAGAATACAGGAGCACATAGATTATCATGTGAAGTAATGTTTAGTCTTCAAAACACGTGGGATCAAGCAGGATTGTCCATTGAGTTATTTTCCTTTCTTACCCATTTCTACCTAGCTACCATTGAGCCATCTGAGGAACACTCTAGTATACTAGCTTTGAGTTTTTTCAAAGACTTCATAGCATTTACTTTGTAAACTAGAATTTTGTGAATGTCTAAAGTTTTACTAACCTCTATTATATCCATTAATTACATTATAGAGCAAAACATGTTTCCTGTCTTTGAAAAGGATCCTTGAAAATTACTGAAGTGCAATTCTTCAGAAAAACTTCTGCAGAAATCAACTGCAAATAAAAATTCTAAGATTGATACATAAAACATCCTTATCTCTGGTGCCATTCTCCCATATCCTTCCTTGCGTAGCAAATCAAAAACCTTTGTGCAAGAGAAAACCAGAAGACTACAGGGTAATGGATAAAAAGCAATCAGATGCCTTCAAAGACTTAATGAAGATCAAGGGCCTCGGAGAAAGATGAGTTTTGGGTAACTTCACATTTCCCAAAAGTTAGCAGTAGGAACAATTTTGCATCCAACAGTGTAGAAGCATCAGAGTAGTTTGTTTTGGCTTCCTTGAGCTTCAGCTGTGGGACTGACTCCACCTGCACACCCTGTGCATGTTGGCCCTGGAGCCCCACTGAGCTCAGAGGCAGGTCTCAGTTCCTGTCTGAACTACACTGCACTTGCATCTGGGCACATATCCATTAAATTTGGATTCATCAGCTGCTAGGCCCTGACAGGGCAAAGATGGATCAAGCTGAGAAGCCTGAGCCACGGTCTGTTCCCTGGAAGTTGTGAACTCCACAGTAGAATGGCTGTGTAGGATGTAAAACAACTTCTGAACGCTGTTGGCTTCCTTTGCCATATTAAAAATAAATTAAATTAGCAGCTCAATAAACTCAGTTGTAAACTGCAGTTGTTAAACCATTTTTGCCATAGGGACAGCAGCCTCAGGAAAGCCAGCCAAGCAGTTCTTCACTGAAACCTTGGTACCCAGGAAATGCAGGAGACATTCCCTTCACAGGGAATATAAGATGCCATCTCCCTCTGCCCATTTTACTCCATAGAAAGAGCAGTGAAAGCTATCCTCATTCTTTCAAGGCTGTCAAAACCCTAAAATTTCATCTTTGCATTTTCATCTATTTCTTATTCAAAATATAGTTTATTAATATTGGAGGAGGTATTGTTTTTACCTGAAAGTCACCTTTTCCCTTCAGTCATACAAAAAGACTTCTCTAAGCTACCCAATAGCTTTCTATTCCATCTTGTAATACATCCCTGATCT
Organism: Manacus vitellinus; assembly: GCF_001715985.3. Lineage (NCBI taxonomy): Eukaryota > Metazoa > Chordata > Aves > Passeriformes > Pipridae > Manacus > Manacus vitellinus. The sequence goes on along the minus strand of NW_021940603.1, from coordinate 3,653,906 downwards.
GCTAACAAACCACAAAAATCAAAACCTAAACATACAGCCTTGAACCACAACATTTGGATTTTCCAAGTTTATTGGGAAATAAGCCAGTCTTTGTTCCTATCTCAGAGGCAAAGTACAGGAGACAAATATTTAAAAGGTGGGTTACTGTGTTAGCCCAACTTTTCAGCCAAAGGGTGCCAAGGTACTCAGTGCCAGGAGGGGAGCCCTGCCTGGCAAAGTTGCCCTGCCTCCCTCTGCCTGCTCCCAGCCAGGGGATGAGCCTTCTTTCTCCCGTTTCCCTGCACAGCAAAGACAACAAACAACTCCCTCCCACTTTGCATATTCCAATCTAGCATTTCAAACAGAGCCCTTTACTTTTTATCCTAAAGTGGTACTTGTTAAAGGAGCTGTGACCACTCAGGCTATTTCCTCTGAGGATGATAACGCTGCTGCAGAAGCTTCATTATTATGCTAATGGAGCACAGGCTGAGCAGCTTTCATAACTGCCACATTAAATCATCTACCAAGGGGAGGCCTCGAGAGCCATTTACACTGCACTGTATGCATATTAATGAAGCCAGGAGCAGCAGAATTGTTTTTGAAGCAATAGTCAGGTAAGACAAAAAAAAAAAAAAAGGCATTATATTGAACGTTGGAAAAACTAGAGATGGTTAAACTTCACAAAGGTTCAGTCCTGAGGCTCAGTTCTGTTGTGTGTAATTAGGACTGAATAACACAACCAAGCAGAAATCTGCAGCAGCTGCAGTTGTGATGGAGGTCTCTGTTACAGACTGCAATGGCTCCAGTGTCCCTGCTGGATAACACAGTCTCAGTCCTCAGCCAAACATACAGTGGAGCACTTCTTTCCTCATCCTGTCCTCCTCATGCCCTGGCTCCCTCCCTCTTGCCCCAGGACACCCACTTGTGATGCACTAAAGCAGATAACGCTACTACAAAATGAGATAAATACCTAACAGCACGCCTTCAGAGTAATTCAAACACATCCGTCAAGACCAAGGACATAAAAGCAAACAAGTGACATTTAAAGTGATCTTGGGCTGACAGCTGAATGTAGATATACTTTTCCCAAAAGATAAACCACGTGGAAGTCACCACAGATGAAGGTGGATGATACAGGCAGGTTAGGTTGAAGAAATAGCAGGAGCAATAATCACAGCAGTTCACCTGCCCAGGCAGTGTCACACTGCTTTATTTCACATATGTTCCAGAAAATGTGTATTGTCAAGAGGGAGTTTAAGGGCAGAGTGGTGTCATTATTGACAGGAACTGGGAGCTTTTCCCACTCACATGAAAAAACTGCATAAAAGAGAGAGCTCTATGGAAAATGAGGATGCTGTTGGCATTGTTATTGAAGAAAAGTCAGGACCTTTTTATCAGATCACAGGTTTGTTTAGACAGTTAGGCATATTTTTAAATGATTTATAGGTGAATATTATGCACACTGTGGAAAGAACACACACTTTAGAAACCTGGCATCCCAGGATATGTTTTATTTTATAATTCAAGCTGTGCACTCTCTTCCATCACTGTGTTCTGTAATATCAACAATCCACTTCCCTATCTTGCTCCTGCTACTCTCCTCCCTGAACATCTACCCTGCAGACCCAAACAGCTCTTGACAGCAATCCTTCATGTCCTCAGGACAGCACCTTCCAGAGCTCCCTCCTTTCCATACTTCTTGATTCCAAAGACATATGATAAGAGAAAGACAGTGTTTATAAGAGCAAGAATTCACCTGAAACCAGAGTGACTTTCCTACATGCTTAAGAAGCGTTTATTCACAATCTCAGTTGAAAACCAAGAATACACATTAAACCTTGCAAAATACATAAGTGCAAAAGTTTGACAAAAAGTCAGTCACACAACCTTCCAAGTAAGCCTTTGTAAGCCTCTACCTGCCAAGAGAAGACTAGAACTAGAATCATGAAAGGCTGCAATAGCTTTCTCCATCTTATGAACACAGAGTGACTTTGGGTAGAGTGGGCCTTCAGAATAGTGACATTAGCCAAAGGGAAAAGCTCTGTACCAAGCTAGCACAGTGCTGGAGAAAAGCAGACACTGCTGCAAGATGGCTTACCCCATCTTCCCAAGCCTGAAAGAAATTATTCTGTGCTCCAGCCCTTAACTGACTCTTGAAGATCCACAAATTGACTTTTTGAAGCACCTTCCTGTTTTCCAGTCATTTAAAAATATTTCCTGCCCAGCTGATTTTCATGACAACACCTCACTCAACAACTAATGCTCATGTTTGCATAACTGTCTTCCCTATTGAAAACTGGAAAGTTTGTTTGGCATTTTTGAGACTTTTCCTTCAAATATTGCCTTTTCTATCTCAGTTATGTTGCCTGTATTGTAGTGTACCATGTGACCACATAGAATTACACAGATCTAAGCTTAAATGGATTCTCCTGAATATTTCAATGCTAGTTTTCTTTTTTTTTTCAGTAACATCAAATAAATTAAACTAAATAGGCAGATAAGATGGCACATATAAATATTGTAATGCCCAACATTCATGTCTCCTGACATATTTCAAAATACCTAAGTTTAAAGGGAATCTAGTATGTATTGTCCTTGAAAAGGAAAGACAATATTTATGAGTATCTTGTAATTCAACAAGTAGTAGTAATATGATAATAGATGACAGAGTAATGTAACACAATTACATAAATAATCCCACAAACCAGTGGCAATATAACCTTAATTATGGTATATAACATAGATTTCTATAAGTAAATAGATTTCTGTACTTCTAAAATGTACCAGCAAAACATAAGAAATGTTTTGAGTGACTGCCAAAGAGCTTAGTTTAGCAAATGGATAAAATATGTAACATTTCAAGTATCTAATTGCAAATCGAGTACACAAACTGCATTTTATTTGCTTCTTACACACCTCACCCCCATTTTTGCCTAATTAGCTGTTCAGCTTCAAAAGCTTTGGAATACAAACTGATTTCTTGTATATGTTTATGTAGTATCTCTCAAAGCACCATAGGGCTCCTTCCTAAATGAGGTCTTTGCATACCAGTACACTGCTATTATTGCTTATTATTGCTGCTGCTAATGACCATGGGAGTGATTCCCATGTAGCCATGTAAGAGGCACATGGTAGCAGTGAAAACAGGCTTACCTTGCAGGTACTGTGAGTGACAATTTCACAGATTAATTTGCTTTCATTATCTAAGCAAGGCAAGTATGTGTTAGAAATGTGCTTGCTTGGCAGTGCCATGAAAGGCATTGGTTTGTGTTGTAAGCAAATTAATGAAACTTAACCTTTAAAATATGAACAGATGGCAGAAGAGACAGAAATTCCATTAGCTAAGATGATAAAAATTGTACTCAATAAGGTGAAGTTCACAGTCAAGAATCTAGTTCTTGTACACACACATGGCTCAGGAGATACCCTGAGAGCTTGGAATGTTTTTGATTTGTACAAAAGCCCCACAAGTCTTCATTCCTAATCTCTGAAAGCCTGACATTAAATTAAACTTATATATGTGGTTTTGCTGGGGGCAGGATGAGGATGGAACTACTATATGTCTTTGCTAAGACATTATCAACAGAGGGGACATTTCCCACTGCCAATACCCACAGATTCCACTTCATTGCTAGTCTGTGAATCACAAGTTCCTAAACCACTGTCTGTCTATTCCATTTTAAACACTATTTTATTCAAACCATTTAATGCCAATTAGATCCCTGCAACATGCTGGTTTTGCTCTGTGTCATTTCCTATGTCTGCTTTAGAAATGGTTTATTCTCTTTCCCTTCCCCAGAGCTGTTCTGCACGCTATTACTCTGTCTTCCTGAAGGAATTTTTCTGGAAAGTTATGAAAGATTTCAGTGCTGTCACTGCAGAGTTGTTCTCTCAAGTATCACAGCCACTGGGGTTAACTCAGCCAGCTGGAGCATCATTAGGGGGAATCAGGAGGGCTTCAAATTATCATCTAAGAATGAAAGAGATGCAGTAGTGTATCAGATGTGCCTGTAGGACCAGCACTGCAACTGGCCCAGACTGGCCACTGAAGTGCAAGACACATTTGAGTCTGCAGGAGAGGCTGAACCATGGCTGGGTCCTGCTTTTCCTTCATGAGACTACACAAAACCAGAAGGGCCAAAATGCTCTCTGGAAGCAGCTTCTGATTCTCAGATAGATTCATCACTCAGTGGTTAAGAAAGAAAAAAAGAACTCTTTCCTTCATTACAGAATAACTGTCTAATCTTTCCTACACTGTAGGTGACAGTTTTGGAGCTCCAAACTCCATAAGAGTTCTTGTTTTGGATATCAGCCACCCTTACTTCTGTCTGGCAGGTAATGGCAGGGAAGAGAGGATAAACCTTCTCTTTCAGGCCATCAGAAGCCAGCAGTGACACTAGATAGAGACCCTTAAAGCTGAAAATCTGCAAGTTGCTCTCCTCTGACAGGCTGCTAGGAATGCCACAGGCAGGCAGACAGCCTAGGAGGGGGAATTTGCTCCCCCCTCCTCTCTTTCTTATCATCTGTAGCTCAAAGCCATCAACTAGACATATTGGGAGGAATATATAGCCTGTGTTTATCTTAAAATACAACACTTCTTGTAGCTCTACAGTTTGTTACTTCCAGTCAGAACATTTTTTAAAATGATGTAGTTCAAATTGGTTATGATTCCTTGTATTGCTAATTAATCATCAGAGTATGATGGCACCTAGACTGCCATGTAAAAGTTGAGATAACACATTTACAATGTTCAGTGGAAACTCTCTGTTTATTAATGGACAGAACAAACCATATACCCAGGTTAGAGGAATATGCACGCATGTAATAACACTCTCCAATTTTGAAAAGTGAGTTATTTCTCTGTAGGGACAGCTTAATACAATAGAGTGCACAAACCTGGACCTCTGCCAGCACCTGTCTGTTCAGGAACTTCATCCACTTTAATAAGCTGCCACACTCTGGATTTCAATTAACCAGACAAGCTGGTGCCATTGTAGAGAACTCAAAAATAAGAGAGAGAAGATTTCACAGATTCTCCATCTGTAGGCCTTCTGTAAGCGTGACACATACAAATAGAACTTAATATTGTAGGTGACATCCTTAAAATTATGAATTACAGTGAGGCAATGGGAAGCTAGTAGAGAAACATCAGCAGGAGGCCCCAGAACAAATGTTATTTTTCATGGCTTACTTCAATCATTGTCATCAAAAGTCAGCATCTGTACTGAGCACCTTATTGATACCACTGCTCTAGTGGAATCTGAGATCTGCCAGCCCTGCTAACTGCTCCAGGAATTAACCCCAGCTCCAAGTAGGCAGAAGGGTTCACCAGCATGAATCTAATTACAGGATTGAAACCCACATTTATACAATGACAATTTAACTACTAGAATATAGATACATCAAAATGCTTGAATAGCACAGTAAACCATGAGAACCTAATTTTCACTTTGTAAGAGTCTCACGGGACTTAAAAGGAATGGAACCAATAGATTCCTAAAGAAATGACAATAAAAATCCCACAATGTTTGCTAGGTAATTGTATTCTTTCGACATATTTTCCATCCATACTACAGAAATTCAAAGCAGAGACAGAAGTTTCTGGTAAATTATTTTTGCTTGCACACACACAACCCCGAGATTCCTACTAAACGCTATTTGATTTCTCACATGCACTTTATTTTTTAATCATGACGTAAAAGGCTGCTATCCTGCCCTATAAAGCAGCTTGTCTTTTATTAGCCTCATTATCTGTCTGGTCTGTTGGGACTGGATGCTCTTAGGATGGGACCTTTCAGTGGTTATTGGTACATAGCACAAACATAACTGTTAACCAAGTAGGGGTGTTTAGGTTTTATCATAATAATGCAGAATTTAGCATTTGTTTACAGGGCATTATAGATAAGTGTTGTCAAAATTTTTTACTGTCAAACACAGCTAGCAACATTAATATAATTTGTGCATTTTTCACCTGCTAAAAGAGATGTTTATTTTATTTAAGCACAAGGCATGTCAGAAGTACAGGTTATATTTATTAAGAACATTTGAACAGTGGCAGGATGGGCTGTCGACTAGGAGAAGTGGAAATCAGCATGTTATACATCTTTTTTTTTTTTTCCAAGTCAGTTACTGTAAATAGAAATCAGAATGTGTCTGGTGATTTACACTACTCATAAAACAATTTACTTCCTCTCTACTACATCATCCTACACATGACTGTCCAAGGTACTTAGAAGATGACTGGAGGTGTCAATTTGCTGGTAAAATGGGGAAGATACATATAAGCTGGGACGTGTTTCTGCTAGCAGGGGTGTTTAATCAACTTCTGCTAATTCCATGGAGTCTTATCCATAGGCAACCACAAACCATAAAAGACAGCTGAAAGTAGAAGACACTATCCATGTGTAAGGCAGACAAATAAGCATCAAGGCTAAACTGGTATATAGCAAGAAAACCACCAGAGTGAAGATGGTAAGACAAAATATTCACAGATTTCATATCTCAGTATCTTGCTGTTCAAGAGGCCTCTGCAGTTTTTAATTCTGTGATGCCTAGTAGAAACTGGATATTAGAAAGGCAATAAACATATGTGCTGCTACATAAACCACAGATTTGTAATTTAAGAAACATTATAAACTATTTTTCAATAACTAGTCCAGTTCAGATCTTGGCTCAGAGCTTACATTGAAATCCTAAGGACAGGAATATGAAAATTCAGTTTGAGGAAGGAACTGAGCATTAAAACTTCAAGTCAACACAAATAAAAGTTGACATTGGTTTTAATGAACTGAGTGTCCCTTGTGATAGAAACTAGGGGCAATCACATCCACAGGTAGTGCTGACACCCACCCTCATATCAATACAGGTTTTAAGATTCTAAAAAGACCTGGAGCAGAAACCTTTAAAGAGAGGTAAACTTTCTTAAAGAAGAGCAGTATACTAATTCTCTCTTATATCTGTACCACTGTTCTTAATACAAACAGACTGGTTTTTCTTCATTTTTTTTCACCTCTTCAAGTGTTAGAAGTACAGCAATATATATGCCTCCAGTCAATGTAATAACTCTTAGATAGACAGAAAAATCATAAGCTTCCCAGTTCTCTCCTTTTGGTTGGTCTTTGGACTATTTCACATTAAATACATCTCTGTCAGCATTAATACACCAGAGCCATATAATTCTTATACTCATCCCATGGAGGCCCATCACATGAGATTATCATACTCACTGACACGACATAACCTGATTCACACTGGAGATCTTCACTGGTGGCCTGAGGTCAGGGTAAAATAAATTGCATCAGTGTTTTTTGTGGGATCAATTGATTGCAAGGTCTAATATGGCTAAAGTCCAGGAGAATATGTGAATGCTCCAGACACAGGGCAATTCTTTGAAATCAATGATTGCTTGAAAGGCTTGATAACTAGAGGCTTTAGGCTATTAACACCAGCTGGTCATTAAGTCCACACAAATTGTTATAGCTTTTATAACCTTTTCTTATCTAGAGAAAACAATTAAACATTTTAATTACATTACAGGGATGACAGAAGATAATTGGAGTTATCAGGAAATTATGTAGCCATGTTAATGTGAGTTACTATGTCATTTCCATTGCTTACCAATGTACTTGCCATCTAGATAAAGTAAAACTAACTTTCAATTAGGTCCATATTCAAACCATAAAGATGGAAGAACACAGAATAAGTAACACAAAACCAAATTAATTATCATATTAACCTGGTATTTTATAATCTCTAAGAATAGCCCTGGAGACAGGATATAATGAGAGAGCCTGAGTTTAAAAGGTGTAGTTGTTGCCCATGGAAATTACTTATTTTTCATGCCTACCTTTATTTTAAAATTGTGAAGTCCACAGAAGAATATACAAATTCTATGTTTGTACAGCTTCTGTGAACTATCCTGCACTATTTACTTTAAAAAGTAGTAACACCAGTAGAGGACAACCTGCCTACAGTTGCTCTTTGTATTACTTAATAAAGCATTAGCCTCTTTAGGTCTGTTCTGGGTACATGGGTCTTACAAAGCTCCTACTTCTGTAATATCAGGAGTTATACCCCATATTTCAGTACATCAGTTCTTCACTGGGATCAGGTTATTACAGAGAGATTTGCAAAGGACTAGGGCTGTGTCTAAATGGGAAGCCTTTTACAGTATGACTTCAGCCTGTTTGTAATATGAAGAGAATGTGTTAGAATGTACCCCTTAATTTTTTGCTGCAATTCTTTTCTTGCATAAATTGCCAAGGCTGAACAGCAGGCACAACAGCAGTTGTATTAGTTCCCAGGGAATTCCTGGTCATGATGTGCCAGCCTGTTGGACTTTGAAGATTTACTGTTTTGCACTTAAGGGAAATGTATAAGAAAATATTTACAAGTGCTCATTAAGGCTAAATTTTATCCTTATCCCATGCAGGTACCCTGGGAATAAGGAAAATTCTGTAATGAAAATGGATGCAAGGTTGTCACACTTATGTGAGGTGTCTCACTGAGAGTGTAAGTAATGGCAGGCACAGGTGACCCTGCTATGAAGACAGACAGGGACAGTCATGTGGAACTCACCCACATGATTTAATATTACATCTTTTTTTACAGAGTCCCACTTTAGTTCCTCATTGCATTGCCAGAAACTGAAAGCCTACATGATGATGTTTGTCAAGGAAAGAAATGAGTGAAAAATCTGCATGTTTTTGTATGTGAGACTAAAAGTCCACTTACTGACCAGAGATCTGGCAGCTCAGAATGGGGAAAGAACTGCAGTTCCATCATGGCCAACACATCACAGGTTGAATCATGGTCAGTCCTGATTTATCAAGACTTTTACTGCACTTAACAAAAAACCAAGTCCCCTAGTTAGGGACTTGACCATCTCACAGGCTTTGTATATAAGCAGAACTGAATCTGTAGTACATGATTTGGGGTTATTTATGATACACCCTGAAAGCAATAACACACTACTTTGAATTTCCGTGACAGAAGAGCCAGACTTTCTAAATCTGATTCAAGTCTGTGAGGTCAGGTCTTGCAAGCAAATCAGGATTTGTGAGTCTTTGCTTGCAGGTCACACATATGAGGTTGCATTTTTCAGAGCATAAATAACAGCATATAGACCCGTCAAGAGAAAACTCAGCACACCTCAATTTTATGGTGGGAATCAATTCAAATTAAAGTCTACAAGATTTCATTTGCAGGTGTTTTCATTGTGACAACTTTATTTTGGTATAGTTTGGCTTCTCAATCTGAATCTGCCCAGAAGCCTTCACATTACCTGCACGTACAGAGAAATTATTTGGTTTGTCTCAGAAAAAGGACTGTTGAGGATGATGTGTCCTCCCTTACATGGAAATCCAAATTTTTATATATATTTTCATATTTATCCAGTCATTTATCCCATCTTTTCTGAAGTTTGGCATTTCACACAGACCACACACATCAGTTTGCTTCCATTGACTAACTTGATATTTGTCACATATAAAACAAGCCAGAATTAGACTCAAAGGGCTTCATCTATTATTCTAGATAACTCAGCAGACTATCTCTAAACATAGCAGATCTATCTATGACAGCAGCATAAATTCAACTGTCCTGATATCCCAGATTTCTTCCTACCACATGCAGCCAGTTGAAATATTATGTGTCATGAAAATCTAGAACTGATGACCTGGTTATTCTGTGTGGTGGTAGTTCACAGAAGCACTCTAATCCCTGATCTGATACTCTGCTCAAGGGAGAGCAAGGAAAACCAAGGAAGTTTGGTTACGGCTACACCAAGTCTCAGATGATTTCATGCAAAAATAGGCACAAGCTGTTCATAAGGCAAATGCTAAATAAATCTCCATAGCAAGGCTGCTCCCATGGAAAAAATCTCATGTTTGCCTCAAAGTTCTGCATTTAACTTAATATGACAACCTTAGCTGACTCATAACAAGCACTGCCTGCATGTCCAGCATCATTTGACCATGATAATTTGCTCACTTGCTTTTTTTCAATTCTTTTCCCACAAGATGTACCATCTGTAAAAGTTTCCAGTGTTTTTTCACAAGGTCTCTGTGCAAATGTAGCCTTGGGGAGCAATCCACCATATTAAACAACTGCAAGTAGTTCTTCTGATCTACATGACAAGATATACTGGACAAAATGGTGCTATAAGAGAAGAATTATTTGAACATGAAAAGGGTTATAGCTCACCAGGGAAAGCAGGAAAGAAGACAATGGCCATAGTATCACTGATGATATTGAGAAAGTGGGACAATATTATAATTATCTCCTTATCATGGCTCTCTTTTCTTAAATGAGCCTTTCAGACTATCTGATACAGATACTTAAACAGAACATAAAGTATTCAGTTCCATTTTATTTTATTTTATTTTTGTGTGGTTTTGTGCCTTTGTGTCCATATTCTGCTTTTGGAGGTGGGTTACATATGGCCCCATATAATTGTCCAGCTTTGCAAAGGATGAGATATCCAAAAGGACACAATGTACTTTCATCATGCAGCACCCAGTTTAAGTTCTGCTTAATTTAATGAAGAAATCCAGAGCACATTCCCTGAATATTTTATGGAACTGACTGTGCTGCATGCTGGAAGGTCAAGTCTGATGTACATGAGAGCCCATAGGAGTGCAGGCCAAGAGCTTCATCTTGATCTTAGACAGTTTTTTTTCCTACTCACAAGTAAAAACATCCTGTATGTAAAGCGTCTGTGGAGAGAACTGCTTGAGTAAGTGGTGACAAATCTTTCAGACACTAAAATAAAGATGAAATAGGGCTATCAATAGAGCAGCTATAAGCATGACAAAAATCGAATCAGCAGTTTTTGCTATTTTAAAAATTCTTTAAAATATCAGCTTTCAGACTGGTATTTTTCATTTTTGGTTTTACAATGCATCTAAGGGAAATATGTGCTTCATACGAATTCATGGTTATTACACCCCTGCTACAACACTTCAGTGTGTGTCAGCATTTTCATGGTGAACTTGTAGTACTAGACCTGTAACTTGTCCATAAAAGTTTGCCCAAGGCAGGAACCTGACATATTTCTAAGCTGGGGAGTATTAAACATTTAACCTTAGATTAAAAAAAAAAATGATTAATGATAAGTGAATTCAGTCACTTTCTTGAATCAGATTGAATACATAACCCGATACCAAGTGAGATAAACCAACCATTTATAATATCATCATAACCTTCTAATACTGAGATATTTTAAGACATCCTGATTATGTAAACAGAGTGTCTCAGTGTTTCAAGTTAGGTGGGTTTGTAGTTCTTTATCTTCTTCCAGTTGCTTCCTAAGTATGTGTTCAGGACACACAGATCTTGCAGAGACGTTACTATTTCCACATTTTAGGTGGGACTTAAATCTCAGGGATTTGCCAAAGGTCAGGAGGTGTGTGTCAGACTGAAAAATCAACCTTTTACCCTCAATCCTTAACCTTCACACCAATCAAAAGAACACCAGCAACATTCTGATCTCTTTGTCAGAGTGAATTTGCACTGAGAGCTTACTTTTTTTTTATTGAGATCTCTCAGTTCTAAGTCTCTCACAATAGCAACTATCACTGCTATAATAGCTGGACTAGAAGCCAACTCAAATAAAAAATATTCTGAGATTAATCCCACACCATCAAGTATATCCTTTCACAATAAAAATTACAAAATTTATATGGAGATTATTCTTAGCCCACACGCTTTGGATGACTCTGAGCAGTGGTGATTGTGCTATGAACCCAGATTGAATGTTGATATGCACTGAATATATTTATGTTTTTGTTTGGGAGGGACTGTGTGTCTAAATGATCATAAAAGCAGTTAGAAAATCAGCTTGCTTCCTCATTCTACAGTTTATAGCTTTGAAAGGAAAAATTTTATATCCTAAGCAATTTGCAAAGCACACAACCTAAATTTGAAAAAGAATAAGATCATTCTATTAAGGAAGAGGAGAAAGCACAATGTTAGATGACTAAGATTGGAAGGAAAAATGCAATATTGAAAAAGCAACATCAAAAAAGCTGTTCCATTAATTTCAATAAAAGTAGGAAGTCCTTTAAATCTAACAAGTCACAATCTTGAAGTCAACTCCCACATTTGCTGGGGACCAGAGTAAGGTTATTTCTGAAAGTCAAATGTGTACGGTCTAGGTTGTGGTACTGTTTTGATACTGGCCATTTTGATAATGTAAAAGAGTAAGTTTTAATAACAATGTACCACTAATAATAATGTTGCTATAGAAGTGGTTTAGAATATGTAACAGCATATAAAATACACTAATACATACTGTCTTAAAAAAATCAAAACAAAGGATATTCCTTGGGATCTAAGTGGGTAATTCCTTAGATTTACCATCTCAAAGATAACAACTTAAACATCTGTTTTCCCATCGTGTCTTACCAGCAGTTTTTGTTTGTTTGCTGTATGTATTAAAGCATCACTTCAGTATAATTAAGTACCACATCATATTCAATATCTACAGTACAGAGATAAAAACATGTTTATTATTAATCGTCTTAAAAGATGGAAAAGGTTCCTAGTTCCCTTTATCTTTCAAACAACAGAAATTTCATATTTTAAATTAGCGTAGTCAATGGGTATTAACAGTCTGACAGAAACACGAAGATCCCTCTCCAAACTCCATTCTATATTTATATGCCAGCTTCTAACATTACAGGAAAATTACTATATAGTGTGCTATAACAAAGAAACATATATATTATATACAACAATTATAAACTCAGATTCCATTCTCCTTGATTCACCACTTAAGCAGGATGAGAAATTGAAGCTTAATTAGAAAAGTGCATCATGAGACAAGACATGGAGAGCTCCAGTCAGACCCCAAGAACACCTGCTGCATATATTTATTTTCTCAATAGAGGCATGTGATTCTATATTATTTATCCTGTGAGAGGCTCAGGACATTTTAGTTCAAAAGAGCCAAATTAATCAGTGTACTGACAGCTCCTTCTTTCTAATGAGATTTCTCCTCAGTTAGGTGAGTTCATTTCCAGATATTAAAACCTAGTTTCAATTTGAAGATAAACCTCAGACTGCTTCTGTAATACCAGAGGCCACTGCAGCATATCTCATCAATACAATCCCACCCAGCCAATTTATTTCCAACCCATCAATTTGAAACAAATTTCCAGAAGGAAATGCTCCCTGGTTCAGAGACAGGCCCTGTGACACTACAGGCCCTGGAGAAGGAGGGGGAGGCACTTCACATCATTAGCAGAGGATAGCTTTACAGGAACATTTTGTAACTTAGGAAAGTGCTCAGGTCCCATGATGTTGAATGCCACAGTACCTACATGGAAAAACCAACCAGGGATGCAGGTATATTTATCATTTAATTGTTTCTACACACTAAAGATTTGTTAGACTTTCTTTTTTCCAACATGTTTATGATAGTGCTGCTCAAGGAATGTCTGAGGATCTCTTTCATGACATCCAAACATGGGAGAATTACAACACTAATCTCTATTTTTTAGGGCATTTCTGAGTGTAGTTCATGCAAATTAAGTTGACAATTTCTATTTATCTACAAAACCTCTTTCTTCAGCAACCAGACATTATTTCTGAGGGCTTTCTGCCCTGAGCCCTCAAAGCATGAAGCAGTAGGAGTGGAAGTCTCTCCTTTGATCATTAACAAAGATCAGCTCTGATGAATGCCTTTAGGCTCACAGTTTTCTCACCATGCTTGCCCCAGAACTACTTGACACATTATCTCATTAAATCAGTCCAATTTGCTACAGGACATTAATCTTCCTGGCTATTCCTGACACTCCTGTGTGCATCAGGCTCTGGTAAACATTGCCATTGCACCAATGCCGAAGAAACCCAAGATTCTGGAGAGCTCAGTAACCACTACAAAGAGACTACACAGAGAAAACTTCTTGCAGTCTAGTTATCTCTGAATGGTTTCACTGCCATGCTGCTCTACCACAGCCAGATACATGTTGGTGCTGGGATTACAGGTCCTGGTGTATGGCTGGCTTGGAACAACCTGCCATACGATTGGTGTGATCCCACCTTCCAGCATGAAAGATTCCACATACCATGATATATTTAGTTGAAATAGTCGACAAACATTTGCAAAGCTGTTCAAGTCAGAATGCTTCAGATAAAAATGCCTGAAGATCCACGGTAAAATGTACTTTGTCATGCTAAACTATTACAGTACTCACATGAGGCTGAATAAAGTGGGGTTTGAGAGAAACATATCCTGAAATAAACTGTGATTCTTTGTCAGAGTCAACACCCCATGTGAAACAGGGTAGCCTCAAAGGATACAGCAAATGGAAGCAATTCCACAGGAGGCCCCACAGAATTTTATCTGTAGTGAATCACACACTGCAGCAGCCAGGCTCTGTGTATGCAGGATCTGAGACTTTATACAAACCAAAATCTTATAAAACAAATTCTAAAACTAGTCATTCCCTAGGTTCCTTGGTTCACTGAGATTTGGACATTTCATATATCCATCCAGATAACCTGGTCTGACAGAAATAGCATTCCTATACTTTAACATTAGGGATTTGAAAGTGCAGTTCCTTAAACAATGATCATTCAACCTATTGTTTCCACATACATCCCCTCTGAAGTGTAAACCCTTAATGATACATAACTGGGAGGTGTTTACCTTACTTTTACAAAGTTGAAAGCAGACCTAAAGTGCACTGTGACCAATCAGACTAAAAAACTGCATCATCCAAAGGGCAGCTGAAGCAAATTATTCAAATTATCTACTGGTTCAGAATTTCCTGCGTGAAAGTCATTGAAATTTATTTGTAAAAGAGCAGCACGACTGACAATAACATGACAGAAAACAAACTGTTGGCAAACTATCCTCACTGGAAGTCTGAGGTTTTTTCACTCCAAAGCATCCCTCAGTCTCTAAGAGCACTGCAACCCACACAGTTTCCTAAGAATATTCAGATTTTTAACATCTGTCTAGCAGCCAAACTGACCTCCAAGGTGCTATGCCCATGAATGGCTTTACCCAAAGAATGTTCATTAGGAATTCTAACTTAAATGGTTTTCAAGGCAACTACACTACAGAAAAGAGTCACAAACACAAACCTGTGAAAATAATAATGCCTCTGGATTTGTTGGCTTGGTTTTAATTTTGTTAGAATTCTAATATCTGAAGGGTTAGAAGAAAACATAAGACCTAAATCAGATGCACTGAAGAGGAAATTTCATCTGGGATGTTGCAGAATATGTTCAACAGGCCAGAGAAACCAAGCTTTAGGAGTCTATCTGCCTATCTAAGACCTGGATTCAGTATTACATCCCTGTTTGACAAAAAACCTCACCACAGGCTTAAAGGTAAGCATAGGCTTAACTTCCACTGAAGACAAGATAGATTTTTTTTTAAGATGTCAATCACTAGAGAAGCTAAAGGTTTTTAGTTCAAATATCCCAATTCTCACCTGCAGACAGCAGGACTCCTGTAAGAGAGAACAATTTTCTGTAACATACCTCACTATTTGAAGAAAACAGTTATTACAGTTTTCAAACCCTGAAGTTAAGTATTTAAATCCCAAGCCAAGCACATAAATAATAAAGCTGCATGACTTTCAGACACGCTGAGTTCCCACTGATTTTAATGAGAGCAGCGCATGTTCAGATCCTCTTGAAAGAAAGATTGTTTAGATACTCAAGTACGGATGAAGAAGCTTGACTTTCAGATAGAAACTGCTTTTATAAGAGCAACTTGGAGGGTTTTTCACATAGTACACAACTGATTAGGCACTCTGGCTCTGAGTGATTATCAACCAGCGTGTCACACAGGAAGAGCTGTGCTTTTGTTTACAGTGTGATGGTACCCGAGGTAGACGCAGATTGTCATCTAGCTACTAATGGTGAAATTAAAACCTGTGTAGTTTAAACTGAGTTTCTTCACTAACAGCTCCAAACAAGATGTCAAGGAAGCTACAACAAGTGCTTATAACACCACAGTTGTGGGTCTGATCCCCACATAGGCCATTCACTTAAGAGTTGGACTTGATGATCCTTGTGGGTCTCTTTCAACTCAGAATATTCTCTGATTCTCAGGCATGGCAGAAGCAAGACATACTTCACTGTTCCTCATTTGCTATGCAACTTTTAGTACACATCTGACTCAAACCAAGTTCATTTGCATCGTTTCTCCATCACAAGAAAGACAAGAGTTTGAAATCTGGGAACACTCAAGCTGTTACATACTTTGGCTAGCAAATTTCAGAGGGTCATTGCCATTTGACCCTTCAGTTCTATTTCTGAGGCGGTAGTTTGAGTGTTACACAACCTGTGTGAGCCCTGGTTTTGTTAACTTAAAGTTTGCCAGGTGTGAGACTCCAGCTATTAAGCACTAATCCATACAACATTGATCACCACCTCCAGTACCTTGTTTTGTCAATATATTCAGTGGTGAAGGCAGAATTAAAATCTCTTTGGAAGAGATTCTTCTGCAGTGTCTGGCATACAGCTGAGAGGAGGTAGCTGCTTATTGGCATTCACACTATTAAAACAACATGTGTGGCACAATCTATCACCCCTGTTAGACATTAAGCAGTGTCTAATATCAATTACCAATTAAGAGCTGACAAACAAATTTTTGTGATTAGCAAATCAGTGAAATTATAGTCTGCTGGTAAGGAAGAATCTCTCCTCCTTTTCTAAACTTACTCTGCCAGCCCATTCTCAAATAAAGAGAAGGAAATTCAACTGTTTGAGAGAAGCCTGTGAAAAAATGGGGAAAGAAATTCTCCCTGTGATTTTCAGACGTTGTTTTCAGATTTTTTACTTTACAAGATCATCACATTTCTCAGTCCAACACTGTATTTACTAGTGTAAACAACGTGATGGATAAGATCATATCACCAAATCAACAGGCAAGAAAACAATTCATATTGCTGGCAGAGTCTAGATACCTGATCATTACTTTCAGCAAATTGGTCATGAGGACACAGCTTTTTCAAGAAGCTGTTTGTTTAAGTGCTTAATGGATATTCTTGTCACACTAGGCCAAGAAAAGTCACATCAAAACCTTTGACACATCACCCGGTGCTATTTTATATTTTAAGAAATTTGGCACACATCACACTACAGAGCAGTGCATTATTAAGTGTCATTCCAGGATATAAGATAATCAATCAGAAAGATCCTTTGGGATCAAAGAAAATTGAATAACTGACATTTCTGCATGAACAGAAGTGTAGGGGGGGAGTGAAGAAGTTGCCATTTGAGGAACAAACTGTTCAAAGAAGAGAAATGATTTCTCTTTCCCTTTTCCTCTTCATAAAGAGTCCTAGTTGTGTCATATATAGGTTTTACATTCAAAGCCCTTCCTTTGCTCAGTGCCTGGATTTCCCACCATCTACCCAGTGAGTCCTGGAAAGCCATAAAACACAGAGAAATTCTCTGTTAAGAATCTGATCATGTTACTCAGACCATTTGGCCTTGGGCTTGCATTCATTATATGAAATGAAATGCTATGAAATACTATGAAAGCCAGTAACAGAGGGGATTAGGGAATCTCTTTGGGTCACTCACTCACTTCCCACCCCTTCCTCTCTCCCTCTGTCCTGGGCCAGGCTCCTTTCCCAGATCGGTCTGTGTACACTTAAACAAAATGCAGACTGATGGAGTATGTTGTGGTAACTGAAACCCCTTTGGAAAAAAAAAAAAAAAAGAAAATAAAGAAAAATCACTGTTTATCTGAAACAATACAAACCTATTCTGACGGGTATAAATAGTTACTGGAAAAATCACTTTTGTGACCTAATATATCAAACCCAGCCTTTCTGTTTGGCATAGGCTTGGCTGATTTAGCTCAGTAACAGTCCAAGCTGGGAGAAGTACATGTCTATCACACACATAATGGCCCTTAGTTCTCTACACTGAAGCAATTTATGAATACCAAGAGGGCTAGATTCTGCAACCAAGGTTCAGGAAAAGGCGTATTACAACATATTTTATAACTTCTTTAATTCTTTTATTTCTTTAGCTGTGAATGTCTCCTTTTGGTCATTTTTCAAGTATTTTACAATCCTGCAAATCTAATCCCTGGGCAAATTATCCATATCAAAGAGACAGCTCTTGAACAGAAGAAGTAGGCAAAGAAGCACCTGTACACTTGGGTAAAGACAACATTTTCCTGGTACATCATTTGAAAACAAAATACATGCACACACACAAATCTCCAGTGAATTTATGGCATATTTAAAATGTATTACTAACAGAAATTCTCACCAGCATTTCTCCAGAATGCCTCCTGTCTCACATCTTAGAAAGTGGCTTGCTTGATGATAAAACCCACATTTTATAGGTGGTGTTTAATTGAGTACTGTGTAAGCGATGACATGACCTCTGTTGCACAGAGAGGAAAGGGATTTTTGAAACCAACTAACTTAATTACTTTTGATTTACTAAACACATAAGCTAGCAGTAAGATGTTTAAAACTGACAAAATTAGCAGCTCTCCTTTAATTATCTTCAACTAAGTAGCCAGCTAGGGAGGTATCTTTAGAAGCACATGAATGAATTAGGCTTATAAATCCCATAGGTTTCAGTGGGATGTCCATTCCTTTAATAGGATGTACATAGTAGGATCCCATGTAGCAGATGCTGAAAACTACAACTTCAGATGTTGCATTTCCCTGGCTGTCCATGCAAAGGTGAGGTCAGAAAGGATCTGGCATAAATGAGTAGAAGGGTTGAGGAGCAACCCAGTCAGAGAAGCAAATGCCTGTTGTGGTGCAGGTAACGTTTCCCCAGGGAAACCTTGTTCTGGCAGAGGCCAGCTGGTAACTGCACAGCTTTGGTTCACAGTGTCTTGGCCTCACTGGACACTTCCTAAACCCAGCTTTTCCCTTGGGGAACAAATAGTATCATTAAATTTCTTAACAGAAGGAGTACCATATGCCAATTAGGCCTCATACACTGGCTCTCTCCTTGCATCTTTCTCTCCACATCATGTCTGTGAGGAAAGTGAAAAGGTTTTTTTTTCCCCTTTGGGAGTGAGTAGAGATTAGGTTTGTGAACTGCAGCATGCAAACAATGGCTCTATTCCGGAATTCTATTTAACATGTTCCTGACCTAAGGTACATGCACAATTACATTAACCTATATTTATTTCTCAGAAAGTCTGTGTACTAATACAGTAGGAACATACGCCATCTTCCTAAAAACACATTTTGACTTTGGTAATATTTCAAGCCAAATGCAGGACACCTTTCCTGATGGCACACCCAGGCCTATATCCATATTTCTCCCAGCATTGGTCAGAATTTGGGCTGAAGAGAGAATACAACAGCAATGCTCCACAACTCCCTCAGAAGAGCAAGGACATGAGAAGGACTCATGAGTAGCAAAGCAGCACAGGGCTTTGGGCAGGGAACTGCATCTTGCTCGCACACATATAGAGGAATTCACAATTTCTGGTAAGGTCCTATTTTCTCTCTTCTCTACTTCATCCCAAAGACCCACAGTCCCCTTAAAGAGCCAGAGCAAACGAGTGGTTCGAGGAGAGCTCTTTAGTAGCAGTCACATTGTGTAACCTGTCTGAACGTTTACCAGTACAGTTCAAAGGGCATAAAAGGGACCTTGATTCTTTGAAGTACAGCTCCCCATGGTGTTTCTTCCCATAAAGAGCAAAACATATGCCATAAAACTTTATGCTCAAACTTACAGGAATCTGGCTGAGAGCCTGGGAGTGCAAGGAAACTAATTAGTTCATACCACCCCATGGTCCTCCTGTTACTTCCCATCCAAACAGTAGCAAACCCAACAGAAGTTAAAAAGCTTTAAAAAAAAGTACAGCCAGACCACAAGACACCCATTTCTCTTTACATAGTTGTGGATTTGAAAAAAAAACAAAACAAAACAAAACAACAAAAGAAGATGCTACAAAAGTCAGAAAACAGGCCTTAGTCAAACTACTTGTCTTTCTAATGCATGGGAAATAACAGATTCCAGTTTTACTCAGAGATCAGTAACATGGTATTTTTATATATACCTGTAGGTACTGTTAGAGCAAGTGGAATATTTCAGTGTTGTTTCCTGGGTATTCAGTAACATTGCACACACTTAACTGGAAAACCAAAAGGGTCAGAGCAGCAGCACAGGCACACAGTGTAGGCAAGGGCAAACTGGGAGACCTACTCACAGCAACTCGGGCATTTACATGAGTATTGGAAAGATACTGTGGTCAGGAATTGCGAAAATAATTGATTCCAACAAGAAATGTTGCAGCAACACCACGTTGTAAAGTGCTTTGCTGAGGAGGTTATGGAGCTGATGAAGGCAGGCAGCAATCCAACAATCTGCCTCCCAAACTGCACTATTAAGTTATGATAATGCTGACATTTCTGCTGAGTGAGAAACGCAAAGTTAAACAGATTGACTGGATTCTCTCACCTGAGTACGTATGGCACTGTACAGCCTGAAAACTTAAATTCTGTTCTCTGTAAGCACAGAGCAGGATGCTTTGGCTGCCAGTGCAGAGAATATGGCACACTAAGACTGGGCAGTTTCAGTAACTGGGGCTAAGTTAGACAAGGAATTTCAATATTTACTATTTTGAAGGGAGAAGGAAGAGAAGAACAGTGGCCAACCATCGTTCCCATTCTTCCAACCCTCTTCTTGTCTTACTTTACATTGTGTGGATGAGCTGACAGGGACATTTTATGTAGCTTCAAATGCATTTTTACAAACCATGACACCCATACAAATTAGCTCCTGTTTCATTTGACAGCTTCACTCATCTTCCAGCACTGTGCCATGATATTTCCCCCATGTCAAGATCCCCCACATGCCAGAAGCAGACAGCTAATTAAGCGTGTGACTTGTAGACTCCAAGAAAGAAGAGAGACCAAGGGCTGTGTCATAACTGGGTTTGTGACTCCTACCCAAAGGAACCAAGCTATAATTCCTAGCCCAGCGTGCCTGGTACATCCCACCTTTCCATGGGATCCTCACAACTCTTGCTTTCAGAGCACTTTTCTACACCAACAAGAATAGAATTAAGAGGCTGTGCTTGACTGTGATCACTACCTAGCACAGTCAAGCTTTGCCCTGGCTACCTAATCTTGGGAGACAGCTATTCTAATCAAAAGAGAAAGGAAAGGATGACTAGGGACACCTGCTAAGAGGCCTATGGACAAACAAGGTGCAGAGAGCTTTCAACTGATCAAATAAAGAAGAGTCACAAGATCTGGTCATGTTATACAGGCAACAAAAACACCTCTGTGTATGACCTAATGGTCATGAATAAGATCTCACAAAATGTTGTGAAATTCTTCAGTAATGAGATAAAGTGATGGCAGGTACAACCTACCCTAATGTGCTTAGTTCCCTGCAGAGATGAGAGCTTTTGAGATCACTTCGTACAGGGGCTGAAAACCTGATCCTATTGCTCAGTTCAAAAACCCCAGCTTGCCTATGCAAATCCATATCTTGCACCATACTCAGTTTTACACATGACTAAAGTCACAGAAACCCCTGTGACCACTCTGATTAGCAAGGACTATTGACATGAATGTTGTGGGCTCAAGACCTCAGAGCACAAACATCCACATCCTCTCACACAGTCATTTCACTTTTTGTGGGGGAGAAAGAGCAATTTGCAAAGTAATACACTTACTGCACTGTGATTTGAATTTGCATAATAAAAGCATTTGCCTTTTAAAGCATATATTAATCCTTAGAAGGGAAAGTAAGAGAATGTTCTAATATAATTCAAGATAGCTAGACACAGTTCCATTATTTTAATTTACATTTTATTGGGTTTTTGCTTTGGTAAAGAAACACATGTTATAACAAATCACAGTGCTAATTACTGCATGATTCTATCTTTTATTACTGCTAAAATTTCTATTAAGGGAATGAAAGAAACTAATAGGATCATTAAAAGATCAATAGGAAATATTGCTTACATAGAAGGTGCAATATATAAACTTCAACTGAACAGTTAGGATCCAAAGAATTCCTTGGAAGCAGAGGATTATGCATTCATTCCACTCAGGAAAGAACATGAACTGATTTAAAGGATATCCACAAGATGAATTCTTTTTCATTTCACTCCTCTGAGAGCAATAGGCAAACAAAAACCACAACAAAATTATGATTAACTTTCCACCTCCATACTTCTAATGTCTTTGTATAGAATCTGAGTATCTTTAAAGTGCATCATTAGAATCTGGAATGCGCATGACATTCGTGCATATAAACAACACGGGGATGTGACTCACTCTAAATTGTAGCCTCATGGCACAGACTCTTATTCTCAAAATGATGCTCAGGTAGATCCCATTGACTATCCAGTCTATCTAAAACCTCTTTTTCACTTAGTTTTGGTAGAAAAAGGATTATTTTACTTAAAGTCAGTACTCTGCCTGAAGTGGTTAATGTGTCAGTACCTTTTCACATATGACAATATCTACTTTGTTGCACCTTCTTACTTTGGTTGACAGAGAGAGAAGCATAGGTGGAATGACAGACATATCAGTGGTGAAATTAGAGCAGGATAACTTCTCTACTTGCTTATTAATAACCTTAATATCTTTTAAAACTTCCAGTATCATGTTGCAGAAAGAATAAAGAGAAAAATATAGTAAATGCATTTCAAAGCCCAGTTCATGTAGATGCCCCATGATAGCAAGAAAAAGAGAGTGGACAATGGGTACAAACCCACTGATGGGTTTGTACCCATTGAGTGATGCAAGTGCCCAAAATTAAAATCAAGAAACCTCTAGACCTGTTCTGACCATTACTTACCAAAAAAATATCTCTCTCTTTCTGGTTGTGCAGTGAACTTTGCTATGTTTTCTTTCTTTAAAAGTCTGAGAAAGCATCTCTGTCCACAGAGAGCTAGCTGAGGTGTAAATAAGGTTTTCAAGGTGAAGCAGAGTGTCACATGAACAGAGCCTACTTCCAGTGTAGGTCAACTGAAACCAAGAGGTGCCAGCATTGATGCTGTAAGTCTGTGTAGAGCAAATTTACAGGGTCTTCCTGGGAGTCAGAGTATTTATAAACATAGTATAGAAAGAGTCCTCCAGAGGATACAATGTCTGATCTGGCTGCAGTGGCACCTGCATTTATGAGCATTCTTGTGAGTCAGAATACTGCAGGAACAAGAGGAAGAAACTCCAGTGGCCCTCTAGGAGCCAATGTAGAGGCAGTAGGATCTGAGCTGGATTAGGTGTTGTGAAGACAGTCCTCAGCTGCACTCCCCAGAGAACTCCTTGGATGTCTTTTACTTGAGCTTTCTCACTACCTACCCCAAATTTGAGTACACAGATCTTGAGAAAAGAAGTGAGGAAAAAACCCTAAAAACTACTTAATGCACATATTAGCAGACTCAGAAATTTCAAGTACTAGATGGTGAAATGGACTGAGATAGAAACAGCATTATCAGCAAAAGAAACAGAAGCCCTTATATTTCTGCTACTAAGAGTATGACAATTGTACCATTTTTAAAGAAAGACAAGATTAAAGGGATGCTGCAGGCCGGTACTCATAGTTTACAAAAACGCAACCAAACAGGGTGATAGTCAACTGAAAACTTCATTTCAAGTGGGTAAAAACTGATTTGAGCTTAGAGTGCATTTTCTCTAACAGTATTATAACTCTGTTATAAGTTTCTATTTTCCACAAGAATCTAGGAAAACACTCTTCCTGCTCTATGCAGGAATAATACTTAAAGTCAAAGAACTACAGGGTTCTCAAATATATATATATATTCTATGGCCTAGTAAAATAATAATAATGCATATTTTAGAAAAGCAAGTCACATCCATGAAGAAGGGGCACATAGCTGACAAGTCTTAAATCATAATATCCTCAAAATCCAATAAAATTTATAAGACTACACAAAAAGTGAAAAAGATATTAATGTCACAAAGCTACCAGACTGAAAGCTTAGAATGAGTGAAAATGGAAAAAAAACCCAACAAATCTGACATTTTTGCTCCATCTGTAGAATTAGGTAAAAATTTTCCAAAGTACATCATAGTTGCAGCACTGGAATATATTGAACTGTGCACTTTTCAACTTAAAAAAATTATCTGCATGGACAGTGTAACTATGTAGATGTTTTGATTTACCCTGAGTGTTGTCTTTTTTAAAACAGATTCATTATGAATACATACTGAATTTCAGTAAACTTCTGTTTGAAATTTCTATTTGAGTTTCAAAAAGGATTGCTTCCTTCTTTCCTGAACAGTTGCCATTTCTTAAATATTACATGACAGACAATCTGGAAAGCAATGCTGGAAATTATATTTTGCAGTAAATCATGCTTTTCAGAGGTCAAAGGGATAGTTTTCACAAAGTTCTGATTGGAATAATCTTTTATACTGTCTCTTTTTTTACGTTATGGTCTTTCTTCTCATCTCATATTTAAAAACAAATACTGTTTTCTGATTGCAGATCATAAAGAAGACCAAATGCAACGTAAGGAGTCAATTAGAAGAAATCAGCATCTGATTAACCTGAAGCCAGCAAAGAAGTTTACCAGAAAACTGATTAGTTTGAAAACGAAGAATACACAAGTTTGACAGTGCCCGAGCATCTCTTTTGGCCAGCCACACCACCAGAAAATGGAAACACAATGTTGTGATTTTAAAATTATATACTTTGTTTAACCTCTGCTCCAAAGGGAGCTAAAGAAACAGGCTGAGGGTAACACAGTGGGACATAGTTTATAGATGTTTCATAAGACTTTTCATCAAAGGAAAACAACCTTGTTCTAAGTGTGTTCCTTGCCTGGCAACAAGGCACCAGCAGGTGTGAATGTAATTCAGCAAAGATTGCTCCAAAATCAAAATTGTTACTCTTGTTTGCACTCACTGCAGAATCCCAACACTGTCCCTGTTCATAAAAACCAAGCAAATTATTGGCTTCTGCATGCAACTCTGAGACATCTGCTTTCTCCTTTTGTTGCTATATCTTTTTTCTTTCCAGGATTCAGTTGCCTGGAATGAAGACAAGATCTGGTATCAGTCAAACCAGCTGATTAATTTACTCCAGTAATAATTGTAAGGGAATTGGTTTTGGAGTTTTTTTTTGGGTGGAGGAGATCATGAAGGGGGTTGATTCAATATCATGTAGCATTTCAGGTAACACCCCACTCTACTGGTACTAACTAATCTGCTAACATTTTGTCATTATCTAAACAATACTTCTATAAATCCTTGGTTTTCTAGTAAAATAGAGTATGCATATGTGTTGAATGAACATTTAAAATTATGACCATGATTGCACTTCAGCCTCTTTCTATTTCCTGGCATTTGCAGGATCACCTTGCCAGTCTCTTGATAGTTATAGATAACATACAGAAGGCTCCATGAAGGTGAGGATTTCTTGACCATCTGCTTTTAGCTTTTATGCCTTTTAGCTGTTACCTCTGATCTTGTTTTCGTTCCACATTTGGATTATTCAGGGATTTCCCCTGATATACTGACTTTCATACACTGACAATCAGTTTTCTCTTCCCTGATCTCATCCAGTAACTAAATTCCATGGGTGCAAACATGGCACCAAACAGTCACTGCCATGAACTGGCACCAGTTACAGATGTTGCCCTACAGAAGGAAGCCAATAATGTTTTGTTTCAGGTTATGTTCACATTTTTTCAACAAAAAAAAAGATATACAAGGAGATATTGAGATTAAAACTGGGCATGACAGGGTCCATGATTCATCTGCACTAATGTCAGTAATAAGAGATTTTATTTCTGAGGGATGATCACGTTTGGGTAACTATTTTTAAGGCTTGTTTTGTTTTAAGTTTATGTGAATTGCAGAGACACTATTTTTCCAAGAAGATGATTCAATATAGTGGATAATATATTTTAACTACATAAATTTTGCATGCAGAGCCTGAATGTTTTACATGGTTTCAATGATCCACACTGTAACAGCTTAAACAAAGACAATCACATGGACTTAATAAAGTCAGTGGCAATAAAAGAGAAAAGCCTTACTTTTAGAGGAAAATATTTATATTGGAAGCAATAATTACATAGTACTTTTCATCCCCAGAAGTGCTTTTTAAGTGTCATCCGGTGGTTTGTTTGAAAGACTGAAAGCAGGATTGGATTTCTTCTCCCTCTCCCCATTGCCACCAACTTCCTGGGTGGGCTTGGACCCATCACTTATTGTTGGATTCTCAGCAATGTCAGGCACCAATCCTATGGGGTGCCACTGAAAAATCAGGCCATCAATGTTCTTGGGTCTCATTTTTTTCACCTGTAAAATGAGGTTAGTTACTCTGTTTCACAAGGCTGTCAGGCATATTGATCAGCATTGCTAGGTTTTCGGGAGATCCTCAGATCAGAGAGCACTAAAATAACCTGGCTTTATTTATGGCAGTGTAAGATACTCCCCAAGCCAAGAACAGAATTTGCTCTTTGAGGTGGAGAGGAGCTGCCCTTAAGTGTAGGAAATGGGAAGTGGGATAACAGTGAGGGAATTGTGTTTCCCAGTTATTAGCAATGATTATACCCTGCCAGCTATATTGCAATAGCTCCTGGGAGCCACCGTGGGAAGTAGGAAGAAGTTATAACTCTTCCTCTCACTTGACACCTCCAGCCTCCATCACCCTGTGATCAGCACAGAACAGCAGCAGAGTCAGGCAGCTGCTGGTTGCAAATGTTATTCTTATTTGGAACTACCCCTGCTTGCTTTTTGGTGTCTCAGAGCGGCTCATGGAGCCACTTCTTTCTTTGTCTTTTCCATTTGCAAGCAATTTGGAAGCTGGGCTGTCGCTTTACACTCTGAATATGAAGCACCTGACATCTCCTCAAGACAGTAGCCTCCAGATGCTAATTACTAATTACTTTTTTGATATTTTATTTATTCCTATTTATTTATTAATTATAATTTATTAGATTTATTTATTGTTAATTACAATATTAAGTCCTTCTCAGCTGGACAAGGACCCCTTTCCTCTCTGACTTGCAGCAGGAGCTTAAGCTGCACTAAGGGTGTAGTACCTCACACCTGTTCCAACATAGGTAGCAGGCTGTAGAAATGGTGAGAGGGCCTCTCACTCCTGAAAACAGCAAGAGGGAACACACCAATGCATCACAGTAGAGAGAGGATACAGCTGCCATATCCACCACAGATCTTCCAGAGAGATTATCTGCTGAGGAACATGGTACACTGCAGCTTCATTGCTTCAGGACCTCACTAAAACACAGTTTTCCCAAAAACAACAACAAAACTACCACCACTAAATAAATAAATCAGTAAATACACAAAATATTTTTAAAAGGCCAGTATACTCTACGAGGTAAGAAAGAGGCTAGATCTAGCTCTCCAGCACAGACTCCCTCAAGAACCCATGCAGATTAGGAAGAAGACAATGTAAAAAAAACTAAACAGGAACTAATTAAAATGCAAGTCACACATGAGGGCTGCTGGAATGTACAGGATCAATTTTCATTGTCATCACTACAGCAGGGCCAGAGAACTTCAAAGGTGTTTTATCAGATACTTCAAGGTACATAAGAATTAGGTTCCAAAACCAGCTCTCCTAATTCTTCTGTCCTCCTAGGCAAATTTGGTATCCAGTTATGGATGCTGCCATAGCAAAGTCCTTATTCAGTAGGAAAATATATCTACTGGATCTCACTCTTCTCCTGCTCTTCCTCCAGGCATAGGAAGGCACCTGATTTGTTTATGCTATTTAATCAACTTCCAACCATTACCTTCTTCCAAGTTCTAATTCCCTGTTTCCTCTTCTCTAAACTTCAAACAATTAATTCCCACATGTTCAAACTGCCTAACCATCTATCCTGAGCTTTTATCCCATTTCAGTTCCTGGTAACTACCCAAGTTAACTTCCTTCTTGCCCTGAGCAACTGCTAAGCCCTCTCACACTCAGCCTCTCAGCATTGCAGCTTGCTCATTTTACTTGGCAGGAAAAGCTTCTGGGTTTAGCTTCTAGTGCCTGACCTACATTTCTGGAGAAGTTTGGAGTGCAGAATTGGTTTCTACAGCAACTCCTGGGGATATTCAATAATCTTTTTCATGACAGTTTAATAGTCAGATATACACCTCTCTCTGATTCTGATATCTGTAAGTTCATGATTCCTCCAAAAGAACTGACATGTGAAATATCCCAGTTATTTAGCACAAGATCTTTGGTATAAAACAAAATGTATTTGAAACCACAGTGACTTGAAATACCTTTAATAAAAGGGATACTCAAGGCTTATGAGGCTTTGATTTTCATTTTCACTAAGCTCTTACCGTACTCTGGCAGAATAAAATGACAGTAAGTGGAATGCAGACATGCCTTACACTCACTTTAAAAAGCCATTACACAAATGAGAGGAGTCCCCCCTGTCTGGTAAAAAGAGAAGTTGAACCATTCACCACATTATGACAAGTAGCCTTTTCTCCATCAATGAAGGTCTATTACCGTGCTTCACCAGCACCTTTCAGTAAGTCAGTGAAACTGCTGTAGACACGATGAAAAGCTCATCTTTGAGTATACAGCACCACATATACATCATCCTCAGAATTTATTTGTCTCTTAAAACTCATGAGTCATTTTCCCCACACCTCCTTTCCTACTATCTCTCATAGAAACTAACTTTAAAAGGTTGTTTCTGGGTATTCTGGGAGACATACAGCAGTTTATTACTTGCTGTTACACTTGCCTTTTCACTTTGAGGGACATTATTGAGATAAAAAAACCATCAGCAATGAAGGAACTCCTGTGACAGGCATAATTAGCAAAAGCTTAAAATGCTCAAAAATGAGACTTGTAGTTTAACTTACACACACAAACGTCCATCACTTTTTTGTGGGTACATGAAGTAAGAGACACAATCATTGAGAAGTGCCAAAAATCATAAATTCTAGTATCCAACAATAAATGGTCTTTTAGAAATAAGCATTTTAGAGGATCATTTATACATACAAACTAGAATATTCTCCTTATATTTGCATCCAGGATCAGCCACGAATCACTACACGAAATCTGGTTTTTGGCTGCTAACTTTAGGAAAAGATTCATTTCTCTTTCATATCTTTGCTTTTTTGGGGGGAACCTTTCTTAAAGAATGCAAATTAAGAGTGATGTCAATATTCTTTAAAATATTTTTTTAACAGAAGAGTTCTTTTAGCATGTACAGTCTGAAATCTCAGAGAACAATATTACCCATGCACTTTAAATTTCAATGTGACCTTAGAACTTCACCCCACTCCCACACGACCATGCCATTCACTTCTAGGAATTTCCTGTTCCCAAGGGATGATTATTCATCTCTGAAAAGTGCTCACAATACGATGGCACAATCCAGCTGACATTGGTTCTTCTGAGAGTTTTATTCTTTCACTGATGCACTGCATCAATGCAGCCTGAGATTATAGGGTTGCAATTTTTTAAAGCCCAACAAGCAACTCCTCTCTCTGCTTCTTGAACTTTGCACTCATGAGAATCCAACCACACACAGTACCTTCTGGTGAAGGATCTGTTTGAAGACAGTAGGAAGACCATAACTTCTTGCCCACAACATAGAATTTACTCCTTTGTGAATCGATCTTGCTTTGCTTCTTCCTACTCTAAAGACACAAGTGAAGGGCTGGCTTCCTTTTCCACTGCAATTCTACTTCACTGACTACAGTGGAATCACACATAAATGATACTGAGCTCAAGAAAGAAGAGAACAAAGACTTAAAACTTCCCCTTCCCCCACCTTCTGACCACAAAGATGTTTAAAAATTACATTTCTTTCCAATCCTTTGAAATATAATTCAGTTGCCTGGTTAATTGCAAGAAGATCACATTTAAACTCTTTCTTTAGCAGCTCCACGCCCAGCTGGGAGGTGAAAGGCTCTGATCAATGCAGTAACCATACAACAGATGAGTTTCAAGCACTGCACATTAGGTTTTATGGATTACTTTAAAGCATGTTTTGAAAAAAAAAAAATAACAAGGAAAGAAATTAAAAAGACCCACACCACCATTTCAGCTTTCCCCATCCCTTTTACAGTCCTTATTTTGCAGAGCTAGGAGAGAATAAAACCCCAACCTTTTAAACTGTGGAAACAGGTGAGTGCATTAGACAGCTGGGCCAATGAATGTCATACTGTCCTTCCATTTTCACTAATGGCTGTACTTTGTTCTCAAGCACGACAGGGAACTGAAATTATCTCCAAAGCAGATAAATTTAACTTTGGTAACACTCAAGAACAGATCAGAGAGAGATGGATTCTGACAGGCAGGATCAACGTGCTTGTTTTACTATTTGCTTAACAGCTACAATTTTCAAAATATGACACACAACTGAAGAAAAGTTAGGAGCAAAAATACAAGCTCTGAGTTGTTTCTTTTCAAAGACAAAATTCCTCAGAACATGTGTTATTTAGGGATTTTAAAAAAACAGCTCAGCAACCCTGATTTCCTTTGCAAGTGCCCCTAGATTGGCATTAGCTCATAATTGGATGTGCATGCTGCACTTGTATACATACAAAATGTGCATGGATAAAACATTGGCTTATTAAAGCTTCCAGTGTCTCACTGATACATATAGTGAAGTGCACTTTTGTGCAAATTTAAGTATCAATAAGGCTTTTTAGTTATTCAAGCTATAGTTAAGAATATAGGTTTTGGAAGTTGTATGTGAAGGTAAAAACCACCTGAAAAAGAAAACCCCAAAGTTTGGCAATTGAACTGAATTCATACCCAAGCTGTGTGAGTGATATTAGAAATATCAGTGTAGAGGTAAATGTGATGCTCCTTTGACAGTCTGATTCTGTAGACTGAAACACAGTGTTAAAGAACAGTTTCATTCCTGTTGTCCTTGCCCATAGAACTGCATGTTTCACCTTTTGTGCAATTTCAAGCTAAAAGAGGAAAGTCTGCAAGTAACAGATCTATGTTTTTCCACTTTAATCTGGTACCCTTATAAACCCTTTAATCTCTTACAAGACGTACATACCACACTGGGGATATTTGAGAATGCAGTAGACACAAGAGGCATTTCATGACCATCCCAAACATTCACACAACCTCTGTGCCAGAACAATTACTTTGGCATTATTTCCAATTGTCATCACAATGAACCGGCTACTTGGGGTCACATTTAATGGGTATAGACAGACATCCCATACCACATCAGGTGGAGTTCTATGTGTAAGGAGGGTAACAAAGGGAGTAGTACCAACTGTATAAAACATATATCCATTCTCATGCCATTATGTATCCCTGTATACTGAAACAAACCAAATTCACCATTGCTATAGGGCAGTGCAGGTTCTTTCACTCATTGGAAGGATTATACAGCTATGGAAGGGGAAAATGGCATTTCTCATTTTAGCTTATTCCTGCTGCCACTGAAAAACCAGGAGCTGTTTCAAGACAGTTTGCTCTGAACACTGTTGCAATGGGTCTCAGCCTTTCTAAAGGAAGAATTGAGTCATCCACCAAAGGAGGAAGAGAAAAAATCCCCCCACAGAAAGCCGTGCTGTGAATCCAGTGTCAGCAAACTGCCTGCAGCTGCAGGGTGAGCCTGCCATACATGGTTGCTGTGAGCAGCCAGCACTGTGCCCCTACACTGATACAAGGCCTGGAACTCAAAAGTACTGCACAAGTTCAGCTGCCAGCCTTCAGTTTGTACAAAACACATAGCATGTCTATGGGAAGCAACCACTTAAGAACTAAATGGCCATGTTAAGTACACACAGGTAAAAGAATAGACAGAAATAATATAATGCCCAAGAGCCTTCTCCAAATTCAGCGGGGTTCCTCTGATTTCAGTGACCTTTGCAATGAGCCTCAAGACCACAAGTTATTAAAATATAGAACTTAATCAAGTAATTCTGCTTTCTTGCTGATTTGATCTGCTTTATCCTCTCCATTTCTAGACAGTGAGGAACTGAGTGACATAATTCCCATTACTTTGCTATTAAGAGAAAATCTAAGCCCTTTATTTTGTTGCTAAAGATGTAAGGCTCTAAGGAAGTAATTTCTTGGGCCACTTCTGTTGATTGACCTAAATATTTAATTTTTCAGGTCTTTGGTCAAGCAAATTGATTTCTATGATTTCCTCTGTGTTAAGGCCCTCACAGAGATGCACTTGGTCACACAATACATGGCATTCTTCAACTACTCCCATGTGCTTGATCAGGGTCAACAGAAAATTGAGAGAAGTGGTATCAAGTTTAGTTACTTCTTGATTTATCTGAACATACCTGGACTTGCACTGAAACAGTGCTTGTGTGTAATATAACTATAATGAATAAAAATAATTTTCTATTCAGATAGCTGATGCCCAAAAACCTAACTCCCTGCTTGAACTTTCAGTTCTTTGTTCTGACAGTTGCTAGCAATAATAATCACTTGCAAGAAACACTGTTAGAAACAGTCACTGGTTTTAAAAGTACGAGTGATCAAAGATATACCCTTTTTAAAATGGAAATTTCTTAAGCAGATAGACAGTTGCATCAGACCAAAAAATTCAGAAGATGGGTAAACCTTGTTTGCCCTAACAAAAAGCCTAGAAAGTTAGCAACATGTTCTGCCTATCATATGTATTAACATATTTTTCTAAGAAGGCTATTAGGTAACATGAATTTTACTAACAAAAATGGTGAATACAAATCAAGCATTTTGAGAGATACTGCTCTGCATCACTGGCACAAAATTCAGTGTTATGATGGATTGCTGTTTTTCCTACTAATTTCAAGACTTTTGAATCAGTTGGTCAACATAATACATTTCATAAATTAGAACTTGATAGATTAATCTATGTGGATTTATAAATCACATCAGGATATTTCCTCCCAAGCAGAGCTTGCTCTCTACATATTTTTCTTCACAGATTCGAAAACAAAACATTACAAGCTTACATCTCCAAATGATGTGTTAGCCCTCCAGGGTCTATCCAGAAGGCCCTGCAAGATCACAAGAGCAGAGTGTGCAGACTAGATGGACTTGGCAAGTTCTCCCATAAGCCTACAGAGACTGGAACAAGTGCAGATATTAATGTAGTTCACACGGCCTTAGAGAATGCACAATCAGAAGTTCATCTACAGCTAAGAATCAGCTCTCAAACCCCAAGCAGTGAAAGCATTGTCAGCAGCAACCTTCTTGTAGATTTTTAAAGATTCATTTATGTCTTCTACCTCTCAAGTTTGCCTGTTTCTTAAAGAAGAGGAATTTTCTTCAATACTTTTCTGTAGGAAAAAAACAAAATGCAGTTCATTTACTCTGCACCAACAAGCCCTGCTATGCTGAAGGATGGCACATGGTGCACTGGCCTTGCTTTGTCTATTTGTTAAACACAAGACAAAAACAAAGCCACGTTGAAGTACTTTCAACAGGGCCAAGGACACTTGACAGTAGACCTTTTGTGCAATTACCCCTGGAAGACACACTCAGGCCACGTTTGAGGGACATTAAGCCTGGCAGAGATCAGTCTCCTGGATTAATAATAGCTGTTGGAATGGTTTTGTGATATGTAGCCACTCAGCAGGAACTGACAGAAGCCTTAACTAAGCCTTTGTTCTACTCGTATAGGTCTAGTCTTCATTTCTCCATTTTAATGTCAACAAGAAAAGAATCAACAATCCTGAATTTCCTTGGGCATTTAATAGACTCCTGACTGACACCCCAAACTGTCCCTGTTTAACCCCAATAGGCTCTGCAACAGTTCTGTGAAACTTCCTGAAGTCTGTGTCACAGGTTCTCCTGAACTCCATCAAATTCTCCCTCTTGAAGAACAAAAGCAACCCTATATTTCACAGAATATCTGCACAAGCATATTTCTTTACCTTTAAAGACCTGAGAAAGGTTTATGCTGACTTCTACATCCTTTAAAGATATTTTAACTCCAGGTTACTGACTGTGCTGATTGCAGGATTTGAGGTAACTGGCACTGACTTTCTGTGAGACTTCAATTGTACTGTATATTTGAGGAAATCATGTGGGGCTTAGAAGCATATACTGCTGTGATCATTGCAGAGAAATGAATCAATCAAATATCCTTCAAAATTGAATATGGTAACTTTCACAGACAAATCCAGTAAGATTGAATTTGAGAAGCTCTGTACCTTGGTAATGGTATGTAAAATTATTAGATCTTGAAGGCTTAAATTGTCTTGAAGACAATTTTACTCTACTTAATATCAGTATTCTTTAAATTCTGGCCTAATAATGACCAACAGTAGGAATCAATGGGAATTTTAAGGCATTTTTATTAGTGGATATTAATATACATATTCTGCTATATATCTTCTCCCTCACACTCTCCTGTAAGTGTCAGATTTTGAACACTTCCACATGTGATATATTAAGAACAATAGAAATGGAAAAGAGGCCATACTTTTGAGGCAGGGAAAATAAGGTACAGAACAGCAGCAAAACAAGCCCCCCCCTCTCCCCAGGCTTAACATTCAAGCAAGTTTTCACTAGCATCATTTAACTCAAACTGGAATCCTTTTTAATTACAAGAGAATTTCCCTGAGACTTCTTACATGGCCCTATTTTTAGAGTGAACCTGAGCCATTCTGGCAAACAGTTTTTCATTCCTGAAGTGCTGTCATGAGGGCTCACCAATCTCCAAGTTATGAGTTACAATGCAGATGGCAGCTTGGGGAAATCCAGCTGTTATTTGGAACATCCAAAAGCTCTGATCCCTCCCTCCCTTTATGCCCTTGTGAGCTGAACAGCAAACTCTGCTCTCTTCACTGATCCTGAAACAAGCAGCTCCTAATCCAGCAAAATAAAAAAAAGAAAAAAAAAAGAAAAGAAAAAAAGAGTATAATTTACCTTTGCTGTTGTCTTTAATTAAATGTATTCCACTTTGTGCTGGCACTGAGGCTGAACCTTTTGCTATGCAAATTTCAAGGCTAACTTCTAGTCAGAGAACAAGTGTACACTTGAGAATGAGTTGGCATCTTTTCAGTGCTACTTGTGTTTAAGTGTGCTCTAAGGTGTTTATGTTATCCTTCACAATAGCCTCTTCCCTTTCCAATTAGAATAATTAGGGAACTGCCAGGAAGAAGATGTTTGGTTTCTTTTTATCCACAATAGATCATATAAGACTGAATTTCATTCTGAAAATCAAAACCCCTAAGTTCCTGCTCTGGGCAGTCTCAGCACATGGTCTTTTTATTTAGGAGACGTTCCCAATGTTGCTACTAACTCCAGTTCCGACAGAAAATCACCATCCTTGATGGTGCTGGTGCAGTTCATTTCACCACATGCATTCAGGGAGTGAACTTTAAAGGAGAGAGGGGATTGCTCTTTTTTTAAAGATGGTCCAAAAATTATACCCAAAACTAAAAGTCCTTTGTGTTTGTGCCAAGTATTGAGACCAGTTCCGAATCAACCCGGAGGGTTTTAGACTGTTTCTGAACCAGGAGAGAGAATGACAATCCATCACTCTCATTGCACAGCATGATACAAGTCCATTCATAAAACTCTGCTCATTCACCCTGTCACAAATATGAGAGAAATTTCTGTTTATTGTTACTATCCAAAAAAGAAGATGAGTTGTTCCCCGAAGAGACTTCATATCCAGGGAGGAAAAAGCTGAGGAACACTATAGCTTTGGCTATCACACAGTAAATTCAAGATACTTAAATCTGTCTTTAGACAGGAGCTATGAGGATAAAGAATGACAGAAAATTGAAAGAAAAAAGATTTTAAAATTGGTCCATCTTTGCAGGCTCCCTCCTAGTACCTGTAAGGATGAGGTAGAAATGGGAGTTTCCTCACTGCCTCCAAACTGTGCTTGTTGTGCAAATACAGCTGAGCATGCCATTGTAAAGAGGAGTAAGGAATGAACTGCTGGATCAGTTCTAAGGATTTGAATTTCTTTCACTAATCATTGATTATTCATATAGAATTCCATTTTGAAAAAGAGATTCACCTGTTAGAAACCACCAGAAGTGGTGTATGTGTGTAGAACAGTTTCCTCCAGTCCAGCCAATCACCCCTGATTTTGTGCTCTTTGCATTCCTGAACCTATTTCAACCTTTATAAACTCAAACCCGCTTCTTTAAAGAATAGCATGTTGCCAGAGTTTGCTTTATGAAATAATAAAGAAAAATATGTAACGAAGTACACCAATTACAATTGTTCTGGTAAATGATTTTTCCTGGGGAAAAAAAAAAAAAGCAGACAAAATGCAAAACAGACCAGAATCATTTTTCTCTCTCCAAGGCTGCTGAAAAATGCTATTTTGGTCAGTTTAAGAACTATCCACATTCACCTGGGACTTCGATTGGATTAAAGATTCTGAGCAAAAAAAGGAATTAGATTTACATTACTGACAGAAGATACAGCAGTCCTGCCTTTTGCTCAAGAGGTTGGTGTTCATCCAAGTTCAAATCTAATTTTTATGAAAACAGAGAAGATCTGAATACTTTCCCTCCACTTATCAGAAAGAGAAAAAAATGACTTTTGACTTACCACATCCCTTGTGAGCATTCTTAACAGAACTTGGAAGAATAAGACACCATATCTATCATATCCTTTCATCTTGTTCTCAGTGGGATTCAGCAATGTTTCCCCTGCATTACAGGAGGGTTGCACATACAGTGCTGTTTCCCATAACAGCAGCAAAGTCTGCATTCCACTGAAAATGGTGCTATGTTCAAAATGGAACCCAAAATTTCTACATGCACAGTTCCAGTTTACAGCATCTTAAAGTCATAAGTGTGTAAAGGGACAGATGAATCAATACAATCCTTGAAGGATTACTGAACCTCTCTGAGCTGTGGTAAAAGCACCATGTCTAAGTACAGTTTTTCCAGTTCCTGATTGTTACTCTTTATAACAGTTCCAAAAATCCCAGCCTGTGGCCTTGTGCAGAACCTGGAGGGTATGGTGCACTCTATTTTGTGTTATGCCTGTCCCCACTGCAATGTAGACATGTCCCCCTACTTGGTTTCAGCACAGAGATTCATGCCCCCATAAAATAAAATAAGATGGAAAGGCCTGAGTGTCCCCATTGACATCAGGGCTAAGGTAAGGATTTAAAGTATAATATCACAAGTGTTCGAAGAAATGAAACTGAGAACTAGTCAGGTAATGAAACTTGGAAAAATCCTCAGCACATAAAAATGGCTTTCACAAACATCCCAGCCCACTAAATAAAATAAAAATCTGAAATGAAACAGGAGACTCTGGAATGACCTTGAGAGCTGCAATCTTTCATCCTGTCAGATAGCTGGGGCAGCAAATCACAGAAACATGATCTACGTGTGGAAACTGTCCCATCTACAGACAGAGACTGGCAGCATCAGGGTCCCCAGAAGAGGCAACATGAGACTTTTTCTGTCTAACCCTTCATTATTCTAACATGACTAAAAATCAAAGGAGAAGATGTAGTGTACTACAGGCAGGAAATGCTTGTAGTAGCTGACATGATAAATCCTTCAGGAGGATAGTAGAGCCTCCTTACACTGATATCAAAATTGGACATTAGTAATCCTTTAGAAGTCAAAATCTTCATCTGCATTTAACTGAAGCACTGCACTGTTTCTGGCACTGCTTGAACAAGTTCAACTGTAGTGGTGCTGACTGTACATACTTTGACTGGTGCACCCCTTCTCTGCTTTTCCCCCCTACAGCAACAATTTTTTCCACCACCCAGAGTGATTGTTGGTGTCCTTACTTCTGTTGGGAAAATTTCTATACTGAACACACTCATAACCACTTGCTAAAAGATTAAGGACTTTTCAGTTTTCAAGTAGGATTAAAATATGACCCATAATTTGCCTGTGATCTTCTACAGACATTCAGAGATGTGAAAAGAGCATAAAGACATCAGAAAATGAGAACCAAGGCATATACACTGTTTTGCTGATATGGATTTAGTACACAAAGCACAGGAGGATAGTTGAGCTTTAGGCCTGGTAATGAAAATTTTTAGTAAATGCCTAAACTTGAGAACTCTTGAGCTGTCCATATAGTACTTATTCAAGGTTCTGTACTGTCCCAAAATTAGGCAACCATGAAAACATTTGGTTACAAGCCCTTCCTCCCTTCCAGCAAACAGAGAGGTATTTAACTTAGCAGTGCTGGTTCTAATGCTTCCTGTATTCTCTTCACAAGGAGAGAAATTGTTTCATAAAACCAATATAAAGCTGAAGTGACCCCTTGAACTTACATCACAAGGATCACTGTGATCGGTATCTCTGGGTTTGATTTTCTTCATGATGAGGAAAATGATGGTTAATCTCATTTCAGAATTAAAGCTAGAAAAATTGCTGTAAGGGAACAACTCAATCCATCGCTACTACATATTCCAACGGTTTTGAAAGAGCATGGGGCTGATTCTGATCTCATTTATACCAGCCATGATAACTAGGTTGCTTCTGCTTCTACTGATAGGTTTGGTTTGATGTTCTGTCAATATGACTCCACAGTTACACCACTGACTTATGTAGGATTATCCCTAATACATACTTGTAACAAGATGAGACATAGGCACGGTAGATTTGTTTTATCCTCTGTGTGCATAATTCTGCATTTAAACCCACAGCAGTCACACTAAGAGTTAAAAAATATATATATGTCCTTTAAAGGACATTTATCCTCTGTGTGCATAATTCTGCATTTAAACCCACAGCAGTCACACTAAGAGTTAAAAAATATATATATGTCCTTTAAAGGACATTAAAAATCATCTTTCTTTACCTCCTATTATGTTGAAGAAGCATTTCAGAAAGTGTCTTTACTCAACGCAACATGCCTACCCATAGGCTGAGGTATAGATTTTGGGATGAGTGGGTAACTATGATTATCAGTTCTCCTTTGTGCTGTACAATACTTTTCCTTGACTACATATTCCAGTGAGTTCCTTCAGTCTATTAAAGGTATTGCTACACCATGAGAACCAAAAATCATCCCCCCTTTTTCAGACCAAGGTTCATCCAGCCCACACTGTCTTCAAGTTTCCAATAATGGATAATCACAGTAAAGTACAGAATTAAGATGTTCTCCCAGTTTTGTCAGCAAACAGTTGAGGGACTTCTTAAGCTGGATACCACCTTTAATTTGCCTCTTTACAGACCTAAGGACGAACTTATTTTTTAGTTATATATTACAGCTTTAGCATTAACATCATCATTATAATTGAAGCTTTTCTGTGAATTCTTGACCTGGAGTCAAGAGATGACCTGAGAATCAGATTAATTGTAGACACATTCACACAGCCCACCTGTAGTTTAACAAGGCAAATGTCAGTCGTCTGCCTCTGTAGGCAATGGAACAGGAAAAGACAGACTCAGAATAATAAGTTTAACTTCTGTTCCAAGTTCTGTTGTGGAATTAGCCTTTGTGGATTCCTCGGAGATAAATAGAAACAGTGTGCAAGAATCCCTTTCTGAAGAAGTCTCTTTTCCATCATCCTCTGTTCCAAAAGAAAACAAGATAACCCTCCGTTTTTTAAAAAATGTCTGATACTTTCAAACCAGCTTCATGATCTTTTCCCGATTGTATGGGTCTGACAAGTCAAGCTTTCATGATTTATTCTGCTTGCATATGATCTGTCTCAGTCTTTATTTTCTCTCATTCTGTTTTTTCTTCTTCTTGGAACAACTGATAAACTATAAGAGTATGCAGCAACTGCCTGTAAATAAAATCTATCTTTTATCTCTCCCCTGTAAAATACTCTGGGAAGAAGGATTATATCCTTCCAGGGCAATGTCTGTTATAAAGAATATTCCCAGAGCTTAAGGATACTGATTTATAGCCAAGGGAACTCCCCCTAAAACATAATACAAAGTATAGTGTACAAAGCACATTGTGCCAATATATTTATCTTCAGTGGTTTGTATGTATTGCTGCACCAAAACTTGAAGTCAGAAATCAAAGAGTCAGCTAGCAAGTTTATGAAAAGTAGCTTAATTTTCTAACAAAAATGCTATGAAACACACTCCCCAGAAAACCTCATGAAAATCCTGGAAGTAACTGGGACTCTTTGTGAAACCAGAGCTTTCAAAAAATTTCAGAGTTTCAAGAAGGTCTTTTTTCTTTCTTCCTTTTTCTCAAAGACACACTACATATACAGAAAGACATGAGAATACCCTATTGGGAAGCCTACCCTGTCAAAGCCTCATCACCTGTGCAATAGCTTCTTGTCATGAATCACTTGACACCTTATACAACTAAAAAAAAATTGTGGAATTTCAACCCCTGGATAAAAAAAATCATTTAATCTCAAACTGGGAAGAGGAAGGAGGAGAATGTAACAAAAGAAATCATCATTCCAAATTTTTCTCATAGGTCATAGTTAAAGTAGCAAGTGTAGAGAAAACTTGTGAAACTAATAGAGGTACATCCAGCTCTGGGATCCCCTGCACAGGAAGGACATTGATCTGTTGAAGTAAGTCCAGAAGAGGCCATCAAGATGATTAGAGGGATGGAGCACCTCTCCTATGAGGACAGGCTGAGAGAACTGGGATTGTTCAGCCTGGAAAAGAGAAGGCTCCAGGGTGATCTAACTGCAGCTTTCCAGCACCTGAAGGGAGCCTACAAGAAAGATGAAGAGAGACTTTTGACAAGGGCCTGGAGTGACAGGGCAAAGCAAATGGCTTCAAACTTACAGGTTTAGATAAGATATCAGGAAAAAAATCTTTACTGTGAGGATGGGGAGGCCCTGGCACAGGTAGCCCAGAGGAGTTGTGGCTGCCATATCCCTAAAAGTGTTCATGGCCAGGTTGGATAGGGCTCTGAACAACCTGGTCCACTGGAAGGTGTCCCTGGCCATGACAGGGAGCTTGGAAATAGACGAAATTTAAGGTCCCTTCCAGCTCATTTTATGATGGTTTGATGATCTTTCTTCTGGTTCTGTCTTATAAAGTTTCAGAGAAGATAATGTGTCTTCTCTACAGATGGGTCTTGTCACAACAGCTTTCTGAGAGTAAGTGGTGGGCACACGAAGGGTGATGAAGGCAATTTGCCTCAGGAACAGTACTGGAGGCAGGCAGAAGAATTACCAACTCCAGAAAAATTCTTTTTGTTTCTTTCACTCTTCTATCACGTTTCTTTCTCAGCCCAGCCAACAAGGATTTCACAGCATCAGTGAAACATATCCTGCTTTTCTAAAGTAGATATCCCATCAGCCTATCTACAGTTATAAAATGCCATTCCCAACAGTCCTGAAAGGTCATAAATCACAATTCGAATATTCTCACATTCACATCTGACTAATGTTCTGTGCACTGAGATAGTTATTCCATGCTCATAAGTAGATGGCAGAGAACAGACCCTTTTCATGCTATTGTAAAACCTGGAGGAGCTAAAATGTATTCATTGCAGTCCATCATGGCTGCACTCCGCTAGAATTAAACCAGACCTGCCTTACTAAAAGAAAATACACTTATGCTGCACAGGTAGGATCTTTCACCCAGGTGCTATAGGAGGGAGACCAAAAGGGGCATTCCTGAGACATATTCCATCCTCACCTGGATTCACAAATTGATCCCTGAAGTTAAACTCCCTTAAAACCACCAGCTTATTATGATTCATATATTAAGCAATTCAGCACTGTTTTTATACACAGCAGTGTATAGTTTCACATATTTTACAAGACCCTTTGTTGAGAAAGGGTGTAGAATGAACTCCAACACCAAATTCTTTAAGCTCCCCGCACTTTATCTTTGACATGAGATTGACAGTAAACAGAGAAAAGGAGTTGCTAAGAGATGATTTTCTCAGCTGTTTAACAGGAAAATGTTTGGTACCCCAGGGCTAACTTCATACTAGTGACAGACTCTTTTTCCTCCAAAACTGCAGCCCTGTGGAATGTTTCTGTGTTATAAGATATGAATGCAGGTAAAAAAATTTGCTGCCAAACCTTTTTGGGAAAAATGATAGTAGAACGGCAACACTGAGTTGTCTGATTTTAACTCCTTGATTTTCATGTCTTTAAATTTGCTGGCATTCCTTGTCCTGGACATGTAAGCTACTCCATGCTTTCTGAAATTT
Organism: Manacus vitellinus; assembly: GCF_001715985.3. Lineage (NCBI taxonomy): Eukaryota > Metazoa > Chordata > Aves > Passeriformes > Pipridae > Manacus > Manacus vitellinus. The sequence goes on along the minus strand of NW_021940603.1, from coordinate 3,611,972 downwards.
TAGGCACTAAATCCTTAAAATTCTCACATTCTGAGAAAAGAAAGCGAAACAGAAGAAGACTTCTAGTAATAAACCTTCAGCTAACTACAGTTATTTTTCTGGTACACAGTATCATTCACAACAAGCCAAGAATTTTATAAGACCTCCACACATCCTGCCATTCTGAGGTCAGTGAGAGCAAACACAGCTAACACAGGACCCTACAGTTACATAAAAGTCCTACAACTTTGAGCTGTGTACAAAATTCACTTTAAATAACAACAGATTTGCTTGACTTCATTACCACTACCAAATGCTTTAGGAGTAGCCTATGGAACACTGTGATCATAAAACAGAGTCTGGTAACCACTTCCCTGAAATTAGGTGTAATTTTTATTTGTTACTGGGAAGCTTACAACTAGCTTCTCCAGTACCTAAATTATTTCCTATATTGAACTCTAGTGTCCAGTCTCTGGTCCAGAATACCAAAAAATAGGTTCAGTGCTGCAATGAGACAGACAATCAGTCCTGCAACTGGGAGAAATTTTCTCTTCACTAGTAGAAAAATATTGAGTCCATCAACTAGTTCCTAGTTCCTCTAGTTGTCACTTGCTGAAGAAGATGTGTAAGGACACAAAAAACTGTGAAGAAAATTCGGTCCCATCTCTGTCACAAGTAAGATCTTGGAAAACAGAAGACCACTGAAAAACATTTCTAGTTTGTGGAGATATTTTGTTTCTTAAAAACATTCCTCTCTCATTTACTTGACATTGCATTCATCTAAGCTATTTTATGATGTCTCTTTCTTCTTTCCCCTTTATTATACATCATACACGTGTATGGGACTGTTCAGTCTTATCAAAGGTAAGAGCTTTCTTTTCTCTACCCTCCCAGAGAGCAGGAATGCTGGCTGTGCTAGGGACAGAAAACAGTAAATCAAACTGAAGCAAAATCTTTATGGAAATGAGAAACAATTGTGCTGCATAAGAGAATCCAGTAAAAGATAAAACATGAAGAGCAAGGTTTTCTTAAAATCTTGACTTATGTTGATACAATATTTCACATATTGAACATAAGTTAAATGACAGAATCCTACTGCAGAGCTAGGAAGGCTCAAATCATTCCATACCAAAAGTATTGAACTCCAACAAATTCTGAAAAGCATCCCAATTTTAACTGTAAAAGATAAGATTTTATAAACCTTAAGAGTACGAATGTATTTTAATGATTAACATGTTTTCCTTTACTTCCATAATTTTCTTGTGCTCACTTTCTTAAGCATGTGTGTCAAACATTTAGGTTGTCAGATTATATGATAATAAATGGCATGCAATAACTGCACAGTACTCGAATTTCATCAAAACTTGGCCAACACAACTAAAAACAGCTAAACAAAGGAAACATCAAGGGACAGATCGTAAGCAGAAGCTACTTGCTATAACCTTTGAAAACAATAGTGCACTACTAATTTATACCAGATGAGAATCCACAGGGAAGGAGCAATAGTGGTGGGAATTAAAATATATAACAAATAACAAAACTGATGTAAGGTTTTGTGTATCCTCATGGAATCCTTCAGAAAACATGAGAAGGTGCTGAGCTTCCTGTCTGTGTTTTCTCCAATTCAGTGCCTGGGAGAGATACACACATAAATCCATCAGTGTACCATAATCACAGACACTGATACAGTTTTTTAAGACTGGACTGTGCTGGGGCTTTATTAGTAAAATATGAAGTATTGAAGCCAATGTGATATGACAAGATCCAGAAGCTCATTGAATTTTTGTTTTGTTTATACCAACAGTGAAGTAGTAAAAATACTCCTGACCTGCTTTTGCCAGAGGTACTTTCAGCAGCCAGTGCAATGCAGCAGTTTATCTGGGTTGCCTTCAGAGTATCAGTTAGAAAAATAATACAAGTGCCTGTGAAACTTTTTAGTGAGTATTTATGTCTATAAAATTAAAATTCATCTTTCTGTGGATCTCCCAGAAACTGTGTTTCTGGTTATTTAGTTTGCCTATGTCCTTTTAGCAACAATCAACAGTTCTTGGATGCATTTCACAGCAGCATGGGAGCACTTTCTACAGGTTTTCCTTTCAGCTGGGAGGTGGCTACACCAGCTCACTGTGGCATGAGTGGCATGTGGCTCCCTTCTCATGAACTAGTATACATGTTGTTTGTTTATAGTGGTCATCTCCTGAAGCTTTATTTCCATCAGTGATATTGAGAACAGTACAGACAATACTATTATCTCTATTTATACTCTACTACAAAGTTCTCTATCTTTAAACTTCCAACCAGTTTACTAAAAGTTAATGGCATTTGCAAATCCAGTTTCTGTAGGATACATTTATGAAAGCATCACACCACAAAAAAACCTCTTTAAGAAACTAAACATAAATATTTTTGTGCTCTCCTAGATCAACAAAATAAAAAAATAAAAGTATTTGAGTAAGAATAGTGATTCGTAGAGGGTAAGCACTAGAGGCTGTGAGATATGCACATATCATGATCAGAATAAGTATTGAGAAAAGTGGTGGTTACGTGGATCTTTTTAAGAACAATTACAAAGCCACCTTAGGAAGTACTAATATGAACTGTGGATCAACATAGGATTTTTTTGCCTAATGACTATTTTGCCTCTGCTGTCTGTGTAAAATTTCAAGCTTTTATAATTGCATTATGAGACAAACATGATAGATAAGTTAAAAAAATAAAAACTCCCATAATACTGGAATTTATAAGTGATGGAAAACAGAGTTTATCCCAACGTTCTCAGGTCTTTGAATTTAAACCTCGTACAAATGTGTGGGTTTTTCAATTTTCCCTTGCAATTTATGTGTTAGAATTGTCTCAGGTGTTTTCAGATTGAGTTAAATGAAAAGCAAGAATATACAACAGATGAAAGGGATTGACATCAAAACCACCAGAGATCTTTCTATGCTGTGAGCACAGAGCAATCACTCCCAAGTTCCACTGAAGACCCCTGAACAGTTCAGCCACAAAAATACAACCAAGCAGAAGAGATCAAAGCTAGTTTTCTCTGCCAGAATCCACTCCCTGTATGAGATACTCAGTAAATATGAAGTGCCCAGCAGTCCAAACAGACGAAGGAGCTGCAGCTGCCCCACACTTTTCACACAATTTCTGTAAGACAGAGTGAATTGTGGCTGGCTCCAATCAACAGGAAAGGCCTGGATTATAGGCCATTTCCTCTACAACCAAGATGAACACCAGCCTCTGGCACTTCGTCTGGCCAGACACTGATGCTTGTAATTCATTAAACTAATTTGTTCACAGTAAGCCTCCAGCCCCGCACCAGTGAAGTTGAAAAGGAAGTATGAGACACGACAAGATGCCTTCTGTTTTCACAGCATAGGGCTCAGGTGAGACATTCCTTTCTAATGACAGAACCCATGTTTAGTTTCTTTTTTCCTCCCTTTCTTGTGAAAGATGCTTCTTTTTTTCTAAGACATCCTAGGGAAAAAATCCCCAGTTTAAAGGACTATCTCTTTCTTCAGAGCATCTTCTCAGAATGAGAAAAGCATAAGAGAGACTATAGGCAAAAGTAGCTTCAGTAACTAAGGATAACAGTATTGACTTTGAATAGCAAGTGAACCAGGTACCAAGATGGAGGGTGAATGCTCAAAACCAGGAGGGAAGACACCAGTTGAAAGGAGGAAGGAAGGAGGAAGGAAGGAGGAAGGAAGGAAGTCAGCTGGCAAGTGCCCTCAAGTGGCACTCCAGAATAATTTTTTTCAGATCCTATGAGTGTATATTCCATAGCACTAACAATTACTTGTTGGGGACCACAATATACCAGTCAGTTCACTGCGTATTTTCCAGGACAGTCTTAGCAAAGAGATGAACTGTACACAAAAACTGCTGCAGGTATCACAAAGCAAAAAAGTCAAATAATACAAAGAAGTTTCCAAGATTTTTTTTTAAAAGTATATGTCTATATAAACACACATGAATATCAAAGCTGGGAATCTTGGACAGATTGAAGAAGAGATCATATAAGTCATTCAGCAATGTCAAGATCAGTCATTCCTGCTGTCAGGTTTGACAAAACTCACACTACAGGTTAAGACCAGGCAATTTATCAAAGTGTCTATCAGAAAATCATTATGATGGGGTCAGAAATTTCTCTGCAAACCATCATTATCACTCAGTGCATCAGTCAGCAACTCGAATGCTATCTGAAGTATCAGACACTGATAACATGGTATGGCAGGGCCTTCAACTAGCTGACCAGGGGGGTAGCTCTGAGCCATCAACTATTTCATATTTCCTTCTGGTCCCCAAATATTTATGCACCTCTCCATTCCCAGTCACTCAGAAGGACCATTGCTCACAGCAGATAGACTGTAGCATTTATGTAAATTTGATACAACAACACAGAAAATGGAAACAGGAGATAAAATAATCAAGATCAACCTTTATATGCATAGTTAGAAACAAATTGGGGAATGAATGTTTAATCCCATGTTCTTCTGCTGTGGCATTAATCAGGGAATGGATGGCAGTTATTCAGAAATTGCTTCTACCCATCACTCACTGCTGCTGCTTTTGAAGCAAGAATTGAACTTTTCTGGCAACATTTGTAAACTCTGTCATGCCAATAATTGCTCCTACTGCTTGCTTAGACATTTGACACGGCAATTCCTGCTCTTGACCAGATACAAAGAAATTTAAGAGTTAATTACCAGAGTGAGTGCAAGTAAAAGCTACCCTGTTCCTTGATGTAAAATGCTGCTGTGTTACTGTAGTCAGATTGGTTCAAGCAACAGGAATTCATGACACTTTACCTTTAGATAATTAAAAATGTCACAGAACACTGGAAAAAGCTGTTCACATGAGAGACCACAGATACACCACTTGGAATAAAGGAGTGAATATAATCTTTACAGACAGATCATATAAGGAATTCAAGCACATATACTTCATCATTCAACTGGAAAAATATATAAAATTTTTTTTAAGGGAACAAATGCCATCAAGTTGGCCTACCCAATTTTTGTATATAAATTTCTCATAGCAATTAAAGAAGAAGGTAAATATAATTTTCTTCCTTTTTACAGATGGAGGAACAGGAGGCAATGTCACTTGCCAAATAACATGCAAGGTCTTAAGAGAGCCTGGAAGAAAAATCAATGGGACTTTCTTGCCTCCTTCAAATTAATAGAAATCTCATGGACTTAAACAGGTCCAGCATTTCCCTGAGAACATACGAATCTCATATTCAGGACATTATGATGTTGAAGCATTACACAAAAAAAAAATCTTCCAGTGAGCTGCTAGCCATATGTAACCAACCATGGAAAGAAGATTAAGAATTAAATTAATACTCAAGGTTTAATCATACCAGCAGTCACTACTGTCACGTAACAGCAGCAGCACAAAGAGGAGAGGGAGCACAGCTGTAACTGGCAAACAAAAGGAGAAAACTGTCTTATTCATAAGTAGATTAGTGAAAAATAAACCACTTAAACACCCAAAGCCTGCTTTATGAACTCAGGCACTTATTTACATTAATGCTGGATGCTTGCTGGTGTGAATTCTTTTCACTTGGGTTATTTAAATTTGAGGATCTCTACCATGAAGGGCAAACCACCAGGACAGATGCATTCAGAGGCTCTGCTTTTAAGACAATACATGACTTACTGATTGGGGATTCACTAAATGCTTAGGTAAATCTGAAAAAACTAAAGTTTTAAGAGAGAAGACTGAACCAAAGAGTTCAGTGTCACATGCTATTGATGGTCTTTATCATACAAAAATCTCACAGTGAAACATTGCTCCAGTTCATTCAATAAAATGATGGAATCTGATGTATTCTATAAAGGAAAAAGGCTTTTCATTCAACAAAAAGGACTTTAATTTTATAACCAGTTTAACACAAAACAGTATCAGTCTAAATACAGGTCACAGTGAAAAATATTAGATCTGAATCGAGGTATTTTAGAATTATATTATACATCGATACAGAAAAGGTTATAACTTGGCCACCCTAAATAGTTTCCTCACTGGAAACACAATCAAGGACCTTCCTTTCATGCAGTAAATTTGACCTGAATCTGCAGGTTGGTGCTTTTGAGGATGGGAAACAGAGCAATAGTACATTCCTTACTGACTTGTGAGAACAAAAGTGAAATGAGAAATAGATCATAACTAAGAAGGAAAATTGGCTTTATTTCTGTAGGTGATGTCAAAGAAAGGCATAAAGAAATACTTTATCAATATTTTCACTGGAGAAGAGAAGTGTTTCTTTCTGTTAAGTGAATGTAATGACAAGCTGTCTCTTGGAAGGTGTGGGCAATTGCATTCACTCTGAGCAGCAGTGAAGAGCCTGGAAGGCCTGGGGAAATTTAAAGGCAACAATGCCAGTCCCACCCAACACACACACACACCTGCCCGAGGCTCTTTCAACTGTTTTCACAGCTCCCTGTGGAATCACTGCCCAGGCACAGCCACACCAACACCAGGGGAAGAAAGAATGGGACCTGAAACACACTGTTCTGGGAGTTGGAAAAAACTCTTGGTGGTTGCACAAGCCTCAAGCTCTAGAGTCAGACTAAATCCAGACTAAACATCCTATGTTATCCTATCTTGTGCTGCTACCTCCAGTGAGATGTGACACACAGCCGTAAAGAACAAGGAAATGTAACTTCAGTAGTGAAAGGTGAGAGTATTTTAATTTTCTTTCCAGCTCCTTGATTTCAGTTTCTCTTCCAAAGACTTTTACCATAAAAGCAAGTCCCTGCCAAAAGCCATTTCCAGTAGAAAAGTTTCAACCATTCCTGAAAATCCAATAGAGTAAATTCTGCACACCTCCTTCCTGTTCTTCCAAAGTCATAGTTTTTATAAATTTGGAAGGATTGAATTTATGTTTTTGAATTTGCATTTTTACCCCATCACAGTATCACATGGATCATCTCCATAATCCAGCCATTCCAGATATAGGATGCCCATCATGCCTTATGTAGCAGCAATGGACACGAATGTGCATCTTTCTTCACTGAAAACTAATTTTGGTGTTAATTTTGACTTCCCCTCACACAAATAAAATGCAAAGTAGGAGCAAACCACACACACTAAGTCAGAATTTTGGCCCTCTTCATTCAGCAACTCAGACTGCTAAAATAACTTTTACACATGTAAATTGCCTGTAAATAAGAATGATGTGTTAGGAATTGGTGATGATTCTCCTTAGAGGTAAAGGTACAAGGATCAAGAGCAGGTGTCATCCTCATGCAGGAATTAAAATGAATGATTGTGCATAACAAAGATTCATTTGTAATTTTATAGAGCTTGACTGATATGAACATATGGTGATCACTATTACTATGAACTGAACCAAAACTCAAAGTTTGGGAGAACTTATGGTGGAAGGAGTATAGGTACTGCTCTGACAAATGGGAAATCACACAAGAGGTGGCTTGCTTACAAAAAGACTCCAGATTAGGCAAAACTTTATATGCTCTATTTTTTAAATACCAAATTTTTATTCAACAAACCCCACTATGCCACTATTTTGACTGCCCAATTGACTTGTTCTTTTTTTGTATTCACACTCTATGATTCTTCAGAGGTGACAAGGGAAACATTGGATTGATGATAAATTTCAGTAAGATAAAATAAAGAAAAAAATTAGATACATTAATGTTAGCTTTTCCAAATCACTGTTTCATATTGTTTAAAAACACTTCAGAGAAATAATTAAACCCTTAGTGTTTCTCTTTGAGGAAATGAAGTCTCCAAAATATAAGCATTAAATTATTACTTATGATTAACAGATACAATAAATCAACTTAATGAAACATTAAGCATAATGTTCTCCCATATTTAGGCCTCAATCTGTGCAGTATCCACTAACTTGGTGCAGGAGGCTGGGTCTGCCACTGATGATGGAAATATTCTCATGCGTTTAGTGACTCAGACTGGGAGGTATTTGTTAGGTCAAACTCTACTGTTAATTTCATGCCAGAAACACATTTTCAACAATACATGAGTTCTGTCAAAATTAACTGTTGTCAAAGATGGGAAGTAAGAGTAAAGGAAGCTCAGGAGAAAGAGAATCTGTCCTTGAGATGGGGCAGGATTACAGAGGTGTTCTGATTTTTCATTCACTGTACCAGCACTCTCATTTCCAGAGGCCAACTACAGCCTGATCAAAGGCACACAGAGGCTCCCACGATCTCATTCAGTCTTTTTAAATCAGGGTTCAGACAAGCACCTATTAATACACAGTTAAAAAAAAAAAAAAAAGAAAAAAAAAAGGAGCAGTCACCTCCTTTTCACTTAATTAGGTCATGATTATTCAGCCTTCACACAAGAAAATTCTTATTGCAGCAAAGAGAGTTTTCCTTCTATTAACCTCCTCCATTCCTTCTGAGTTGTGCATTCAAGTTGAATGTAAATTGCTTGTATTCCTCAATGTCACAAGCTATTACAGAGACAGCAAAGCAGGCAGGATTAAAAGATGTCTGTGATTAGACTACCTGGAAGAATAATTTATAAGACTACTACATCAGCCTTCATATTTAGAAGGGGAATGCCTGCCACTATCTGCCTAAGGTTAGGAAATCATGTTATTCAATGCTTGTCCATTATACAGGCTTACACCTTTCCTGAGGCATCAGAAGATAAACCAGATGGACCACTGGTGTAATGAAACAAAACAGTCTACATTTTCTTTTAGAAATGAGGAGAAATTATTTTGCTCCTCATCCTATTATTTCAGAGTCAAAATGCCAACTCTCACTTCCCTTTACAGTTAGATTTATAAATTCTCTTCTTTGCTTTTTGGATTCAAGATTAGAAATACTTCCAGGCAGTGTTTTCACACCGGCCCAGTTTTCAAACACTTTGAGGCGGGAGGCTAATCAAACCTCAGAAATGAACAAAGGAGCTCTGCCACTGGTCACTTCCAGCAGAAAAGTAACCTTGGCAATTTTTAAAGTCATGGATTATCAGAGAGCATACTGAAAGTCTGTCTATGAACACAGTCTGAAAAAAACTTTTTGCATTAACATATTTTTTAAGATGATTCAAAGCTCACTAAAGTCAATAGAAAGATCTGCATTGATTTTAGGAGGGTTTGAATCATGCCTAAAATTGCTCTTTCATTACACTTTCATCCAACACAGTAAAACGAATCCTACAAATCAATATATTTCTATAAACACAGCAGTACAAGAACAAATTATAAAAAGTTATAACACGGATATAACCAGGATTTGTACACACAAGCAACAAAAACATTGCTTCTTCCTGGGGTTAATTATCTTTGCACAGTTCAAAAAGGTAATCACCTTAAATTACGTTGGTCCCGCTAATGCTTTCTTGAGTAATTCTGACATTTTAAGGTTGGAAATTTATGGATAGCAATTAATGTATGAAATAGTTGCAACAAAATTAAATCTACTCAACGTTTTCCACTTCCTCCAAAACACAACATCTTGCACATAATTTATTACATGAATAAATATTTTGTCAAAATTAAGAATAAGATGCTTTCCCCATTATTTTTTGCAGAAATTTTGCATTTCTGTATGGAACCATTTACATAGAGAAATTATCTGTCTTTGGGCTTCAATGAGCTTTTGGTGGTACTTGTCATATGCCTTGGGATAGGTGAGTTTAGATTAAATTGTCTGTGAGCTGAATTCACTCAAACTGATGGTGAATATAAGAAGATGCATCTTCCTACATTTTCTTTCTGAAGGAAGACTATATGTAGACACTTCTTGTGATCTACAACCTATTCACCTTTGTCTGAGTCAGTTTTTTGATAGTTTTGTTTCTTTAAATATTGCAGTTATTTGTTGAAAACAGAATATTGCCTCAGTGGGGAATAATAAACAAACTTGGTGATCTAAATGCAAAACATTGGTGGGAAGGGCAAGCAGGCAACCAGATCATTTTGAAAAGAGAGGCTACTTTTAATTTGCAAGATATTAATTCCTAATATCCTTAGGAATTTCTGCAATCCGTTAGGTCAAAGCAGTGCATTGATCTCCTGTACAAATACCTGTCCCTCTTCTTGCATGCCCATTTCCAGTTTAACAGCAGCCCTGGTGCTTGGCTTTTCTACCAAAGTCTAGTTCTGCCTCCATGAAAAAAATCAAACTGACATCTCAGGTCATCCAAGAGGGAAACCATTGGCAGGAAGTTCTGATGTCCTTGAACCACTGATATAGTGTAGAAATAAACACTATCCAAATTGCAGCTATTATGTGAAAATTTGCTATAAGAAACTGTCCTCTTAAACCAAACTCAGTACATTCTTGATTCTTGAGGTACAAGAGTTATTCTGAAAAGTAATCAAAATCAGAGCACACAAAATAAAATAAAAAAGTGTAGAAAATCACAACAGGCTGAACTTGAGAAACATTAATAAAATATCACTTTGTTAATAAACATGTCATGCAGAGCTTTGATGATCATCCTGCAGTGGCCTTTCTCTAACAGTTCCTTCATTAACATCAACGTTAATGACAGAAGGAAGAAAGAGCTTTGTTTACACTGGCTTTTAAAATGGCATTTGAAAAGTGTTTAATTTTTTGGTACCTAAAAGGGGTTCCAAGAGACCTGTAGAGGGACTTTTGACGAAGACATCTAGTAATAGGACAAGGGAGAGTGGCTTTAAACTGAAAGACAACAGGTTTAGATTAGATATTAGGAAGAAATTCTCCACTGTGAGGGTGATGAGACACAGGCACAAGTTGCTCAGAGAAGCTGTGGATGCCCCATCCCTGGAAGTGTCCAAGGCCAGGCGAGATGAGGCTTTGAGCAACTTGATCTAGTGAAAGGTGTCCCTGCCCATGGCAGGGGGATGGGAACTAACTGATCTTTAAGGTCCCTTCCAACCCAAACCTTTCTACAATTCTGTGAAAATTGTTTTTGACAGTCTCAGTAGGCACACATGAATTCTCAAACCATGCCTAAACTCCACATCTAAAATCCAGAAACAATTTCCCCATACCAGTTTCAATATGACAGAGGCAGAACCATTAACAAGAGTCCACATAGTAGCCAGAGTTAGCTGTACCTTTTCCTTAATTAGCCATATAATGACCCAGCCTGGTCTTTTCCACAATGACTGGTCAAATATATTGATAGTCCTTTCAAATGGCACTCAGGTGAATGTTTTCCTAACTTTATATCAATCCACAGAGAAAGACAAAATGTCTTACTCATGCCAACTATAGTGTTGGGTATCAAAACAATTCATCATTCCTAAGACAAATTTTTGTACTTTACTGATATTGAGAACATTGGGATAAGGAAGCTCTGAAGTGTTTATCATTCAGGTAATATTTATTTCATCCTATCTAAGTCATACAGAGGTAGGCTCAGGTGCAACAAAAAGAATACCTGATATAACTTGATACATATTGTGAGGATAACTTTTTAGTAGGATTTTTTGTAATGAGACACCATTAGTTCAGTTGTAGATTCCTGGAGGAATACATGGAATCAATTCTTAGGTGCCTCTGCTCCTGTGTCGTGCAGGAAGATTCTTGTTGGGACCGTAGATGGCACAGATCCCCACATGCTCTAACACACTAACCTACATTTGGGAGATTCTCTTTTGGAGAACTACTTCTCAGATAAATTCCCAAAGAGGAAACCCCAAGGTTTTGGCACTATTACAGCAACTCCAGCATCAGCAATGCTGTTTCTTCTGCAATTTCTACAATACTTCAAAATTAATTTAGAAATTCACCCTGTGGGAGCTCTCAGAGTTCAAATATTTAAAGTGCCACAAAACAGCATGCTCAAAAGAAATGAAATTCAGCGTTTAAAGCCAATAATATAGAACAGAAAAACAAAACCTACATCCATACATATAACCAGGGAGTTCCCCTGCTAGACAGCGTGGAAAAACTTAACTAGCACCAGGCAACACCAGCTCATTACCATCTCTTTGGTCTTCCTTTCTGTTTCAAGGCCCAGACACACCATTCTCATGGATACCCCCAATAACCCCACTTCTCCATATTGATTCATTCCAAACCCCTCAGACACAAACATCTTTCCCCACATCCAGTAATGTCATTACTTATCATGTTCTCGTAAGAAATAAACGCTCAGTTATTTCTTTATAACTCAAAAAGCAGTTATCTTTAATTACACAGGGATAACTTCTTGAGCAGATGTGACATTTTAAAGTAGGAAAGTCATGGATAAAAATTAATGCTGTATGAAACAATTGCAACCAAACTTAACCTTCTCCTATATGCTAAATAATAATATGAAAATGACAGTGGAGAAGCGAATCACATAACATTTCTTTCAAAGAATATCCACCTTCTCTTTCCTCACACACACCATCTCACTATTCTCTAACCACTCTCTCCCTCTTCATGATGCAGTTTCCTAGGGGCTGTATTGCTGTATCTGCTCCTGGAAAAGTCTACTAAAAAAAAATTAGAAGTTTATCAGGTATTTATTGCTCCCATAAATGTATACAAAATAGATAATATATTTATTTTTGCTGTCTTCCAAAATGCAAGATAGAAATCTGCACAAGCTCGTGACTCCTTCCCATTAAAATCTTTTACTTTGTAAATTGATATTGAAGTCATTTTAGCATGCCTCTTTCATGGGAGAAAATTTAATTCCTTTACACTTTTATATCCTGGTTTAAAAAGGATTTCTTGATATATAGCCCTGACACGAACTGTATAGTCATTCAACTTTATAGCTGAACCATGAGACTGCCATGCAGGAAATGATTCTTAAACTGGCCTATTTTTGGACTATGCTTGTATTTAAGCAAATTTAACTGTATATAATAGCAAGGAGATAAATGTTGAGAGTGAGGGAAAAAATTAAAAAATGAGAAGGATTTAAAAAAACCAGTAAACAGTGGTAATTGCACATGTGTTCAGAAATTATCTCTGTAAGGATGAATTATAAAGTTGACTATGAAAAATGAAGAATTATAAATGCAGCAACTGAGCAGGTGTTGCAAGTTTATTAGGAAATCTCATAAATGCTTCCATAAAAATTCAGTAGTCCATTGTATGTAAGACAAAAAAATTTTATGTCATAGAGAGCTGTATTCTTGCCATTTAATTATTGGAAAGCAGTGCAGTCTTCTTGGGTCAGCTTTCAGACCTCAGGTTATAATGGTCAGCAAGAGCGAGGAGTTCTTTCTCCACTGTATTTAAGAGATTTCACATGATAACCAAAGGAAATTAGAAAGCATTGTATTTCCATGAAAACCACTTTTCAACTACCTTTGTTGCAGTATATTCACAGTACTGCAAAGTTACTACCAAGACAAGTAAAATGAACACAGCATCAGAACTCAACTGGAAATAGAAAATTGGAAAGATCCACGCCTCAGTTGCTGAACAAGTAAAAATACACAAAATGAGTTTGTGTTCTGAAAGCCACTGGAATGACAGACAGTGCTTGTAAAGTATATGGAAGATTCACTGACCTCAGAACAAGGTGAGACCAGTACATTTGACAATCCCACTGAAAAGCAACAGAGCCATTACACCAGTTCACAGTGACAGAGGCCAGTAAATCAGCTTTCCTTAGACCTTGCTAAAGCAGAGGTCCAGCAAAGCACTCTTCATGTGATTTGACTGAAGACAACCACTAAAAGCAACAGTTAAAAGATGTTCTTTATCTAAAGTTAAGGTGAAGGTTTAAGCATATTTTGATTGCTGAAGTTGCTCTTTAGGGTATTCACACGCCTCATTTCAGACAGGTTTTAAAAAAACATAACTTTGCTCTGTGTGTTCTGCTTATACTTCATGGCAGTTACATACCAGGATCCCCCTGTGTACCATGCACATTCATTCCATGTTCTGCACAGAAAGTGGGCACAACAAAAAGACACTAATATTTGGCTTATTTGGTTACATGACAAGATAAAAGGAAAGGAGAAGAAAACAGTAAGAATCAAGAGCTACTTAGTCAATGCATTGATGTGGGCTAAGATGTGAACTTAGGCAAGACTCTGTGGTTAAAAAGAAGTTTAGTGTGCTATGTCAGATGCCCTCCACCTTTTTATTAAGTTACAGAACCAGAAAGAGTTTTGATCTTTGAAAGTGAAACTTACTTGAACTCAAGTTAGAACAAATTTCTAGAGAAAACAGAAATGTTTGAGAAGGCTTTACTCCTGGAGTAATATGTCTTTTTCCCTTCAGGGACTTCTAGGGAGACAATAGCCTCTGCACAACCCCCACTAAAATCCTCTAAATCCAAGACTATTCAAACTGTGGGACTATCTCACTGATGTTCTCAGCAAAGCCCTGGTCTTCCTGCTGGCTGTTTTCCTCACTCCTCTATGGTTCCTGAGAAAAACCAACTCCTTATCCCTCCTGAGTAGTCCACTTGATCCAGCTTACAGCAGCCAGCACAAGGCAAACAGGCAGCCCACCCTTTACTGCCCATCTACAGCCCAGTAAGGGAACGTGATACAACTGACTCTCACACGTGTGCAAATTCAAGAAAATACAAACACAGTAGGAGTTCACTGGAGTGAACATGTTGGATACGTGGCCCCCATCTTTGTAAAAAAATATGTTATGAAATGGAGGACACGATATGGTTTTAGAAATAGAATTTCCTGATACAGCTTGTATTAGTGACAGGCTTAATAAATCTGACAGCTCGGAACATACTCTCTAGTCCCATATATAAAAACCATGTTGACAATTTTCAAAGCTACCTAGAAAACTTGGGTACCCTGTCCAAATTTCCGAGAATCACAGAATAGTGGAGTTTGGAAGGGACTTTCAGAAACCATCTAGTACAACCCTTCTGCTCAAGCAGGGTCAGCTGCAGCAAGTTTCTCAACACCTTGTCCAGTCATGTTTTGAATACCTCCAAGAATGGACACTCCACAACCTCTCTGGGCAACCCGTCTCATATTCAATCACCACTGCAGTAAAAATGTGGCTTTTTTTATGTTCAGACAGAATTTCCTGTGTTTTGGTTTGTGCCTGTTGACTCTCACCTTGTCATTGGGCATCACTGAGAACAGTTTAGTTCCATCTTTTACACATCCTTCCACCAGAATATCTGTAAAAAATCATGAGATTCCCCTCTGAGCCTTCTTTTCCAGGTTAAACCATGCCAGCTATCTCAGCTTCTTCTCATATGAGAAGCTTTCTAGCCACCTCGACTTACAAAAGGACATTTGGGAAAAGAGGGGAAAAAAAGGCTCTGGTCTGGAGACTATTCATTTTGGTGCAATGCAAGTTAAAACATTTTGTGCTTTTCATCACAAGAACAGCTGTACAATATTTGCTGCCTCAATTCCTTCAGTGCTCCAATTAAAGACTGCATAGATCCTGAGCTGGAATGTGTGGAAATGGGAAATGGTCGGGATATAAAAGATTACCAATCCCCTTTAATTTATGCTTTCAAATGCTTAACACAGAGCTATAATTGCAATTTTAATCACATGTGTTCTGTGTGTGCATTGAATACCGAGGTCTCCATGTGTCAACTAGCACCCAGTAAAGCTGCAGGGATTTTTTCCACTTTAATATATTCATGTTAACATGTAAAAAGATCCGTTTTAAAGGCTCTGAAAAAAAATAGTAAGTGACAGCTTCAACTATAACTGTCAAAAACAAGTGGATATAAAATTCCAGCTTGCCACTAATGGCAGGGTACTTTTTTGTTTTGCCTTCAAACACTTCAAAAACAACCTGCTCAAGGTGGGTGGCAAACTGCTATTTTATGCCCTATGGATAAGTGTCACCAGTGATGCCACCAGATTAGCTAAGCAGGTCTGCTGAGAAGAGCTAAAAGTGAATGCAAATAGCACTAGGTTTTAGAGATGGCTTTTTTCTTGATTTTATGTCTTTTTTTATGTTGTCACTTACAGCAGGAACAAGACTTACTTTACACAGCAATTTTTCTGTTTGATGAAATCTTATTTCAAATGTTTTAAACCTTCAAATACCTGAAGTGTTCTGCACTTCTTGTTTCAATTTCAGACGTATTTTCTTTTATTGTAGTGTGGTGGCACTTTTGTCACCATTATTTAAATAAAATGGAAGAAATCACAGGGTA
This sequence comes from Manacus vitellinus, assembly GCF_001715985.3. Lineage (NCBI taxonomy): Eukaryota > Metazoa > Chordata > Aves > Passeriformes > Pipridae > Manacus > Manacus vitellinus. Next base: position 3,595,937 of record NW_021940603.1, on the reverse strand, counting down.
AAACACTGTTTTCTGGGACTAAGGGTTGCAGAGGCTGATCCTAAGCTGTTTCAAAACTGACACTTTCACACTTGCTGTGGAAACACTGAGCTGAACACATCCATAACCTTGAAAGGGTCTCAGCTACATTTAGGCTTAAAACACCAACATCTAAAATGGATACAAGTGTTGTCAGGACCTAAAATATGATCAGCTGGAGAAGGTCAGTAGCATTTCACCATTAACCTCTCCCTTTCTTAAAATATACACAACAGCCTCACATATAGCATAAACCAGTCTTAAAGAAAAGGATGTGATCAGGAGATACAATTCACCCCAACGATAGTAGCAAAATTTCACTGAAGATAATGAAACTTGATGATTGTAAATCACTTCAGGATATCAGAATCTTATCCAGTATTTGCTTATAAGTCTTATGTTACAGCCCATAATGAATAAAGAAATAAGATTTAAATCAGCAGTATTAAAAAAAAAAAAAAAAACAAAAATAAATCATATATTGAGAAAATTTAATCTTCAAAATGGAAAAAAATATTATTTTATTTAAAGACATCAATAATTTATCTAGCAATATTTTCCAGCAAGTATTAACCATGAATATTTAATGTGTACATGTGAGCAATTTATAAACAGAAACAAAAATGAAAATGTTTAAACTATACTGGATATGCTCCTATAAAGATTCAAATTGAATCATATCAGCAAACCAATAGTAAATTCAAGAGCTAGAAGCCTACTCTTTATGAAATTGCTCTCCAGCTAGTAGAGCTTGTAAGTGTATTTTTATTCAAGTGCATAGTTTTATCTATGCAAAATATTTTGTATCTGTATCAATTTCAATTTAATTTCTTCAGGAAATATTTTGAGATCTGGGCCTCTCTTCTCCCCATACAAGAGGGAGGGACAGAAATGAATAGATCAGATTTGTGATCCAAAATAAACTACTTCAACAAAATTCTGTTTTACTAAAGCATTCCAGAGGCCTTTTTTCCATCCCAACTGGCAATGTCATTATCTGTCTCCTAGGGCTACTAGTACCACCAGGCAGCAATGAAAATATAAATGGATCAACTAACCTGACATTTTGTTTAAAATTATTTGGAAGTTCCTACACAAAGTGCTTCATACACAGGTCATCTTTGGAGGAGCTGATTTCCAGTTGTGAGCAGTATCAGAGATGAACCCAGCATCTGCCTGCCTGCTCCTGGAAAAGCTATGCTGGAGTAAACTCAGAACTAGTCAACTGTAATTAACTCTATCCAGCCCATTTCATCTCACAACAGCAGCCACATCTAGCTTTTAATTAAAATCTGCTTTCAGCATCTCTGCTACCTGAAGCTTCATTACCTCTGCCCCCCGTCTCCTCTCTGCTGTTCACACTCAGCTCCTCTGCTGCTCCATGCAAGAAGAGAAGTAGTAGAAGTATCATTCCTGGTGGTTCTTTACTGGTAGCCTTGTCTCACTGGGCTCCAACTCATAATCCTTGTGTGGTTCTCACTTCCTTCCCCTCAAGGGAACAGAAAATCTCTCTACCAACCCAGTGTAAATTACTATTTACAGCTAAGTCTGTGCTGCTGAATGTGATGACATTTCTATCATTAGCTTTACCTGAGTTTTACAGCAAATCAGTCTTTACATTTCTTTGTGCGTAACCACAGAACTAAAGAGACAAATTCATTTATACAGCACTACAGTCCTCAATTTTCTGCTCCTTTTAGCTCAAGGTCAATCAATAGCAGCACCTCATTCCCCAGTTTTGGCAATGCCAGGACACACTCCTCAGGGTTATCATTAACTTTACTGCTCTGACAACAAGCTCACATGCTCACACTTCACTGTTTGGACTTCAAAATGAACCCTGAGCTGAAGTGCTGCCAGCAGAGAAATCAGTGCCAAAAATCATTTTGCCCACAAAACCTCTCTCAGTCTCCAGGAGCAGGAAGGAAGTATTTTGCAGAGAATGGCTTCCCAAGATATAAAGTGGAGTTATCCGTGTCATTACTCTCTACATGACTCCTCCTGAGTGCACTCCTCGAAACACAACTGCAAATACCACAGGTTAGAAAGACAAAGAATGTCTCAGCCAGTGTTGGTGGAGGACTAGCAGATCAAGAACCAACTGTGTGGAAGCCAGGAGGATTAGCTACTGTCTCTGAGGAGAGGGTGGGTAAAAGGAAGATGTACTCTGTGCTATCCTAGCAGTTGAACTCCCCACCACCTCTGTGTCATGCTGGGGGAAGTGATTGGAAGATTTGTGTCTCAAATGTTCAGATCTTCTAGAAAAGAAATTTCTTTTATATTGCTATTATATTGCTCAAAAGATCAAAGTTATTTCTTTTTTGTTCTCTTCCCTGTTCTGGAGTCTAATTTCATTTCTGCTTTCAGGTAAAAAAGACTCACGATCACAGTATGTGCATAAATGTGTCTCTGTGCCTGTCTTTTGGTAGGTCTGTTCAAGCTTTCTATGTCTCTGTAAGTTTTGAGCACACTATTTCATTTCAACAAACACTAGAGGCATCAACTGTGAGGCACAAATATACAATGAATCAGGCTTATGAATCCTTCTGCTCTCAGATAACTGATTTCTCTTTGTTTTGGCATGAATAGTGGGTAGTATTTCTTTTTGTCTGTGCTGGTTTCCCTCCTTAGTCATACCCATCAGATTTGCTTTCAAATTCTGAGCACACCGACCACACCAGGCAGGGCAGCTTACTCTAAAGAAATATGCCTAAGGAAGCAGGGAGGAGAACAGGAAAAGTCCCTCTGAAAAACAGGGAAATTCCCTGGGTTGCACAAGTTGTGGTCAGGAGCAACAGTGCTGAGCAGGTCACTGCAGGTGTTGCCAACACTGCTAGAGCCACCAGGAAGGTAGAGCAGTGGGGCAGCTGGCAGTGCTTGCTGACACTTCACCAACTTCCCAGAAGAATATTCAGAGCACCAAGCCAATTTCTCAAAAGAAACTTTAATTGCATCATTTACAAGGCTAGTCAGGATGCTTTTTCACCATGGAGCCTCGAAGGGCTCCAGAATTAATCCTGCCTGAATTCTCAATCCTGTCTCATTTTTCTTATTCTGATTCAGCACTATGTCCCTATGCCAGCACCATTGGCCAGAAGAGTCAAAATTCACTCACAAATATTTCCCTGTTCTTTTCCCCTTCCAGCTCTGAACTCAAGTCAGGAAACAGGCCTGATTCTGGTGCTGACCTCACTGCAGTAAATCTAAGTTAACTTCTGTCACCACCACACCTTTGGGAGGGAATGGAGACTCACACTGAGATGATGCAGAACAAAAGCCAGGTTCTTTGTTGCACTAGTTCATCCCATTAACTTCAATGGGACTTACAGCTGTATTAAGAACTATCCAATATAAGTGTGAGGAGATCATCAAGTCACAAGCACTTTTATATTTATTATATTTATACCACTCTTAACCAAAAGGGGATTGGTTTCACCAAAAATGAGTTTAAAGAGGAGAGATATTGTCTGCTTTATTCTGGTTGTCATAACTATCAGGGTTATAACTGTCTGATGTGTTCAAACACCTGACAGGGGATGCAAGAAAAGATGGTGCCACAATTCTTGAGAGTGGACATGGGAGAGAAAAAGGGAGATCTCAACCCTTCTTTTTATTGAAAGTTCAGATGCAGTAAAAATATCCAGAAGAACACAGTTGCATATCCATTTGGAAAGTGAAAAGGTCTTGGGACACATAACCAATTTATCACATAGATTTAGACTGACTTTCTTAGAAAACCTGTATTCATTTTTCTAATCAACTGAAAATACACAATAGCCCCTCAAGATTCTAACGTAGAATTTTAAATCAGATTGTATTAGTTGGCCAACACATTTTGTTACTTAAGAAAACCCAAGAGGCAATGGCCAATGGTCCTTGTTTCATAAATAGAATGTTTAACCTGGGAAAAATATTTATCCTTGAAAAATTGGTCACCTGCACCCATAGATTATGAGGACAGAAGACACCACTAAACTCTTCGTGTCTAACCACTTATAACAAAGAACAGACATGTTTACATCCTTATTTCTGTACTAACCCTCAAAAAATGACTACAGAGCACCTTTCAAAAAGACAGCTTCTCTTGATCCCAAACCATTATTTCTATTTAAACTATTAGTTTGGAAGGCAGTCTAATTATGACAGTCTAGAGAGAGAGATTTGGAGACCACAAAATAAACCACACAGTGTTTTTGCAGAATGCTTAAGACAGAGGGTGCCCAATTTTCATCTGACTCTTCCAGTGAGTATCACATACCTCGATGCTGCATTCCACATGACTTTGAAATCACAAATTATTTTAACTTTATCACATACAAAGGAACTCCCAAGTTTTAATGCAGAGTTCTATGAACATTGTCAAATATAAGCAATAGACTGGTCTGTTCTATTCACTTGGAATTGTGCAGCAGACAGCAAGCACTAAACAGGCAAAGGAAAAACAATTTTCCTGTAACAAAGCAGAATAGCAGAATGCAACTTGGGTTTTTACCTTGTGCAATAAACCATTTTGTCCAGCCTGGTTAAAAGAAAAAAACCCAAACAACTCCCCACTGCCGTAGACAGCACAGATCAAGATAAGAAATTACAAATTCTGACTGTTTTGAATACAATAATTTTTCAGAGTTGATCTCAGCAGAACCATAGGAAGACAGCTAAAACCAACCATGCAACAAATGTGAGGCTGCACACAACAAATTTAATGCATCACCCGCTGTATTGCTTTTTATATCTAATATTTCATCTCTTCATTTATTGTATCCCTACTTTCTGCCTATATTTATAATTGCAGAATATATTTTTGCCTTTACTGTTTCATATATCTCTTCATTCACAGTTCATTCACATATTTAGGTTACTTTACTTTTCATACTGTTCCAAAATGGTCTCCCTGTCTCATGCTGTCACCCCTCCTTACAAAATTTATTTCCTTTGATATGTTACAATGAAGGAAAATTAAAAAAGAAAAATGAGAAGTCTTAGAAAAGATGCAGAGGCCCCTTCCAACACTAACAATTCTGGGATTCTATTTCACAATTTCAATAGTGGATGCTATTTTATAAATATATCCCATAAACATTCCTGAATATTTATCTTACTTTAGAGTAAGGTTGGTTTATCAGACAATACCCACTCACAACTGCAACAGACTTTAAGGAAAATTTTCAACATGGCTTGAGAGACTTCTATACCTCATTACTCTTTATAACTGGAAAAATATGCTCTATTTTTAAAGATAAAAATCAATAGGTTTTTCAATATTAGGCACAGTTTATTATATTACATGATCCAACTGTCAGCTGATGTAGATCTTTGGAGTTGTAGTCATGTCAATGAAGATACATTAAAATTATTCAGATTAATACATCACATGTATTTTAATGTATTTATTATTATTTAATCATAACAATTTAAAATAGCAACATCTCCTTAGTTTTGTTGGGGTTTTAACTTTGCAACAGTAATATTACCAAGAATAATTATTAACAAGAATGTTAAAGTTTCATCCTAGTTTTGAAAAAGCTACATTACTTTTAACGGTTGAATAACGTTTGCCTAAACTAGAACTATTCTGGTTTGTTGTTCCTTTCTAAATTTTCCTCACAATCTTCCAGTGACAAAGCAATTCAAATTCATGTAATGTTTAAATGCTTCAAACAAATTCACAAAGCTGCACATTTGTATTCTAACAGAAAAACTCTCTTTGTTTTTTTAATATTTGTTATGATACAAGTCTCTGCTGTATCAGAAAGTTCATGCACATATCCATGAAATGGGAGTAATCAGAATTACACTCCCTCTTAGAGTGCTTTAAGACACACGTATGAAGAAACTTTTTTTTTTAATTTTTCCTACTTTTCAGGGAACTGAGAGTCATGGTTTCTAGATTTTTCTTGAAAGATTTAATTAGCTAATGTTAGGAAAAAAATATTTTCCCAAAGACAGGTAATTTCAGTTTTAAACAAGTGCAGAAATTTAGTTAAGAGAGGTGAAAAAAGTGCTTCAGCTTCCACCTTCCTCACCACTGGGTGCACATGTGGACTGTCTGTGGTCGTGCCACTCTGCCCATCCCTCTCTCCATGCTGAGCTAAAACCTCATCAGATTGGCTTCTGGTCTCATCACTGAACTGAGAGAGGGTCCTCCACTTGGTACACTGACAGTTCTCAACCACGACAGCCTTGAAGAGCCTCCCTGCTTATTGTCTCCCCTCCTGTTTCCAGCTCTCATTCGCTGTATTTCCAACTCTTTTGGCTTTCTCTGAGGAGAAATTCACACAAGGCTTTAGGCAGAAACTACATCCCCTTTGTCCACCTTCAGGAAAACTCTTCACAAACAGAGAGATCAGGTTATGCTGAGACTGTCCTTGTCTCCTACATGGATGGGTATCTGATCTCATACAGAGCAAAACGCCAGTGAAACACTTCAGTGATTTAATACTTTCCCACTGCTAATAATAATCACCCCAGGAGGTCAACACGTGAAATAGTGGCAAAATATCTTGACAGCTGCATAAAGAAGTCCATGGCAGAGTAAAACACACAATGTCAAGACAACCTGACATGTGAAAAGCCCCTAAAGAGCAGTGCCAGCACCTGGCATTGGCAGCATTTGGCAGTTCTGTACAGAAAGAGCCAGGCAGGCTGTGCTAGCCATGGGCTCCCACAGGAAGAGTTACTGCTCCATGGTGACCCAAGCTGGCAGCTTGGAAACTTGGGAGCAACAGACCAATGAGCTGCAGTAAATTAGATTTACTGAAGATGCAAAGTAACACAAAGATAGGGGCATAGTCTTGATCACACTGGTCTCACACACCCTGTTCGTTCAAGGGTTTCTGTCAGGTTTTCTGCATCCCCCATGGTCAGAAGTTCTCATACATTCATCTAATTCATGGCACCTCTGACTACTCAAAGTCTAGTGCTGATGCTCTGCACCACAATCAAATCAAGCTTCCTTCCCAGTTTACTGCAAACATAGTGTTTTGTTCTACATCAAAGAATAATCCTCTACATAATGTATTGTAGATCTACAGCATATGACTGTAAAAATGTATTTCCTTTCCTGTCTGATTGTTTCCTAAATGTTATTATTGTTATTATTACCCTATGCCAGGGAACCTTTCTCCTACTTTAAAGTCACTACAAAACAACCTCTGTTGCCACTTCAGAAGAGTGCTCTCACATAAAGGTACTGTCTGCTGGTACAGTTTCATCTCTCTCCTAACCAAAAAATTTGATCTAACAAGACAATGAAAAAAAGAAGAAAGGTTTCCCTCCCCTGGCATAGCTGTACCCCCACGAGGGAGTTTGCATCACTGTTCTGGGGGGTCTGAACTCTTCTCAGCCAACACAGAGTTATTCTACAGCATAAACCAGGCTTCAAAGTTGGAACCTAGTTTGTAGTGAAGAAAAGTTCCTCAATCAAAATGTGAATATTTATTGTTAATTCCTTATAATAAACTGATAAAGCTGAGTAAACCTTCAGTAAATATTACAAATGCACTTATGATTTTCATACCAATTCCTGTTCCTCTGCTCTGTTTTCACTCATTAATAATTTCTCATGTCATTGCTTCTTCTTGCCTCTGTTCCCAAGGCCTCTTTTACAGACTGTTTTGCTGTTTTACAAGACATAGCCATCTTTCCCAAGACCCAATCCATTTTCACATCAGCTACACTAATTGGCAACAGACCTGACACATTTCTTGATTACAAGTTAAAACACTTAGAACAAAGCTTTAAACCTTTAAAAAAGAAAAGCAAAAATGCAGTAAAGAAAATGTCCTCAATTAAATAGTCTTTAAATGGAATTCTCTGGGAAGCAAAAGAAGAGAGAGACCGAATTGTGAAAGACCACCCTGTTGTAGTACTATTTAAATCCCCAGAGGTTTTATTTAAGAAACTGAGTGTTCTGGATTATAGTCAAAAAAGGACTTCAAGCTTTTAAAGATATATAATATTTTTTCTATTTCCATGCAAATAGTTTCTCTCTTCAAGTAACTAAACCAGTACAATATTAGTTTTTTCAATAAAGATGTTGGCATTTAAATATTTTCAGGACTTATGACAAAATCTGTATCACACAAGGTGGATGGTTCTTTCTGCAGTTGACAGACATACTATTGCTTTAGGAATGGTATCTAGATGGGCTATCATTTCTTATTTTATTATTAAATTGTCCAGAATTACCAAAATTTTGCGTTGTGTTATAATAAAAAAATAAAAACAGTCAAAGAATAAAAAATAAAGCATTTAGATTTGGAAGTTGATTTCAATCAGGTTATAAGCATGTGTCGTGGTCCTGGCCAGAACCAAGACATCAGGCTTTGTGGAATTTTGTTTGTGGACATTTTCCTTCTCAAAATGTTTCAGGTTTATTCCAATTAGTAATTAACCTGGTGGGAGTTGGGTTATTTTTTGGGGGGAATAGGGGAGAGGGTAAGATGTGAAAAACAAAAAACAGCACCAGAAGAAGAGAAAACAGATTAATTGATTCACCTAAAAAAAAAATCTTATTTTTGGTGATTTTTACGTCAGGTTTCTTCAAGCTGTAAATGAATCTGAATCCTGTCTATTACTTCTTATTCTCATCACTGGTAGAAGGCCTGGGGGTTTCTACTGCAGCAGCAAGAGGTTGATACCATCAAGAAATGAGAGGAGCTAATGGGAAGCAACACTTCTGACTCCAGACCTTGCAGCAAAGAGTCAAGGTTACAACGTTCCTTAAAAGAAAATCAAAGAAAGTCTTCAGCACCACATGCTAACAAAACTGTAAGATCTATTTCTTCTTGAAGAGAATTTACTGCCTGGAGGACCTACGTCAATACAGATACTCTGGACCATTACAAAAATTAAGATAATATACTCTTTTTAAAACTGAAAGATACCACAGATGCATAAGGATTGGAAACATGTTCTAATATTGCAAAGTAAACTGTGTGAACAAAGAAGTCAGAAAATGTCTCAGTTAAGGCCTCACCTTACTGTTCTTTTAATTGCTCCAATCCCCAAAACCTTTCCTCAGTATTGCAGGAAAAATGGTACCAGTTTAGATGATGCTGAAAGGACTCACTTAGAAAAATTTTCTGAAGTAATGCAGAAATAAATACAGTAAAAAGGAAGCTTGTTAGACTTCAGAAATAAATTTAGTAAAGATAGGCTACAAATCTAACAGGTCCTACATTAGGAAAAGTAGGATATTCTCATTAATTCTATCTAGCAATTTGTTTTCCACAATGCACTGAAATGTGTTGAAAAATAGATATTTATCTGATAATATTCTTCAATACACAGCTTTCTACTCTAACTTAAACCTGAAAATGTTCCTCTGTGACTCATGAAATAGAGGAACGTGATCTGGGTGACAGTATATAGATCTAGCCACAAAGGAATTATTCCATCTCTTCTTTCTGGGTAGTGACAAAACCTGAGGGAATGGCCTGAAGTTGTGTCATGGGAGGTTTAGGTTGGATATTAGAAAAAGGTTCTTTACCCAGAGGGTGATTGGCACTGGAATAGGCTCCCCAGGGAAGTGGTCACAGCACCAAGCCTGACAGTTCAAGTGTTTGGACAATGCTCTCAGGTACATGGTGTGACTCTTGGGGGTGCCCTGTGCAGGGTCAGGAGTTGAATTTCAATTATTCTTGTGGGTCCCTTCTAACTCAGGTTATTCTATGATTCTATGACCTGTTTCCCATAGACAAGTAGCAGGAAAGCAAAAGTTAAAGGCCAAAAAAGGGGGAAATAGAGAAGCCAGATCATTGTTCAAACATGCATTCTCTGTGCAGAATTATTCTCACTCTCAAGCTAAATATATATATATATATATCCCCAGAGAGAGTGAGGGGTATAACAATGCAGGGACTGACTCCTATGATGAGGACCCTGCCTATTGAGAACAGGTGGTTTGTGTATTCAAAGGGACACATTCCTGTTGTTCACACCTCTGGCAGAGACAACCTTGCCACAGTCCTAGTTTGCTAAGAACTTGATTTGATGGAGTACTCTCAGTTTTCTTCTCATAATCTGCCCCCTCCACAACCAAACAGTGGATTGGAGAGAGGAGAGTGCCCTTACTATTGCTATTTATTATTTCTTTGGCCATCATACCTGGAGGCTTTTCAGAGCATAACTCTTACCTCACTTAGAGCTGCAAACAACAAAACAAAAAGGAACTTTTCCCCAAAGGATCCAAATTCAAGTATGATTCATGCACATTTCCTGTATGCCACAAAATCTCTTTTCCTTTTCCATCATTTTAATACACACTTGATTGTCCTCCACTGAGCAGGAACCCTTGAGGTAGGTGCATAGACACACATACCACAGTGGTACCCTGTGGTTAACATAAAACTCTACTAGCAGGTCTCAGGACCATCAGATCCAGCTGGTCCCAAAACACATCATGGCATGAAGGCTGGAAATGTTGAGGAACAACCACTAAAAAAAACCCTAAAAAACCACTAGCAAGCCCTTTAAAAACTTTTTAATTTATTAATAAAATCTTCCATTTATTTTAGAATCCCACATTTTAGGTAAGAAGAAGCCAAAGAAGCATTTCAACACTAACACAGGGAAGCTTGCACTGGGTTCTGCTGCTCTTTTTGTCCATCTTTTACTCTCTATATATATATATTTAAATCCATACAAACAGGAACAGGAGAGTCACATCTCATAAATTCTGCTAAGTGTAAATAAGAACTCCACCATTTGGATGCAGTTCTAAATTACCTAGATCTGCAAAACTGAACCAGTAAAACCTCATGAGACAGTCTGGTTTTGGGAGATTGCCAGTCCAGCAGAAATCATGCAATATTGTCTCACTGGCCAGTTTTACAGTGTTCTGGTTTAGGGCTCTTGGTTTTTTTCCCCTGCTTCTATATCACAAAGTGGGGAAAAAAATAAAAGGAAAGGAAATTGAGCACTTCTTTTGAACCTCAGATGTTCGCTCACATTAGGTTTGACTTGGGGCATGAAGGACTGGGTATGACATTATTTTATCCAAGCCACTGAATTTTGTTTTACATAGGAATGAAAGAAATGTTTGAAACAGAAATTATCAATATTTTCTTTTTCATACCTGCTCAGATTGTTAATCAGAAACCATGTCCTGAGGATTTTCTAGCTCTTGCTCTAGTGGAAACTCAGTCATGAGTAATTTTTCCTCACAAATTCAATAACAAGATATTGTAAAGGACTTGGTTTCGCTTTCAGTTTGCTCAAGTTGGAGTTGGTTGAACAATTCTTACCATTTTCTACTGGGATGTATTATCATTCCAGTGTTGGACACCACAGAAGACTTTATCATCCATGCATGAATTTAAAACATTGAGGTTTATCAACAACCCTTTACAAGTTATACATTTTAATTAACTGGTATATTCTCTGGTTTCTGCTTTTTAAAACCTCCATTTATAATTCTACAATAGAACTAGAGAAAATTATGAGCTTTTGTTAGAATTATACCGAATGGTTGATGTAAACTGGAGATACATTCTCATTTGCCACAAAATTCTTTAAGCCATTTCCATGTAGATATCAAGAAAATGGTGCTAATCCTTCCAGTGTAGCTCTTCATGTATGTCAGACAGCATCCAAACAGTAGTTCAAGGCATGTGCCAATTTACTTTAGCAAGGAAAGGGTATTTCTTATGATACTAGAGCCTGAACCAGGAAAGACAAAGGAGAAAGAGTGACCTCTCCTGGCACCATGAAAAATCTAAAGCTGTTTCCTATTAGAAACAAAGGGGTTGGAAGGAAGGAGAGTTGGATTTGAACAAGTAAATGTTTTTTTTCAAATGTAAACACTGTTCATCTCACAGGAAAATTCAAATTCTCACCTGATTTTAGGAGTTCAATAACAATGAGCAGGCAATGAGATGACAGTTTGGTAAAGTTTAATGAGGATAATTATTAATAAAAAGCAGCTAATATGCCCTGAAAAAGCTTTCTTCTGGGCTTTATGTGCTCATTTGGACTAATTATTTTTGATGTTTTGCCCATCAAATAACGAATGTGCAGCTTGTGAAATGTCAGATATAATTAGAACAAATAAAGCTGTAGCATGAACATCCAAAAAGCCTCCAACATCCATTAGCAAAAATTCTCTTTAGGATCCATTTACACAGCAGCAGGGGCAGGCATTTCACAGGTAGGAAAGTTGGCATACAGGTAACAGACAAAGTTTTGAAGTCAAACAAAAGTGCTTGGGGGATTTCTGGTGAGTAATAATGCTCTGTGCTTTGTTAAGGGTATCCATTCACAGATCCTAGAGAAATGCCTTAATTTCCCTGGGATTCAGTGATAAAACAGGGTCATACAAATACTATTTTTATATTTTTCTTATCGTCTCCCATGGAGTAACATATGTGGCATCCCTGCTAAGTTAATGATTTACTGAATCAACAGTGGAGTCAATTAAAGGTATAGAATACACGCATGTAATGTGGGATATTGAACTCACTGTTTCATTCAGCCTTGCTCCACGTGTTCTGCACTGCAGTTGTGCTGCTATTGCAAGGTTCATAGGTTGCTTAGAGGACTCAGTTTACTCCACTTCATTAGTCTCTTCAAGAATGTTCAAGGCAGCATCCCTTTTCATCAAAGCAGAAATTATTTGCTCCTTTGCACCACCACCTAACCAGCATTGGTTTTAAGTAACCGGTCACTCCTCTTTTATTGCTGACATGCAACCAGTATTTGTTTGGAAGAGCACAGTAAGGCCAGGTTAAAGAAATAAGCATTGCTGTCATGTAATTCTGTTTTTAATGTGTAGAGGGAACATCTGGGAGTTCAGATCAAACAAAATATCCAAGGTATTTTCCATCTAAGCAAACTTAAGAAAGGGTTTTCCACCTGTCCCCTACGATGACAGAAAGTTCTGGATCTAAGATTTAGCCACACAACTTTCCATTAGATACCAGGCTCTGAGATCTAGACAGAAGCATACTGATTCAGTTCAAGAAACTCCTTTTTCTTTCTTTTTCTAATGCCAGGAAAACATACACACACATATTATTAGGAAAATGAGGTAATGTCACTTTTGAAGAAACCATGACTACACTGCAACTTCCACAGGTTTCAATTAGTCTCTTATCCATCCTATTTTGTTCTACAGAAAATGCCTTTCATACTGATCTCAGTGACTTTTGGGTATTCCTACAGTGATCCCTCAGTATCCAGGGAAAAATTCTCTTACAGTTTGGTCAGCAAGCTCAGAACTCTGGTTTCAGGTACCTCCTGTTGATGAGTACCTGCAGCACCCACCTTGCACTGATGTGCAGAATTTCTGCAGTTCAGAAATTCAACTCATGCCTGGGATCCCATGATAGAACTACTAATACAATCACAAAGCTATTCAGGAGAATATCTTTACACTCTTCCAGAACTGCACCAGGAAAAAAAAAAAAGTTGAGTTGCTATTCTGAGTAGACAGGAAGACACAGAATATTGCCAAAAGAAGCAAGAAATCAGGCTGCTTAAAATACTAACGGAGACACTCAGATTCCTGCCATTACAGACAGAGATCTTGCAGTCAGAGTTATATGAGTGACCAGCGACTCTGATTCTTAACAGAAATAGGGAAGGGAGGCCAAGAGGAAACAAGAAGAAGGGGTATGAAGATACAAATTTTCCATCAGAGAATAATATTAAACACTTGCTACTGGAAAAACATTATGAAACTAAGATGCCAGAAATCTTTCCAGCATTGCCCTATCACATCATAAAACTCAATGTAGATCAGAAACTGGCTTCACAGAACTTCAAAGTTCCAATTGGAAAAACTCCCTTAATGCAAATTAATTAGGTGTTCCTCTGCCTGGAGCCAAGCAAGCCAGCATTCAAAACAACCCAAGACGTTGTACTTCCAAAGTCATGTAACTTCAAGTGTCAAAGTACCCAAGACTGTGAAGCTTTCTGTCTGCAACTGTACCCTGAACCAGCTACAATATTTTATCATATTCTTCACTGCTGCTAGAAATTAAAAATTAATATACCATACAACCTAAACAAGATGGAAGCAGCAATTCCCATTCACTCAAAAATTATTTAAAAAATTATATAAACCAGCCATAGATGACAAGAGGTACAGATTGATATTGCTGCCATCAGCAAGAACTACAGCTAAACCACAAGAAAGAAAATAAATTGCATTAAAAGCAATGAATCAAATGTAAAATGAAATAAAGAAACCATGCTGCAAAATACAGCCTGTGAAGCACAGCAAGTTCTAATGCAGGGATATGTGCTGAAACCAGCTGTGATTCCTACGACACCGAGTTCCAGGGGGATGGGGAAGATCATCCCTGACAGTTGCAGTTGCCAGAAAAAATGTTAAGCCAAGAGGAATGAGGGAGGTCCAAAAACCAGGGCTTATCCAATTTTCCCATTTCTTGAATTTGAAGATAGTATTCTGGTGACATTTTATTCAGCTTTGTCTCTTCTCTGTAACTGAAGAGAGACTTTGAAAGCAGAAGTGACTGTTCAGCAATTGTTTTTCACTGCAAATTTAGTGTTCTGCATCTCTTTAGTTACACAAAATCAACATATCAATACAAAATTATTGCTTTGGAAACAAGCATTCAGGGGTTAAAGTCAACTGCTATTTAGCAATTGTGTGACTGCATAGGAGAGAGATTTCCCTTTAGCTCAAAACAAATGCTTCTCCCAAATAACGATGCTATTCCACGTTCCCATGACAAAATCTCTGTAGGGAATGATCTAAGTGAGCAGATCCACCATACAGAATATCCTACATTTTGAGTCCATGTCAGAGAGAAGCAGTTGCTTTCCCAAAATAGCTAAAATCATGCTCTGGCACTGCTGCCTCTTCCAAATGTTTCTGTGATTTTTGTCTGCTTTTGATCTGAGTGATGGAATCATTTTCAGTGAAGTTGTTGTAGTAAATTTCAGCCCTCCCTTGTTTGCCTTTAAAATGTGGAATCCTTAAAACACACACACACACACACACACACTTTCCAGTAAGATCTTTCAAAGCATGCTATTTTGTTTGTTTCTTTGAGGGATTTTTTTTTTTAATCCAGGCAAAGAATAAAATAGGCAACAGATTTTTAGTAGGTTTTATCAAAGTAGGAATGAAAGAGCTGGAGAATTATCTGTGCTATATCATAATTCATTTCTGAGATAATTACAAAAAAATTGCCAGGCATTCAGGTAATTTCAGATTCCCTAAATGCATACAGATGGCTGTCTCTGAGCTACTGCATTTTGAATTTCAAGGAAAACTGCCTCTGTTTGCCCCCAACTGCTGCTCTGCTCACTGAATATATTAGAGATCAGATTTCAGATGCCTCTTTAATAAAATGACAGTCCAATCCAGCAAAGTCCCGCACTTAGCGGCCTCTCAAGGTATTCAGTGCTTCACACAAAGTGATCGGGTGCATGTAAGGTGATTACCACAGCAAAAACTGTCTCTGCAATTTGAAAAATGTA
The DNA here is from genome assembly GCF_001715985.3 of Manacus vitellinus. Taxonomy (NCBI): domain Eukaryota; kingdom Metazoa; phylum Chordata; class Aves; order Passeriformes; family Pipridae; genus Manacus; species Manacus vitellinus. Next base: position 3,580,469 of record NW_021940603.1, on the reverse strand, counting down.
CAGAGATGAGGAACTTTTCACTCAGTAGCCAAGAGAAGACCATTATATCATCAGTAGCAACTGAGAGCAAAGAAAGGTGACTCTAATCACATTTTTACTGGGCTAGAAATGAGGAACGAAACCTAGAACCAGGTAACACTTTCCCAAAAACCAATATCCCTTCAGGATTTGAAGGGGACCCATCACACACTGCAGCTGGGAAAGCAATGACCATCACCCAAACAGAAATGTGGGGTGCAGGGCAAGGCTGTTGTGCCAGCACGGTTCTAAGGAGCATATTCAGAGGTGTGATAATGCCACTGAGTCTGGGGGAATGATCAGGCTTATGCTCCTGATGTTGAAGGGGCATTTTCAAAGAGATGGGTTAAATTTAGAAGTCAGTTATCCTCAGACAAGAGGGGAATACTTAATTCAGTAAGAAACTCTTCTCCACCACAGTAATTCACAAAATTTTGTTAAGAATGCAAAGCAGTTATGCAGAGCACAGTCAAGATGAGGACATCTGACCACACCAACTATTGAGAGAAACAGTAGTACCATAATGAAGTTTAAACAGTCAAGATAATTGGACCTTCTGCCACGACTGACTCCCTCCCTTGATATTCCACAAAACCAGAAGTACAAAATGCAACACCCTGTGTACACATACATTTTCTGTGAGGAAACTATTACGATCCAACTTTTCTTTGTCTCCTGTAGGAGCATGATATCATGGACCAGGCAGAGCAACTCCAGCCTTTGTGCAGATGTCTGGATTGCCAGACCAGGCTCTCTCAACTCCTGTGGGACAACCCACTTCTACTGAGTGCTGCATTCTGGTGCCTTCCATCAATGATGACTTACACCAGCCCCTGGAAAGGGTGGAACATGTCCTGCTGCAGTACCTTATCTTTCTCATCCCTAAGGCATGAATACCAAAGTCTGATGGCTGGTTAAGTGGCTAAATTCATTAGTGGTTACAAAATATGTTATATTCCTCAACTGGAAGACTTGTAACTGCAAAATAATCTACTATTTGCTTTGGCAATAGTACTTCTATTTTTAATCTGGCAGCGAATAATTGGCAATTGCTTGCCAAAGATAGACAGCCAAAAATAATAGTCACCAAGGCCAAAAGAAAACTAGAGCAGAAGAACCCATTATTTAATCACAGAAGCTATTTTCACATAATGAATAAAATATTTAAATAAAGTATATGATGGAAAAGATACACATTTGAAGGCATCCATGATATGAGCTTTGCTCACAATGAAATAGCTGTGAGGAATTACAAGCATTCTACTGTATTTGTTGAGCTACAATTATATTTATTTTGCTCTGTTCCTGTTTACCACCCCTTGCACTGTGGCACATGCCCTCAAAACAAGGTCAGGCACTGCACATAATGGAGGATGCTCATCACATCCCCAGCCCAGGTTCTCAGCTTAGTTTAGGCAGATGAAACATAGAGACACTTCACTTTAACTGTCACGAATTTATGTCTAAATCATTCGTTTGTCATCTAATTTAACTTTTATGAGGAATCACTTTAAAAACTGAAATAATTCACTTGTACCTTGAATTTCTATGAAAGATTAATGCTGTTAAGGAAAAAAAAAGTTCAAAAGATAGACTGATTTAGAACTGTCTGCTTAAGATTATACAGAAATCCAATCAGTTACATTCTCTGCTCAGACTGAACCTGCACCAAGTTTCCCAATAACTTCCTAAGAAGGTTTTATTTAATCAGGAACAAGTTCCATGGAGCCCCAAAGGTCACAGTTTAGAAGGATTATCTGACCTAGACTTTGTATAAAGCAGATGGCTCTGCTTTATGGCAATTAGTAAGCAGGAACTGTGGTATCTGGTTATATCTTCTGATTCTCTGTTTATATGAAGTTATGTGAAACTGGAACCTCTTTGAAAGTCAAGCTGTGTGGAAACCATTTAAGACTATTTCATTTCTAATTATGGGCTTGATAAAGCCATTTTCATGCAAGAGTAAGATCAATGCAGAGGCTGTCAAACTTGTGAACATCCATCCATTGGTGAGGGGTCTGACTCTTTCAAAGGCTATCATGAAGATAACCTTGACATGGGGAATGAGAATCTCACTTTAAAGAAAATGTAAACCCTATCTACAGAGTTTAAGTCAATCTTTCCATAGCTTCAGTGTAATAACAGTGGTTCTTAACTGATGCTGTTCTCTTTAAACTTGCATATTTATTATCAAAAACAGAGCTTGAAAAATATTAATTTTTTACTCCCTTTCATTTCCCATTCACCCACAAATACATACATCTCCCATCACCTATAAGGACAACCGAAATGGGAAACTAAATTGAATTTTTAAGCCAATTCTTGATGGGTTCCCACACAGATGCAAGGTGGACTGATTTGCCTGACCAGTCACATACAGAAATGGACATTTTTCTCTCTCTGATCTCAGGGCACGTGTGGTCAAGCTCTACCACAACTGGCATAAGTCACCTCTACTCCAAAGGAATGAAACTATGCTGGAATGTCACTAGGCCTGAACTAATGCTATCTGGACTTCTGGTGAATTTTATTAGTTCAGGCTCAGCGTGATAAGAACTCTAAGAGTTCTGTGTCAGTATAGCTGACCAGCTTCCACACCAGCTGATTTCAGCTTCAGGGCTTTGAATATGGGGGAAAGAAGTGCCCAAGTGCCTTCAGCTGAGAATCCAAGCCTGTCCTGAACTAAACTCTCAGTACTCTAAGCACAATATCATTCTCCTCATCTCTGCTTCTCACAGCCTGCTCCACTCAGATGGACTTTTGGAATCAGTAAGACAACAATACCACTGCTGTGCATGGTGGGAAGACTTCCCTGTAAGAGGAAAAGAAATTTCCATGTTTCCTTATCTCAGTTTTTCCCTCCAGAAGATAACAAAAACCAAAAAAGCATTAACTGTAATTTAGTGAAATTTATGTATGAAGTATGTGGGAGGCTTTACAAACCCAAATTGCCTTTACTCACACGTATAGAACAAGCTTTATGTAAGATTCAGATATTTTCAAGCAATCCATTATGTTCCAACATCTGAAGAGAAAAATATTTGTGAACTCAATCACTGATTTAAAATATGTTCTTGTACCATTGTATGCTTTAGAATTGATTTCAGAAAAGAAAGTACAATTCAGGCAATCAATTGACTTATATAAAAATCACATACACATCTAAAAAAGAGCATTGAATACATATTTTAAGTCTGAAAATATTATAGGAAAAGGCAGATGCAGAACTGCTACTATCATACAGGAAAACTACTAAATCATTGTGTCCCAGTGGTATCTGAAATAACTCAAAGAAATTATTTTAAAAATTCAATCCTAAAAATGTTTCCACTGGACTAGAACTGCCCAGTATGGTGAGGAGTTTGCACAGCCCTAAGCAAAGTGGTCTCCTCAGTTAAGGATTGAGATGTGCCAACAAAAAATGTGAATGGTCAAGAGCTGGTTTTACTATTGGTGCAGTAGAACTGCTGATATCCCTCTGCCAACTGACGTGACTGGCCTAAAATTCAGAAATTTTGGATCAAAAAAAGAAACCAACAAACACCATTTTACAAACAACTAGAGATTAATATTATTGCCTCTTGGGGCCAATTTTTGTTACCCTCACAGAAATATTTTCCTGTTTGTGAAGTTTCATTCATTTTGCTGTATCTGATTCTGAGCCCACTGGGAGCAGCAGCAGCCAGTAGGAAACTGCCTCTGCAAAAGCAACAAGGAGCTTTCTGTCAGGTCTTGTGAGACAAGTCCACCACCAAGGAAACCCTTCCAACAGCATCAGAGAATGTTAACTATGGACCTCACTAGGCTGCACAGATGAAGTGTAGAGCATCCTGAATAAATGGTTTCATGATACATTGTGAGAAAGGCACCATCAGTAAATGATGAGCAAAACAGGTCCAGGGCAATTTGTGGCATACATAGAATGTAAACGCTTCTACAGTGTAATCAGTAAAATGCATTCCTAACAAATATTGATGACAAAAGACAGTTTAGAATTGTGTTGATGGAATAAAGAAAGACAAATGCAGTAACTCTGTAATCACAATCCATATAATCAATATCACTAAAATGGCTGGTGCAGATTACAACTTTCAGCTAAGTTTCTTGCAGAGTATATCAAAATTCCAAACTAAACCTAGAAATTTAGTTCTGGTCTTCCTGTATTTCCATGTATTATTATTTCCACAAAAATCACAGAAGATTTGGGCATACAGACACAATTGAAATTGGTTGAGTCTCTCTAGTTTAACAAATTACTATCCATAGTTAAGCCATAGCAGTGAGACAAATGGGCTCTTAACTCACAAAATTTGCAAAGAAAAACTTTTAAGACTACATTTTATGATCATTTAATCTAAATGGTCTGTTTCACAATTGAGAATTGGCTAAAAGCACATGTGCAGAGGAATTACTTGGACTAACCTGTTGGTAGCACCCTTTTAAAGCACAGTAACTTAAAGACTTTTCACCTTGTCACCAAACAAGATGTGAAATCAAACCTTATAGTTTCTCTTTCCATGTTGAATGCAGTCACAAAATTGCACTCAAAGTAGAATAAGTTTTGAGGGAAATGTCAGCCAAAAGACCCTCTTTACTGAGACTTCAGACACCTCCTCATGCCTAAAATGTGGATGCTAGTGGGTCAGGAAGCAAGAAGTCATCACTCAAACAATATCATGACCATTAGTCATCACTCTCAATACATCTGGAAATGCTACCTCGGTAAGTACTCTTTTTGACACTTAAAGATGGACCCAATCATTCTGATGAACATTAAGGTATTTTTCTATCAAAGTATGTGGCAACTGAATCAACATCACTCTGTTATCTAACATTAAAAAAAACCCTCTGTAAATAAATTTTTTAAAAAGGAGGAGAGGCCACAAAACAGAGAAGGGAAACCCTGGAAATAAAAATGAACTATTTTCCCAAGCTTTAAATCAAATTTGAAAACTGTCATTTGTCCAATTAAAACAGTTTCTTGTTATTATTCATTTTCATGCATTTCTGGGTTCTGGCAAGGATCAGGAAGCCAAGCAGTAAGATACCTTGAAAAGACTGTATATACCTTTTGTTTGGGAATAAGACCTAAAAGAAAGATCTTGGAGAAGCTTCCTCTCAATTTCTCTACCTAGCTTTGTAATTTAATAATAAGATTTTTCCATAGTCTAAGAATTCAATTTGGCACAAGAATCTCAGTCAAGTTAGATAAGATTTAGAAGATTTTTTCCGAGTTTTTTGGTGCTTCTCCAAGCCAAAGTCAATTGTTCTGAATTTCCACAAGTATTCATGCAATAGAAATGTAATAGTAATATTTCATGCTTTGCAAAAACAAATGCTAACAGACAAATGTTTAACAGACAAATCATGGTAAATGCTCAGAAAACAGGGATGAGAGCAAATAAAATAAATTAATTGGAAATTGAAGAAAATAATAATTGAAAATTGTTACAATATTCCATGGTGATTTCATGCCTTATTAAAAGATTAACAGCAAAGTGATATTTAACATCAGTGTAAGGAAGAGTGAATGAGAACTGATTCAGAGAAAAAGTCTCAAAATCACCTATATTTCTTCCCACACGAACTTTGTCTTACCATCTTTTATCGTAACACTGACTGAGCCCAAATTTCTGTAGACTTACTAATATCTGACAGAATATAGCCTGAGGTGATACAAGAGCAGACTGAGAGGAAAGCTGTGCAATTCTATCCACACAAGAACATTTTGAAAAGGCAAACAACATTTTCCATGTTTCAACGAACCCATTCCTTTAGGGTGGATGGAGAGTGATCCCTGAGAGAATGACATACAGCCAGTTACCACTCCTACATGTATCCTGCACTCTGGGAGTGAGACTCACACTGCTGGGCATCTTTACAGAAAAGGTGGGGAAGACAGAAAGAATGGAAAGAAATGGGGAAGCCCCCAGTTCTCCAGATCCGAAAGGAAAAAGGAATCTAATTTCTCATTGGCCTTTGGGCAATTTAACAATTGTACACGTAACATTCACAGGCAGGTCCAGTGTTAAAACAGTCTTTCCAGGAGTAAACCAGTGCTCTGCTCTCTCAGAAATTGTACAGAATTTGAGAAATATCGAGTCAGCTCCTAACACCCAGCAAGCCAGGGCCAAAGCCCAGCAGTGTACAATGCCCATTAGCACAGCTGCTTCCTCAGCACCACTGTCACTTTGCCTCAGGCTGATTTCAAGTACAATATCTTTAGCAGAGAGAGAGTGGAAAAACTGCAAGGACATCATTGATCTGACAACACTCCCGCTACTCACTTAAGTTTCTTTCCACTCCATCAGCAGAATCTGTACCAGTTCTCCTTCATGGCTTTACCCTTTGCCTTTCTAAACCCAGGCTCCCTCCTTTGCTGCCTGCAGCATTAACAGCAGTCACACGAGCCCAGTGTAAGGATGACAGGGACAGGAGCTCACAAACACTGATTGATGATGCACTTCCTAAGGAAGCAGAAGCAAGTAATAAAGATGACCTTAAGACATGATTTATGTGTGTTTGGCAATTGAGGCACATACTCGTACTGTAGAGTAGCTAGAGACAGGAGCAGGCAGAGTGCATGCTGGTGATCTATCAGAAGAACTCTGGCTCAAAGTGAAGAGCTGGTTATTCAGCTCAGGCCACAGAGAGTAGAATATGGAGCAAGTGCAGCATCAGAAATAAATGCAGAGATATATTTAATTTTATTTTGTCCTTGTTGAAACTAAAAAATTAAAGTGTTTCAACTAACTTGGGAAAAAAAAACAATAAATAAAAGCAAAAATAATTCTGAATTAAAAAAATACTGCTTCTGAAGAATTTTTAAGGACACGAGCTCTGAAAACATGGGATTAAAACATTAATATGACTCTGATCTCACTAACAAGATAAAAGACTCCAAAATCATTGTCTTTCCACCATAAAGGGAGGAGAAACCTTAACCTGGAGCTCACACTGACAAAAGTAAATTCTCCAAAACTCAGGTAAGGAAATAGTAGGGTACCATCTGTCACTCCTGGATTTGGGTACAGCATCTTATAGGCCCCTGTGAAACACAACCCAAACCAGGAAGTTCCACTGCTGTTTTTGTCTTTGGTTTTCAAGGTAAAATGATTTAAGAATCCTCCAAAGAGCTCCAGTTTGTTAAAATTTTAGGGAGGTTTTGCATAACCAGTCACAAAAAAATATGTCAATTTTTTTATACAAGACTTTCTACCATTGAAATCTTGGCAAGTGCCGAAACAACTTTTCCAATTTATTTATTTCCATTTTGAACATACTTGTTTGTTCACATTCCTTGGCCCTTGCAGTAAAGAAGGTTTCCCAGCAACAACAGAATTATAAACACTCATTAATACTGGACAATACCTGCAAATATCTTAACTTGCTGTTCATAAAAATAAGAATTCTGCCCCAGACATGGCTCTTGAAACACTACCATGACACTGCCCAGAAGGAGATTTGCACTGTCTGTGTGGGGTGTGCAATCAAAAGAGCTCAAACCTCAGAAATGGCAAACACACTGTTCACAACTGAGCTCCTGAGTCTGTGAACAGAACCACTGAGTGAGAACTGTTTGGTGAATAATGACTCAACCAGACAAAACTGTAAGTCTCTAAGCGATTCATGGAAAAGGAAGTTGTGTCAGACACTGCTGAATTATGTGTGGTGAGCACTGCTGGAGCACACCAACTCTGCATCACTTCTGCAATGTCCATGACTGAAGCATTTGCACCCATTTCCCCTCTTCAAGCCCTGCACTTCAAACACTTGTTATAGGGTTTACTTCACCACATAAATTCATCTCTTCCTTGAAAAATAAGTAAAAGACACCTTCTCCATTTAAAGAACTGCTATTTGCAGTGGGTTATTCTCTGATTTCTAATACAGCTAGCAAGGATTACAGAATCATTCAGTGGCCTCACTGAGAACACTGTCAGAGGGCACCATAATAGCAAACGTGACTATTTGACACAGGAGCTGACTGATGAAACATCTCAAACAGCCACCAGCACTTGATGCTTCATATTAAAAATTGCTAAATATTCATTTTTAAAAATTACAGACTTGATACAGAAACAAGTTTTAGTGCATAGAATATTTCCATTTCCCATGATCTTACATATCTATACCTCCAACCCTCTGTTTCTCCTGAGCACCTTTCATCCACAACTGAAAGTTTCACCCTTATCTCAGTAGTCTTTGCAAACCATGAAGGCTGGAGAATACTTCAGCTTTTAGTTATCCCTTAGAGAATGAAGAAAAAAAAAAAAAAGGAGCTAGCCTGGGTTTTCACATCACAAATTATATTTACAAAAAGACTAAAACTAACAAGGGTTTTATATATTTCAATTATTTTTACTGGCAGTATGAGACTACAGAACCAGAAAGACAATGATGCCCAGTCCCACATTTTCACATATTGTACAAAAACATAAGAGGCAGGCAAGGAATTATGTTTATCAACACTATTTTTTTGCTCATTTATAACATGTTCTTTGCTCTTCTCCTCCTGTCTGGGGTTCAAAATCACTGATCTCTTTTTTAGTTTGGCTTGTATAGCCAAACCAACAGGAATTATGATTCAAAACGCTTAGTTTGACAGTTAAGAGGCCACAGAGGTCCCCTTTGTTGTCTTTTTTGGGGAGAAAAAAAGAAAAAAAAAAGGGAAAAAACCCACTAAAGGAATGAAGTCACTTTAGCCTCTGCACAGATACAACTTCTCTTTTGCCCCCAGCAGCAAATGAAGTTGAATGGTAGCCTTATGTAGTCCTTAAGAGATTTTCAAAACACTGAGGAAGCCAGAACATAGTATCCATAGCAAGACACCATCTGCACAAAACCACAAAAAATGGGGGCAAAATGTCTCTGCTTATCATTCTTTTTACTTCTAAAATGTGACCAAATCACTGCAAGGGTTTGTGCAGAATGGTCAGTACAAAAACTCTGTTCAGTGTCCATTGGACAAGGCTCTATCCATGGCAACATCAGCAAAATGTCCAAGGGACACCTTCCACATCTGCAGGACAAATAAAAGTCTGATGTCTTTACATGGAAATACAAGATGGGCTACATGTTGGTTTTGTTTTTATATAACTCCCAGTTTACTGTGTGGTCCAATATGAAATCCTTATTCCTGTGAAATAACTGTTTTTCTGATCTCTCTCCAGAAAGAAATCCAGAGAAACATTTTCATGGCTAGAAGGAATTAACAAAAGATTTCATCATGCCTTAATTTATGCACATATGTAAGACAAAGGATCACTTAAATCAATCCTTTCATTCATCTAAATTTTATTGTGCCCAGCAGAAATGGTATTTTTCCTTTCTGAAAGTAGTGTCACATAAACTGTTTAGTTTTGGCTTAATTGAGAAAATACAGTCTATTTTTTAACTACATTTAGATATAACACATATGTCTAAGTGTTCCTGTTTGCTTTTAATTTTTCAGTGTAAGGATTTTTAGCATTTCTCTCTTCCCAACAGCATCTGATTCAGCCAAAGCCAGTCAATCACAGCTCCTGATGTGGCTGTATATCCCAAGGCAGTGGTTTCTTATTTAGTTGCACTCTGAGTGCTATCCCAGAAAATGTATATTTATGTCAATATTTTACTTTCATTTCCACTTCTTTCTCAACAGTTTTTACCTTTGTAATCCCTTTACTTTAGATGGAGTTATTCCTGGGTTTTATTCTGACATAGTCAGAGGAGAATCAGGCTTAATGCCTTTACAATTAGCTGGAACTCTGTGTTAAACCCACTTGGGAACAGTTTTGATGAAAGTACAGTAAATACATGACTTATCATGCTGGGGGAAGCACTGTGTTCTGAAGGAAGCACTGTATTTTGAAGGAAGCAGTGTAATGGTATCTCATGAGAGCAATTCCTATTAATTGCAAGTTTTTTTGTGGCTTGGATTTATTAAAGTTCTGACTCTATTGCCAGTTGCTGCCATATGTAGTCTATAATTCGTGAAACACAAGACTGTACATTTCCCAAAGACATTCCCTCTAATCATTTGCAAATATAACTAATTTAGCACAAAGAGATGTTTCCTAATCAGGAGCAGCAACCTGACCACTAACAACACCAGTATACACACAAGACATTATAAAAGCACAGGTACATCTACATATAAAACAGTAATATTGGTCAAATAGGTTTAGTAAGATTTTAAGTGATAGAAAATGTAAATGCAGTGTAGCACTTCAGGCCTTTCAGAGCATGTAACCACCTCTGCCATGGGTATTTCTGACAGCATTTCTCCTAAGTGTACTTCACCACCATTTAGACAAAGTCACTTTATTTGGCACCTCCTAATGCTGTTCAGCAGGTTAAAGGCTTTGTTCTATAGTTTCCATGACTCACCTCTGAGGCTTCTAAAAGCCTTCATGCCCTAATAGTAACCTCATATTTGTTACAGGACCTATAGTTGACAATCACAGAAATATTAGTGCATCCCAGATTCTGGCCTCATTTAGATTTCTTTGTAAAGACAAGGGTGTCTATGTTCAGACTATGCACAAACCTCAATAGCACAAAACTTCTTTCTTAAAATAAATTTGGGGAAAAGTCTTCTCAATAGATCGAAAATGTTATCCTTCTAAAGGGAGCAGTTTCTCAGCTCCCTGCACTGCAAGCATTCATTAAAAGGAAAGCAATTATTTTGTAATGAAACCACTCAAATACTTAATGTCAGGCCTCCTCGATCTCCAAAATTAAAAAAAAAAATAATAACCAATAACAAATTCAATTAAAAACATTTATGGTGAATAATTTTAAAAAATTATGTTTAACTTACTGCAAACAGTTTAAATTTCTATTGCTTCTGAACAGCCCCTTGTACAGCACGTTAACAACAGAGCCACTGAAGGACACAGGGAAGAGACCCTGGGAATCCCAAGTGGGAGTGACAGTAACACACAGCAAATCCTGCAGCCAGTGGAGCTTCACACCTGCTTTCCATGACCAGAATTGAGAGCAGAAGTCAGTAACTTCAGGAGTTACTGGAGCTATTCCAGGAGGAAGCCCTGGAACGTAAATTCTACACAATCATATATTATTAATGCATACATGTAGCACTGCAAAAAGATGGCAATGCTCTACATGGGTGTAATATTTTTGATCAAGCTTCAAATCCTTTAATCCTTTTAAATTGTCTCTACCTAAACACATTCTCCACTACATCAACTGATTACTTTTTTATTTTGCATTATTATGGACTCGTACTTCTACATCATGTGTCACAGCAAATTGAAAAATGCCTTTGTTTTACCAGGAGGTGCAAGAAGAATTTCTACATGAGGAACAAATACTTTGCATACATTTTCTAGATACATTTACAGTATATGTGAGAGCACATATATTTCTTAGTGAACTTGCAAAATTATAAAACATCATTTCTTTGAATGAAAAATGCATTTTCTTTGTAGTAAGCAAAAATACATACGCTGATCTGGTAATATCCTTAAGAAAAAAAAAAACACAGAAATACCAAATATGCTTAACCTACGTCTAAAGGGAAATTAAAAGAGGAAGAAAAGTCTAGATTGCCCTGAACAAGGGCATGTTTGATCTGCATGTAAAGGGAGCACTTTACAACCTTCACACCACTAGTTCATGTTGATGGACAGGACGCTTAGGCTTTGAGCTGGACCTGGAGGAATTTAGATAACTAAATGCATCCCTTTGCCTCACAGATGAAAGGTATTTCTTCTACCACATCATCTCTCTATGGCTTTCTTACACTGCTGTCAGCCATTTCAATACTTTTATGTGTCAGAAAGGCAAATTTGCATCAATGGTACGGGCTGTAAAAAAGTGTCAAACTTTTCTAATTTAAATAAATAAATAAATAGATATATAAAGAAAAAGCACCGTAAAAATTCACCTATGTCCTTGTGAAATGGTCAGCCTACTTTTGTAACCTCCAGAGAAGCTGTTTTGACAAATGTTGGAATACTTGTTAAATATTCCAGACATCCAGACAGACTCTGTACTCAAAAGTTACTGAGGGTTTCATTGGTGTGCCTTCTGAAGCTCTCAGTTCAGACTGTGAACAGGATGTGTCAAGGAAATAAAAAAGGTAAAGATCCAAAGTCCTGTCAATCACCTGACATAAACTTTCTTCATACCAATAACTGCTTTTTTTGTTAGTTTTAATATTTTCCTTTGCCTTTCGAGCTCTAGCACTGGCATCTGGAAAACTACAGTGGGCCCTGCTGTACCTGGTGGAGTAGAAACATCAACTTCTTCAGAACATTTAGGATCTTAAGAGCCAAAAGGACTGAAATTAAACATGACTATGTAGCACACTCGCAGTTTTGAATGCAAAAGATCTAAGTTCTGGTCTTGTTCTAGCCTTACTCACAAGACTAGCCTACTTTTCTCCATTCAGAAAAGCAGACTTTCTTTTTGGCACTTAAGCCTTAAATGCAGTGATAAATTAAATATTACCAATACTTACATTACTTCATAGTAACTGATTTGCAAAAAATTGATTTTATACATAATTCAAACAGGGAAATGGGTTTCAGCAAATTTTTTTTTCTAGTATGTACAAATATTTTTCCAGAGGGGTCATAACCCATGCTCAGACAAATATCATAGTTATGTGTTTAGCACTTTCTTACACTCTGTGCAATAGGAAGTTAAGCAGCAGCTCCAGGTTATCACTGAACAGTTTTCCTAATTTAGCAAAAAAGTAATGAATGTGATTAGAAAAGAAGACCAATATTAAGTCTACAGCATTTTATGCTGGCATCACATGGCTGTGGGAATAGCTAAGGGTACATGAAATTTTCTGTCCTTGAACTGTGTCTGTCACTATAATGATTCTGGCAGAGTAACAGAATGCAATTGTTGACTCGTTCTAGTACTGCCCTATTGACTTCAGGCTCAATAATGTAACATAAAACAGGTCTCTATTGGGTATTGTCTATCACCACGTGCTGCTGAACTAACTCAAACAAAGTGGTGGTTTTGTTGCTTTCACTGGAGAAACTAAGAACAAGTGAATTCTCACTGAATTTCAGGAGTTCCAATAATGTTGCTGTATACCCATATTCTCTATAAATATCACAGAATTATTACAAATAAAACAATATTTCTAAAATGCTTTCAAAACAATAATATTTTTTTCACACAGCTTAGATATTTGGCATTCCAGATTCTGGAAACATCCATGTGTTTTATTTTTCTTTCATACTCAGCAGTGAAAAAGTAAAATTGTAAAAAGTTAATCAAATTATGACATTTGTTACTCATCATCACTTCTCTCAGATTCTGCCTCTGGTGAAGGCTGCAAGGATAAGGCTCTACAGTAAAATGAAGAGGGACACCAGTCTTCCAGAAAAATAACCCATAGTTGTAAAAGAATTGCACAACCAGGGGAGTGCTTCACTGGTATATGTCCATATCTGGGGAGGGTTTGCAGCCTGAAGGACAGAGATTGTTTGGATAACTATACCCAGCAGTTTCCTCCAAGCCCTCCTCACACTGACCCTGACCTGCAGCCAGTGGTTCAAAAACACTTCTCCAGAAACTGGACGTTCAAGGCACTACCTCTGTTATCCATAAGGTCAGAGGTTGGTTTCTCTGACTGGAGAGCAACCAGCAAGTTGTGGTGACTAATGCACAGTAAAGCTGTCTTAATTAAAATGAGAAAGAGAGAGATGTCAAATAAAGCAGCAGCACAGTTGGGACTAAGGCTGTTGGATTACAACTCTTCTTGCCCCTCAGAATCAGTAGGAACATTCCACTGCAGTACAAAAAGCCTTTTGCAAGCAGCTGTTCGTCTTGATCAGGTTCAGGGATCCTTTCTTGCATTCTTTCCTGCCCATTTATTTCAAAATCCAAGAATTCTTTTTTAAATTCCTTCTTCACAAATAATCAAATGAATGCATTGCCTAAAAATGCTGTGATTTGCATGCAAAGAAGAGGAAATAAGTTTCTGAAACTATATTAATTTTTGACATAGCACTTTAAAGCATTTGTCATGTACTCTTTCTATTCCTGTTCTGAATGGCTCAACAGGGGAGCAGAGCCATGACTCAGCTGGCCAACCACATCACAAATAATGGAAGAAACAGTCTCCACATGTTTTAACATCTTTATATATGCCACACATGGTTTATTTAAATAATAAAAAAAGAAAGTAAAATTCCTCTTTTGAGAAACTTCATAGGTCATCTCAAATTGTATTATTAAAGTCTAGAAAACTTATTCAAGTGGAGCAGTTAAAAAAAGGAGTCACCTGCCCCACATTAAAAGTAAATAAATAATTTTTACAAGAACTCTGAATTGCCCAAATTATAATACAGAACTACAAAATTGTGTTTTATTGGTAAAAATGCTATCCAGTTCAAATATGAATTAATTCTTTCCAGCACCTGTGGGTCACCAAAATGAGGCCTTTTAAAGATGAGATTTTTTCCTTGTATTTTCTTGTGTAGAAGATAAGGCAGAAGTTTTGAAGGTTCTTTACGTACGTGTGACATGCAGTATACAAAACAACAAATCTATGCATTCTTTTATGATATACACTATCACATGTTCCCTCACCATGTTCAGTTTTCAGAAAATTCAATCCTTCTACTTAGGTATGGGATTTTCATTTATGTTTTGACTCCAGAAATTTTCAATGTAACCCCCACTGGACTTACAAAGACAGGTACCCTCAGCAGGCAATACAGACTGACGGAGTTGTCTGCAGAATTTGAGGGGTCAGTCCCACAATAATCAATCAGAAAGAACATTCAGACCTTTTTCTGAACTTTGAAAGTTTTAGATTTCAAATTACACTCAGTTCAAATGTTCCTCCTGACTGGCCCCATACCTGGATAGAACTGTGCTAGAGGAACTGCTACTATGGCAGCCAAGCAACAACATTTACACTAGAATAGAATATCCTTAACTTTCTTCTGCCCCAGAGAGGGCTTTAACTCAAACCCTCATCTATTAATTCACACCACACACCTGCCTCCTTCCCTCCCAACAGGAACTGATCAGGAAATTGAACATGAAAAAAGAAAAAAAAAAATCAACCAACAAACCAAAAAGTACTATCAAGAAAACCCAAAAAAAACAATCAAACAAAAAAAAACCCCAACAACAACAACAAAATAACAAGAAAACCCCATCCCAACCTTGAAATAAAAATCCCTGTGCTTGAATTTGGAATTGAGACTGTTGCTCCCAATAACATTTTGCTCTCAGCACAAGCTATGATGTAATACAGTCTACTGCCCTGAGACTTTTGTTGTAGTTCCTCTGGGAAGAGATATCGAACTTGACTGACATTTTCTGTTTTGTTGGATTACCTAATGATAATGAATTTAGTGTAGAAAGATTCAATTTAAACATTCAGGATGCTGATGAGGCTAAATCAAACAAGCTACACAAACAGAGAGAAATTTTATTCAACTGTCACCTGGCCCAGACCATACCCCAGTGGTCCATGAAGTCTGTTATTTATTGATCATGGAGAATAACCAAAAACACAGTCATTTTCAATTTTACCTCTTATAAAACTTAAACATGAGACTGCTGAATTGTGTGGGTCCAAGTCAGTCTAAGCTCGTTTCAGGGGAAAACCATCTGCCAACTTCAGTCACTCTGTACACAGAGGTTTTTGGTCAGTGCAATTAGCTCAAGAAAAGACACTTTTAATGGCTTAAATCGAAAAGAACTCAGGACTTCCACCCAACAAAAAAATACATAAAGAACACACAAAAATCGCTTCATCTGACTTCAACAAAATAAAACTAACACAAAAAACTCCTTTGGTAATTTCCTATGACAATAAACTTTCTAGCCAGCCATATGTATGGGAAGTGCCCCAGCAACTGCGTCATTCAATGAATTCAGCACACATGGAAGTAATCCTGGACAATAGATACAACAGGAGCATATAGAATATTTCCCTTTAGATATTGTTGCTTCTCAGCAAATAGTATGTGAAATTCTAATGAAGGACAAGCGCTGGAAGACCACAAAAGCTTTTGTTTTACAGAAGACTATAAACTACACAGGTTGACATACAAAAGTGTGTATACCTGGTCTAGCTTTTCCAGCTTTGAATAACTTCACAGTGACCAGCAGTTTGCTCCAGCTGGCTTGGAGGCCCCATCACACAAACACCAAGCCTGTCCCCAAGGCATCACTTTACTGCAGAATCACAGATTACAGGAGTTCAGAGTTACACTGAGCAGAAATCTGGTTGGTGGATCTGTTCAAGACTGGTGGCCAGATATTTTACAAATATAATGTCAGTCTGTTCTTGGAACAAGAATCAGTCAGTATTAGATTTTATAAACCAACAAAAAAGTTTGTCTCAATTTTCTTTAAAAATGCTATGCAAAAAACATGCATTTCCTACATATCTTAGGTCTTCAGCTCCCACATTCAGGTCTTCAGCTGAGGGCTGAAGACAGTGTGACTGACCTCAGACCTATCCTGACTTATCCCAGTTGAGATCTGGCTCACAAAGTGATGTCTGAAAAAGATTCTGAAGGATTTAAGACATTGTTCTTGCTCTGGAATACAGAAAGGTTATACCATTTCCAAGAACACCAGCCTCCAGCTTCAAACACATTAGGTGGGAAATTCCTGGCCACACAATTCTGGTAACTCTATACATCTGGAATGTCATCACTTTGGGTGTATGATTTATTCATTTGATTATATAATATTTGCAGATCAGCATATTGTCAAAAAGTAAAAGACATATCAAGATGCTTTGGGCAGTAACTACAATAACAAATTAAATAAACATTGCAAGGAAAGAAATGTCAAAGAAGCCACAGATGAGAGGCTGGCAAAAAAACCAGAACACCTCACAGTAAAAGACACAAAGAGTTTCACCACTCTTTTAGCTCATCTAAAAGACTGAGAGGTGACAATCATAGTGGAGAAAATCCTGGACTTAGGAATGCTTTAATCTAGTGAAAATCATAATGAGGAAACAAAGGGCTGGAAGTAGAAGCAGCCAAATTCAGTATTAAAATTAACACAAATTGTTAACTGTTCCAGTGGAAAATTAGAAGAAGAAACTACCAAGAGATCCTTCACCATTTGATGTCTTCCACTATGACTGGATGCCTTCCTGAGAATCATGTTTTAGCCAAAATGTATATTGTAAGTCATAAGTGGATAAAATCAGTGTGCAACACAACATTCTTGTAGAGCCTTGGGAAAAAAAAAAGCCACACAACAACAACTAAAAATCTATTAACTGTACTAACCAAGCAGACAGAAAGCACTCAGAGTACACATAAACACAGTGTTTGCCCAGTGGGTTGAGGCAGGCTTTGTACTAAAGCCAGAAAGACTGGCCTCTGGACAGAGATATGTCTCATACTTGCAGCTGCTCAGAAACAAGAAACACCATAAAGGAAATCCACAAAATCCCAACAAATATTTATATAGCTAGTTCTTGACTTACACATTCCCCAGAAGTGTTCTTCACAAAATGAATGATCTGAAATCAGGTCAGAAATCCAATAATTCTGAGTTCAGTTTATTAATTATAAGCACCAGCAAAAGCAGAACTGCTGCTGGGCAGGAAGGGGCAGTGCTCAGAACACCTCTCTTTTATCACTGCATGCTACTTTTACTGAGTTGTCTTTGGTCTATTAAATAATAAACATTATAAGAAGGTCCAGTTTCATGTATCTCCCATCAGAGCCATCAGCTCAACCTATTTATCACCCCAAGTGCCTTCATTCCTTAATTTAATGGTTACTAAACTACTCTGACAATGGCCGGAAGAGAGCATCCATTTGAATGAACAAATTCAAACTGCACTGCATTCCAAAATGAAACTTGTTCTGCCCTGAAACATCCATCTTATTTATCTTAATAAAACATCCATCTCTATTTATCTTAGAGGTCTTATTATTAATGTCTGATCTGGATGAATTTAAAAGCAAAGAGGTTACAAACTAGGTTAACTGTGATAAGGCCTATCAATCTCTAGACTTCGCGGTAACGCAAGCTTTGCAAAAAATAACCTTGTTAAGAAATAAAACATACCCCTTTATGCTCTTGTGCTTCCCTTCATTTCTTTAAACACAGGGGAGCCTTGGTGTCATGTTTTACCTTGATTTCTCTCCCCCACGGGCTGTTACAGACTCACTGCAGGGATTCTCAGCAATAGGTTCAGAGTGGGGGTGAGGAAGGCTGCATTTGCCACTCTCTAAAACCACAAATGAAGATGAAGTGTGAATTATAAAACAACCTCTGCTTCTTCACAGTTTTGAATTAAAAGAGATGGCGGCATCTCCCACACAAGCAGAGTCTATGCCATCAGCCTTCCACTTGAAACTGAGCTTACACAGATGGGTGGGGGAGAAAAAGAAGAGAGAAGTCATGTAGAGGGGATGAAGGCTCATCTCCTGACATATCCTCAAGTCTGGGAAGTGAAACACAATTTCCTTTCCAGTGAAATTTGCCAGTGACACTCAGCACCCTACGGAGTGCACGGATCTACAGGTCAGCACAACCTGGACAACAGGGCAAACTCTGTTAGCAAATCGATTTAACTGGTTACATTACACAGCTGAAAAAAAAATCATTGTCTTAAAAAACAAAACCAAATCAACCACAGATGCAAAATAATACTCCACATCAACAGATGCTGCCAGTCACACCCCTAGCTGTTATTACTAGGAAATTAAGAAATAAGGATTGAGGATTAACTGGGAAAAATGGTTAAGCATTTTGATGTATTTTCAATTTATCATAATAATTTTGGGGCAATATTAAAAGTTATCATGAAGATGAAGATTATTCAGCTGTTCACATACAAAGATCTCTCTGGCAAGAAGCCTTAAAGGTGGCAAATCTCACCATGTCTACTTGTATTTTAATACCTCCTCACTCATCCTTCTATGTCATAGAGCAGGTGAAACATTTCAGGAAATTCTTGAATATAATATTAGTGCCCAGATGTGGATCAGGGTAGGCAGAAGAAAAAAATAGAGAGCAAGAAGAGAGGAAGCCAGTTTAGTTCAGGCTAAGCTGGATCACACAGCAGTGCACCCAGTATATGCACACATAATCTTTGGCTCTGTTTTTCTCATGAGGCAGCAGCAGCTCTTATCCTTACTGTTTTGATCCCAATTATATGACCTATGACATATAGGAACATTCCTTTTTTTCCTAATAAATTAAAGGTAATAATGTGAAACTAATCAATGAAACCATAGAGCCATATGGTACTGTGGTCCTGGATGGTAAGTTTATACTCTGAGAATCTGCAAATTAGCTGTGAAAATAAAAAACATTTAAAAATAGATCAAGCAGAGATAAAAGCCTTGGAACACATTGTAAAAATTACAGATCCCCAGACCCATTAAAGTGAACTAAAAGCAAATGACAATGTGACTGACTAGCAACTTTATCAAATTCAGTAAAAGGTCCATTTCTTTCTTTATCCAAACGAGTTTGTGATCATGAGCACCCTGCAATGTCATATGTTATCTAGAAAGCCATACTGTGTCACCAGCTGATAAACATCATCAGGAGTCCAGTTTCCATCTCAAGGGAAACTTCTGGGTCTATCTTTGGTTCATGGCTGGGTCAGGTCACTAAAAGTTTTCACTGACCTGAACCTGATCCAAACCAAAGAATTGAAATTCCTGACCTGCTCACCCCAAGGAACAACTATAATGAAAAACTGATACGGAATCACAGAGCACAGCAAGCCCATGCCTGGAGAACAGCATCTGTCTGAGACAACTTGAGGAGAGCACCTGTCTCTTTTTATCAGCAGATCCCCTTTATTTACCACGGTATTGAAGTGAGTCTTGTAGTCAGAAAACTATTCTGCTAATTTTATTGAGTTACTATAATAAAAGTGTGTGAAACTAAACTGCATTTTCAGGACATTCCTGGTAATTTATTTGTAAAACCTCACTTCCTTAGCGTTGCTCCTTGAAATCAGTTTTTAAAGCAATCTGAAACCACTTATGACAACAGTGCTATTATTTTTGATAAAAGAAAAACAGCTATCAAACTAAAATTCTGGCAACTTCTAGCCCTCTGTCATATATAAATTTCCTAAGGTAGTCCTGCAATTTGACATCCTGGTTGCTTCAACAGCTCTGTACTGTCAGTAAGAACTTACTGAAATACACTTTAATCTCATAGAGACTTAAAGCAGACACTGCACTTAAATGTGTAAAAAGTAGTTGTTTTTAAAAACAGCACGGGAAAGGACTCCAGACAGAACAACACTGGAGCACCTATAAACAATCCTGGCATTGTCATACTGAAGAGGATTCAAATATTGCTCATGGATAACATTTCTGTGGGTTTAGTCCCAAACTGAGAGACAACTAGGTGGGTGGGGTGGGGAAATGTGTTTTTTGTTTGCTTGTTTAAATTCTGCCTCATAATACCTGACTCAACACTACACAGAAAATGAAAGAGCTACAGAATTAATCACTGCTGGCAGCCTTTGGCATAACCTCCACTCCTGTAACAACATGTACCAATTTACAGTGCAAGAGTATTTCTGAAGCAGATAAAAAAGGGCCGTGTGACCAAGCACGGTGCTGTGCAGGGAGCTGAGTCACTCTGAGCAGACAGCAGCACAGGGTGTGCAGCCAAAGAGCAGGCAAGAAGTACTGGACAGACCAAACCACCTCAGCTAAAGTACTTTGATACTCTTCAGGAGGCAGCACAAAGCACACACCATCCTGAGCCTGATGTACAACAACTGGCTGATGCTCATCACAAAAACACTGCTCGGAAATAACAATTCTGTCCTCCTCTCTGCAGCTTTGAGCTACCTCCCCACTTTGAGCTTCAGCCACCTAAGGATATCCCTGCTCCATAATCTCTAAATCATGAATAACATAACTGCACAACTAGATAAATCAGGAATAACACAATCCTTGTTTACACAGGGAGGTTGGACCAGATAATCCACTGTGGTCCTTCCAGCCTTGTGCATTCTGTGGTTCTGTGATCCATTTTCATTGCTGAACTTGATGCAAAACTGTAAAACTACTCAGATGCATTTATTTATATAAAATATAAATGTGTGATTTTACACAAAATACAGTATTTAATGTTACATAAGTTTTTTTCTCTCTTTTTTTTAAATCATATTCTTCCTATGCCACACAGTAGGGAAGGTAGGTAGCAATCATTCCCAGGAGGTTAATTTAAACACTTGCTTGGTGAGAGCATGCAGAACCCCCACTGATTTACAAATACAACAACTTTAGTGGTGCACCAGTAAGAAATATCATCCTACATCAGCAAGATTACGTGAAACTTCTTACTCCTTGCTTTTTTTAATCCTCTGTGATGTGATCTCCAGTTAAATTTGAGCTTTTCCTTTCATTTATAGGTCTCCTTTCAGTTTAGAAATTTATTTGTCTGCATTTCTTAATTGGCCATATTTAAGCTTCTTATTCCTATTAGGAATTCTTCTAATAATTGATTAGAATTGGTTTTCAAGTAGCTTTAGAATATGTCTGATCACTCTGTGATCATTAGACTTGTTTTCTTAGGTCTGTCTTATATCAGGAAGAGTAAAAAAAACCCTCCAGGATGTTTGGCACTAATAAATTGGTCCACTTTCTTTGTTAACAATTTAATAAAATTTTCCTTTGGGAAAATTCAAAAATTTACTTGTAGCAGTAATAGCTTTTACTTAGTGCAAAGGCATGTGAGCAGCCTAAAATTTAGCATGTCTACTTAACATATGCTACACATGTAAGTATAAAACAATACACAAAACTCCTTCACTCATTAAATGATATTAAAAGACTTCACAGACTCTCCAACATGCACATTCCACAAGAATTCATCATTGTATGATGAATCTGACTTTTACTTTCATTTCCAGCAGCAAGTCAGTATTAATTTACTCATTGCTTCATCCATCATTCACGAAAAGAACCATAATGTTAAGTGAATTCATTCTGGGATTTATTTGACTGAAAGTCTTAAGAACAGTCCAACTACTTATAGCACCTATAATTTCTTGGGAATGATACATGTTTTCAGATTTGGAGTCATAAAAACAGGAGCTCAAAAGATGTTATTATGATGAGCACTGAGAAGACTGAATTGTTTTTCATGGCATTCTGATCCTGGGATTTTGGAGAGCTTTGGAAGTGACAAGCAAGTGAAGTCTGAGCAAGGCCTACATTTTAGGCTACAAAAGCAGAGAGAAAATTACAGCACAAAGAACAACACTTGTTATGAAGAAAACAGGAATGATTTTTCAATGTGCTATGGAGGAGAAAAAAAAGCCAGCAGAATTTTCCTCTGTCTAATTGCTAGGATAGATTTTGGAAGAAGAGAATTGGATAAGAGTGTCCAGGCTTGGCTTGGCAAATGAAAGGAAAAGGACATTTTCAACCATAGTAGAAGAGAAAGTAATGGAATGGAAACAGGAAGTTCTGACGATATCAATCATTTTTCTTTTTTAATAGTTAGCAAGTAATTAGCAAAACTATAAACCCAAGAATGTCAAGAGATTAAAGCTTTGTAGGAGGAGTAAAGTAATTTGGGTTCTCATCATGGCTCTGACCTTCACTTATCCTGTACTTTAATTCTCTCTGTGAACAGTCTTACAGGAGCAGCACTGTGCTGCTGTTTGTCATTTTTGCTTGAGAAAGCCTTCTGACTTCTCAGGAGGAGGAGATAAAAGAATTGAAATGGAAAAAAAGCAACACAAATATTGTGAGACTATAGGAGGGGAAGGATGCAGCCATTCTAATAAACAAAGTTTTTTTGAAAAAAAACACAAACAAACAAAACAAACAAACTAAACAAAAACCAACAAAACAAAAATAATGTAAATGTCTTGTCAGTTTTTGTTGTTATTTGCCACCAACTTATATTGACGTAGGTTTGTAGCACACTGCTTTGGGAAAGTTCTCAGGACTTTCTCTGCTTTTTCTGGCAAATAAATTTAGAGAGCTTTCATCCACTGCTTTAACTGTAACAGCCAGGAAAACAGTGACTGTTTTTGAATTTATAAAACAAAGCTTCAATTTCATACGGTTTTAATGATCTTTATAAATATATAAAAGAGGCAGAAAAAATAAATAACTGCTGTCAGTTTAAATTCTTGCTGCATTTGATAAACCTGCTAGGTATGGGTCTCAATGAAACAGTGTCAGTTGAATAAAAATTCTCCCTGAATTAAAACTCTTATAGAAAAATGTGTATCTATAGAATTCAACTCCCCCATCATTAAGATGACGTATGACATACTGAATAGCAAAATCAAGTGTGTTTATTTGGCTAGTTAGTTTAGTGGACATATGACAAATTCTACTTGTCCTCACTGGAAAACACTGACAGTATTCTAAGTTCCAGATTCTTTCTGCCAGAATATCCTCTGCTTTATAAAACATGAATGCAATGATTAGAAAAACAACTGTGGTGATCTCTTCAGACTGAGGGAGTCGTCTCCTGAATTCACTGACTTGACTGGTTGCTGATTTTTATGTTAACAGTAGTTAAATAAACTTTGATTTAAAATACCATTCTCATTTAAGTGGTCTAACAAGACTGGACTGATGTTTAGCAGTGAAGAAAAATAATCTTTAAAGTTTAAGGTTGGATGTCAATTACCTGTTATGTTGCCTTTTTTTTTTACATCTTATAAGAACAAAAAGAAGGTTTATGGTAAAATATTTTTACCTTCTAGTTCTTAAGTCTTGGAATTTACCAGAGACAGGAAAGATACTGGGTTCCATTGTGACAGAGTAGGCAGATATTAAAATCCTGATGAGACCAGTGATTTAACCACTTTCTTTTTGATCAATAGCAAATAAAAGATCATGAAACCACATGAGAAATACCTACTCATAACCCCTCTTGAAGCAGAAGGAATCAGACTCAAGATTTACTTAGAAACTTCACATTTCAGAATAAAATCATTTAAATATTTATTTATAATACAACAAGATACCATATGAACTGCACGAGCAAATCAGTCAATTGCTGTGCTGCAGACTTTTTGTTACTTTTTAAGAAGGAAAACTCAAATGCTTTTTCTTTTGTACCCAACTTCACACAGTTTACCTAATCTGCAGTTCAAGTACACTGGAAGGACTCCTTATGCCACACATAATTAAGACCAGACACTTTACTGGGGTTGTCAATGCATATTTCATTGTTTCAGCAATTTTGGCATTTATATTAAAATATTGAAAGGATGCACTTCATATATAAGTGAAATCATTATGAGGAAAAAAAAAAAACAAAACAACTTTGAACCTCACATTTTGTATCTTTGTTCCCAGCATTCTTTCACTTGCTAACCTTTCTCCTGTCTTCTTTTCCTGCATAGTTACTCTATGAATGTGATTCAATCCTTTCTTATATATGGTAAATATAACTCCTCTTTCTGTCTTCCCAGCTCTCTCAGATAACTGGGCACATTTTACTCAGTTGTGCTGGTTTGGGCCTGGGTGGAATTAATTTTCCTCACAGTACCTAGTATGGAACTCTGATTTGGATTTGTTCTGGAAGCAGTGCTGATAACACTGGGGTGGTTGTTACTGCTGAGCAGGGCTTACACAGGCAGGACTTTCCTGCTCCTCACACTGTCCCACCAGTGAGGAGGCTGCGGGTGCACAAGGATCTGGGAGGAGACAGAGCCAGGACAGCCAACCCCAACTAACCCAGGGATATTACAAATCATATGGCATCATGCTCAGCATATAGAGCTGGGGAAGGAGTGGTGGGGATATATCTCACCTCTCTCCACATCCAGTTGCATAATTCACTTGTGATAATAAAGTTGTTTGCACTCAAACCTGACCTGTCCCATCACTTCTCCAATGCACAGTTTTCGTTATTGTTTTACTGTTATAAAGCCTAAATCCACAACTGAACTCAACAACAATTACTATGCAAGGTCAGCAAACAAAATCTCTCTAAGGAACTAACAACAAAGAAAATGAATTTTCAAAAGATGTCAGGCATGTTCACAGGCTACAGCAAAAGACTAATTTTAGTTGATGAGGTCGGGCCAAGCTTATCCACCCACTGCTTAATTTCACCTTTGGACAGGTTGATCACATCTATGTTATGTGGTTTTAAAGTTTCTCACAGATGCTACTATACACAACATTCTATTACAGAAGAAAATCCAAGTATTTTCCTTTGAACTTTACACTGAAGCATAGAATTCTGGTTTTGACTCTTCCATAGTGTAATATAAATTGGAGATCTTGGGTAAGCCATACCAGATCTTTCAAAAGGCTGCTCAGTCTTCCCTCCCTTCTGAGCCAATTCTGGCCACAACTGCAGATTAGCTTTGGTAGGACATCACAGCTTTCCAACCACCAGGAGTAGGAAATGTTGATAGGTCACTGATACTTCTTGTCCTCAGAAACTTTCAACTTTAACAACACCTTAAGCAAGTCCTGCCAACTAACAAGTTTGAATGCTGTGACAGCTTTCACTCTTGGCAACCAAGCATAAGAGGATACTGGAATGGGACACACTGCTCAGCCCAGTGAGAGCATACATGAACTTCAGCACTTCATCAGAACTAAAGGTATTAACAAAACAGTTTCACCTACACTACCCAAACTCTCTACCTAGAAATCTTTGTTACACTTTGTT
The DNA here is from genome assembly GCF_001715985.3 of Manacus vitellinus. NCBI lineage: Eukaryota > Metazoa > Chordata > Aves > Passeriformes > Pipridae > Manacus > Manacus vitellinus. Next base: position 3,554,840 of record NW_021940603.1, on the reverse strand, counting down.
ACACTCCTATCAAAAGCCATGAAAAAATTTGGCAAACAAGCTGCCAGCTACCACCATCCCAACATGCAGACACACCAAGTTTTTCCATCCCAGAACTTTTCCTTGAACAGTTCAGCACATCACTAATTGAAAGTAAATAAAGGTTTTAATGATTCAAGCCTATATAAACCTTTTCCAATTCAAAAGCTAGAAGTCTCTTAAGGATAAAAAACACTTGCATAAAATCACTGCAGCAGAGCACAATCAATCCCTCTATCTCCATTTGTTTGCTTTAGCACTTCACAAGGTTCCCTCAATTCTCGGGTCCAGATCAATCATTTGTTAAAGAAAGAAATGAACAGGCTTGGGTGCCTCAGCAGAATACTGATAAGAAACAGTGTCAGTTCATTTTAACTGAGGACAACAGTCAACTTAAAGAGATTTTTTTTTTTTTGCCTCTTCTCATCCTTGGTAGAAGACTTCAGAAAATATACCACCAAGGTGAACAAGACAGAAGGAAAGAAAAAAGATGTTTCCTAGCAACTCATTTATGCTTATGTGGCTTTTATTGAATATTTCAGCTTTGCTTTTGAAATTACTTGTTGTATTGTCACATACAGTGACAGCATATTGTTCTTTTAATCTGTCTTCAGCCTTGTTGGTTGAATATTTATTCAAGACTACAGCATTGCAAACCTACTAATTCACCTTCTCTGATCAGGTCAAGGAATGCATGAGGTGCAAGTTCATTACAGGCAGATGAATGGTTAAAGTAAAAACAATGTTAAGAAAGGGCAGCTTGTCTCATACTTGGAATACAGTTGCTTTTAGTGCTGAGTCTAAAGGATGAGCATATTATGAGAAATTCACCAAAAGCGGTAAATAAGCAAAGGTCTTTCACCGTTACAGTAAGGGGAGAAAATGTTATTCCCATGATTAAACTTCTTAATTGCTTTCATTCACATGCATTGATTTCCTTTATGCCAATGATCTCTCACTTTGACATCTGCACCCAGTAACACCCCCAGCACCATCAGTAACTCTCCAGCATTCACAAAACACTGCTTCCAGCCACATTTACAGATCAGCTACAAAAAACTGCAAAAGCAAACAGCACTATAAATAGAGTTGGGAGCCTGATGATGGGGTCAAATACTATCTGACTGGTACTAGGTGAAAGGAGTTTTTACTCGGCAACTGATAAAGGGAATTATCTAGGAAATGGTGCAATACACACTGAAAGTCACTGAAATTACATCCAGGGGCAATGCTTAAACCAAAGCTTTACTGGTATCACTTTACTCTTTCTGGCACACATTGCCAGCTTAATACCTTATCTCTATTCGCTTCTTTCCACTGCAATTTATTACCCTAGTCAGAGGGTAACAAAATACGTTGGCTTTCCACTGGAATTTAACAAGTGTTTCTCCTGCCTTTCCCACTAAAGCTACATAGAAGTTGCACTGGAACAGTGCATTAATTCTTTTCCATATTACAAAGACAGAGTCATATACATTTGGAGGAAGATGTGCTATTTTCAGACATGCCAAATGACTGATTGCAATTCCACTTGAAGACACCAGAATGACATGAGAAATGATTTCTACCAGTTAACAAATTCCCCCAGGTCCTGGTTTCCCAGCAAACATTCTTTTTCTGATCATAGGGGACGCCAGTTTAATCTTGCCTGAAACAATAGCCAAAGAAAACAGGCAGCTGCAGGGGGTATCAGACAGAGACATGTTCCTTGCCTACTTCTACCAACATTCTTATTCCTTTCTCTACAGCAATGAAGGCTAACAGAGTGCTGCTCTCCAGAGCTGGATCTCTGAGCCACATGCCTGTAAAGTGACATCTGTGCTCTATGTAAACATCCCTACTTTTCCTCAGTCTTCTCCCAAGCAGACTCTGTGCAGCAGATCACAGACAGCAGTGACTCAGCCATGTTCTCTGCTTCTCTCCCATCAGATGGTGTACATGACCTGGTTCAAATTCTCAGCATCCATGAGAAACATTCCAGGTAAAACCTTGCCTTGCATACATGCAGATTACATTTCAAATGTCTGACATTGCTGTATAGCACTTTTTAATTTGTATTCATTAATTAAGTAACCTAATGTTTCACTCTAAATATTAGGTTAGATTATTCTTAGGAAATTATTCTTCTACTAACTGGGTTCAGCTTCATTTTCTATCAGGATACACCAACTGCAGCAAAAATCCTCAGACCACTTTAAACTATTTCCTAGAGCCTGACCCTCCTTTTCTCTCTTTCTCCCTCTCTTTTGCCTATCTCATTTCCATTTTTCTGATCACTTTCTTAGGATAATTTAAAAAAAATTAAAAGTATTAAATTGCAAATGTGGGGACAAAATTAATTAAAAATTATACTTTATTCCACACACACACACACATGGAGTCACTACCTGTTACATCAAAAGTGTGACAATCGTATAGGAAACTGCCTCTGGGACCTCAGCATGAGCAATAAACAGCTGCAAGAGCCTTCCACTTCACTGAGCTCCTGGTGCTGATGCTATAACCTCCTAGCTGAGTTACAGGCACAAGTAGATTTACTTGCCACAGGTGGGCTGAATTTGTTTCTCATCCAAAGAAAGCCAAAACCCAACCCCTGCACAAGAAAGCATAGCTTCTGAGCCATGACAGCATCCCTTGGGAGTTAAAGTTTCTGCCCCTTTGAATTTAAGGTTGAATGACACATTTCCCAGTCTCTGTTCACCACAACCACAGCTGTGCATTGCCATTAGTACATAGCACAGATTTGCAGAATTCCTACGAACGTACACTTTTGATTACTCTTTTTTTTTTCCTGCTTCCTCAAACTGAATCACAGAGAATCCAGACTCCTCTGTAGAAAGCAAACACGTGGACCCAATACATTTGAAATGCTACTATCAGTTTAGCAGTTTTTAAATAAAATTTAAAATAAAAAAATAAAAAAAGGCAGAGTCCAAAAAGGTGTGAATGAGAAAGTGACATGGAATCATTTTCATGGCTGAAATTTTGATGCTTGGGCAAGAGGATAGATTATGTTGACATAAATGGAGTTGGAAGCTCAAAAACTTGTATGAGCTCTGAACTCTCAGTCTCTCAAAAATGTTGTTTTATCCCAGATTTCACTGACTACATGTTCTGAAGGTCACAGACTCAAATCCAAGACAAGGACAACCTCCCATGATTGGATTTTTTTCAGCCAGCTTTACAAGCAGTGCACATGTGCCTCAGTGCAGCTTTACTGGACATTATCCAAACAAGTTAGTTCTTTCTCCAAGGCTATAGGTAATAACAAGGAACTACCTATAAATCAACCAAACAAGCTTTAAGAAATTTATAGCAAACAAATTGATGAGTTATGCCAGCAGTGATCTTATTGGTTCTTGTAATACCCATTTCCCAGACTTCTTATTTCCTGTCATGAGAAAAGCATTGAATATTCCATGGATAACCAACCAGGGCTGCTACACTGCCCTTTCCTTTTCCTTTCTTGACAAGATTGTTATTTCCACAGAGACTTACAAGATTAATGAGGAAAAAAACAAAAACAGTAGAGCAAGCAAATTAGACAACATGAATTAGTCAAACACATTCAGTGTATTCCTCTCTTACTGTCAGACTAAGCCATTGAAAATCTGACAATCACAGCCAAATAACTATGAAGAAAAAAAAGCCTTTATCCTGGTAATGGACATTAATTGATAGGATAGTTAATTTAGTGGAAATTATTGGCGTGTAAAGGTGTGCAGAGAAGCAAAACAAAAGCTTAATCTAGCTAAAGGGCAGTAGAGTGTTCATTTTTTTCCTAATCTTTCTAGTTTGAGATGGTGTTCACACTTGCCTATTTAGGAATTATCATTTTTGCTTGTAACCTACATTCTACTGCCAGAGATAAGCCTAATTCTCTTTATTTCATCCATTTCATTGTTCATTTAGAATTTCATTCACTATATACATATCTGACTTAAAGAAACGATACAACTATTAAATTGCATTTATCGGATTTCCAAGCAAACACAGTCTTAGATGTTCAAACCTGGAAAAGAGCAGTTGAGATGGGAAACATGAATTTATCTCATTAAAGAATATGTACATCTGTGATGGGACGGACAAACATCAGAGGAAGAAAGGACTCTGTACACAACCTTAACACAAGAACAATAATTGTTCTGTCCTTGAAACAGTGACCTGACAAATAATAACAAAGCCACATGTCTCTGACCAGTGAAGGTCAGAGAACTTAGAAACCCAAAGCTTGCCTTAGTTTTCACTTGGTTTCCCTTTCACAGATATTCTCCGTTTCTCCTCCCTGTCTCTCTCCTCCTGTCAGCAGACAATTCCTGTGCTCTGCAGTAACAAGAGCTCTGTTAATTGTGCTCCAGTGCCTGCCTGTTCAGCATTGCTGCCCCTTGATTGGTGCCCCCCGGTGTTCTACCCTCTGAGCAATTAGCCAGGCTGCTAATTTCACTTTTCCTCTGTGCAACGTGTTTTATGGAGGAGAATCACTGGCTCTTACAACACAAGATGTGGCAGCTTTGCTGCATCCCATACCAGCATCACCACCTGCTCCACCAGTGCTGTGCAACTCAGTGTGAAGGGATATTAAGAGCTGGTATAAAGTGCTGCCAAAGCAATTTGGACTGAGCCCAGTTTTCAGGCCTTAACATTTCCTGCAAATCTGTCCTCCTCCTGAAAATCCCAAAGTCCAGATTTTGGTCTGCTCTGGTTTCTGCTTTGCTACAGAGAACTGTATGTACTGCTTGGAAACTGGGGTGGCAAGTCCCAGAAAGGCTGGCTGAGTACCAGATAGGGTGACAGAACTGCCTGGGTTCCCCATTTCTCCCTCTGGACTCAAGTTCTTGACATTGACCTATTAACAGAAAACAGGGATATAACTGCACTTCAGTATTCTTTGCTCTATCACCACCCTGTTCATAATATATCTGGAAGATACTTTTTCCAAGAAGACGAACACAAAGCACGCTACCACTGTGGGAGACCACGCTTTTCACTCTGCTCTGCAGCATTCAGGCCCAGGACATCACACTACTTACCCCATGGTAAATTCAGGCTCCCCCAATATTTCTTCTGTTCAGGAGGAATTTTTCCCTCTCGTTCTTTAAACCACAAATCTCGAAAGTCCCTGCACAATTTTCTGCAGCCTCTGCTTTGGTAGTGTCTTAAATCAATTACAGAGGAATCAGACCATCCTCCCTTTCATTATTTTTCTTTGCTCACTTCTAGGAACACACAGGTAAGTGGCAGAAGCATTTCCTTATAACCTAGAAATCCAAAGACAGTACTCTAATGGGAAATTACACCTCAGAAAACAGCTCTGGGATTCACAACTGTCAAGTCTTGTGTGGAAGAATTAACTCATTAACACACAGCTATATTGAACTACCACTGACTGCAGCAATTACCAATTACACTACTTTCACTTGCAACTCCAAACTGAGTGGAATTGCTTTCTTTTAGCCTGGTTATTTACTTAAGAGGGACTGACTTTTCCATGTGTTTCATTTAAATTCTTTAAGCTAATCCAGTGTCTTGGATAATCAAGCCTTTAACTTCAATTCTTATATTCAAGTTCACATTCTGAAAATAGCAATGGTGCCTCACAACAGCCATTAATGCTGCACATTGAGTATGTAACTACCTGCTCCTTTCTCTGCATCCATCGTGTATAAACACACACACTCCATAAAAGCACGGAGTTAGAAAAAGAAATGTCTTTCACTGTTAATTGAACCAGACAATGAGAAACCAAGGGGGGTGGGTGGGGGGGAAACACTGACATATTGTAGCAGAGAGTGAAAGAATTAAGCAATCTACCTAATGAAAAACCAGACACTATCAAGTTGCCACAGCCTGGCAGCTACACCCCAAAAACACATTACACACACTCTTTCCCTCGGACACCTGAAAATGGGCAGAGGACACACTCAGGCATTGCAGCTCAGCTAATAACTATTTCATTACAGACAAGTTACACTCAAAATCAATACAATTTCTTTTTAGATCATAAGTGTAAGTGATTTTTTTTTTTCTTTTACAGGAATAACCCTAAAAAATTTGGGGTGATTTTCTGCTTGTTATCACAACTGCTTTGTAATGTAAATCCAGTTTGAAATTTTGCAAGTAGGTGGCGTCTCCAAACCCAGTGTTTCCCCTCAGACAGTGCCAATTCATCAAAACTGAGGCAAGCAGAAAAATACCAACTGAAAGCAGATAACACACACTACTTCCCATTGATATTGCAATAACAGATTGAAGCATCTAGTCCATCAAAATTGCATGCATGAAAGGCACTTAAATTTTTCCTACTTCCAACATATAAAAAAAGTTACTGACTCCTTCATTAGCAGGTTTCTGAACTATGATAGGGAGTGTAACTACATGAAAGAGTTAGGTAAATGTTAAAAATTAGCCCTATTTTTATGTACTGTATCATTGATTTCAGAGCAAACCAAACATTTCTATGAGACAGAAAAGGGCCACATTCCTTGCTTACCACACAGTGTTAACAATTTAATACACTGTCTATAACATAATACTGCTAGACCTAGAGCTTTCAGACTAATATTAACACACTTATAGAACACAATAAAATATTACCAGTAACAAGACAGGAAATTGAATTCTCCATCAGTAATATCTGCTATACAGAAAAAAATCCCAGCCTTTTAACTGAATTATTTTATGACTTCAGTTGGTACAGATCCATTTCAAATACCAAAACTAAAAGACAGTGTTTAAATGTGCATCTCTGAAAGGATAAGTCTCTGCAACTAAGGCCACATCTAGATCCCCATGAAAAATAAACTGTGATAACTATCAAGCAAATGTTTTGATCTGACTTGGATTTGTGATCTGCCTCATGCCACTGCTCTACAACACCCTGAAAACAAGATTAACAACACAACTGCTGAAACCAAAGTCCACCACTACGAGTTTAGGAGATCTCCAGACATAAGAAACAACTCAGAGAAGAAGTACAAACACAAAGAGAAAGAAAAACAAATAATCTGAGTTTCTGAACATATTACCTTAGCAAGCCCTGCAACAGAATTCCAGAAACACCAACAGCTTAATTCAAATTCCACTGGAGCCAATAGAGAAGTTCCCTTCAACTTTGATGGTCTCTGATTTAGGCTTGCACTGGATTTTCTGCTCTCACAAGGTTTGCATCATTCCTAAGCATTAATTTTGAAAATGTTTCTTCAACACCAACAAACTACACAAGTTAAATAATAAGTACAGTTCTAAGACAGTAGGAATCCATCCTCTGGGTTTCACAAGTCACCTACTTCTGGGAGTTCTTACATAACATAAGCCATATCTAGAAAAGTCTGAAGAAGCCCTCACAGAATTTCAAACTCCTTCAAACCATGTTTTTCAGCTGATGGAACTGTATTTTGCAAGAAAGTGAGTCAAAGTGCCCAGGCACAGACATTATCATACACCACCTCAGGCAACAGCAGCTGTTGAGCATTTCAGTCACACTGTTGAGTTCTATATAAAAAAACTGACAGCAAAGGGGTTTGTTATACATTTATTTAATCAACCAATAGTGGGCATTCAGATAGTGAAGCTGTCAAACAGTAGTCATAAATAGAATTGTAACTGCACTTCATTAGAAGTTTTCCTCAGCCTTATTGATGCTGCTTGAATGAGTGAATGTACTTCCCTGAGCATTATGATAACAGCAGCTCTAAAATAAATTCTTTAATCTGAGGTTTTTCCGCATAGGAAAATGTTCTACCTTGGAAGAAAGTAATGAATTTAAAAATAAATTCCGCCATACTGTGTAAAAAAAAAGGCACAGTAAGGTCTAAGATGTTAACAGCACCTTAAAGTATGGATTCCACAATGACCAAAAACTGCACAGTTACAGTATCTCCATTAAAATGGGAGACTGTCTTACCCCTGAAAGCACTGTCTGGGATTGCACAATGTGTTCAGTGGATCCAATACAACTACAGACATACACTGATACATTTTGAGGATTTAGCAACAACTCTGGAAAAATACATTTGAAGTGGTCTGGAACTTTCCACACATAGTGGTGGTTTCATACTTCCTTCCAACTCAGATAAGAAATAGTTAAATTATTTTTAATCATCACGCAGTATTTTATTTAATAAATTGATTTAAACACCAAATTAAATTCCCTGCCAATGAAATAAATTGAAACAAATGCAAACACTTTGATGAAGGAAAGTTGGATAAGTCATGCAGGACAAATATCCAGACTGAAAGAATTAAAAGCAAGCAATACATTTGGTAGGCTATTAAAGACTTAATTAATTGTCAACTCAAAAAGTATACAATACTAAAACCATCTGTAATTCTGTAAAAAATAAAGGAAAGGGAAAGTGTAAATGTCAATAACGTTTTCATTAAAAACAAATCCCTCACATATACACAGAATTAAACATTTACAACTAAACCACACCACGCAGCATTTCCATCTGTGCCAGTGGTCCTGATGCAAGTGTTGAGAGTCTTGTCTGACTCCCTGTGTGAAGAAATAAACACAATTGAAAAAAAAAATAAACAAAGGTAAACATTGAGTGACACAGATTTAACTCAGGTAAGAATTTGACTTGAGATGCCAAGGCAAAGGTCTCCTTTCGGATACAGTTGTTTTCAAATGGGACTGTTTGGCTGAGCAGCTGACACAGGTCTAGCTTGCCAAATGCTCCAGCAGGAGATGGTGGTTCCCACCTTCACACACACTCTCTAGAGCTTATTTTTTCCAAACTGAGAATGCCAGAGTTACAATATGTACCAAATCCATTGTCACTTCAGCTCAGCCCACAGCAGGGGAGTTGCAGGATAAGAGGAGGGTTCTAGATCACACTGACAGCTGATATAATGGCCAGGAAGGGTCTTTAAAAGGGCATGGTTTCTGATGTTCCTATAAAAACAGTACCTTAATACCTAATATATGTTGGTATTGACCAAAAACTTGATTAGACACAGATACCTTTACCATAAAGTTAAGGGTGATGCAAATAAAATAAAAATAAAAATAATAATAATAATAATTTAAAAAAAAACCACAGTCATTCAAATTTTTTATATTATAACTTCTAGATTTTTTCTTACTAGATTTCTCTACCAGTGGTTTAAAATCTCAATATGTTAACGTTCCTGAGCAGGGAGGACATCTACTAAGAAAGCTGCATTTATCAAACTAATGGTAGACCACTTTCAAGCTCAATGTATATTTCTCTATGCTTGCTAAAACAATTACCTGGTTTTCCTACCACTTAATTGATCATTTACTACTCAACAGGGCTATCAAGAGTTATGAGAGCCAACACTAAGAAAAAGAACTTGGAAGATAAAACCTCTTTTTTTCAGGCCTTGAACTGCTCTCTCTGAGCAGAACAGACCAGAACACAAACATTAAGGGAGCAAGTTTAGGCAGGTTTTGCCACCTCTACCTATTGAGAGAGATTTCTTTTATGTTGTTCTTTAGAGGCAACTGCCTCCATCATAGAGTGATTCCCTAAGACACCTTCTAGGGGTTTTATACTTTTGTTTAATACAAATACTCTGTTACAGTCAAAAGCAAAGCATTACACTTCATCCAAAATGACATACAGAAAGAATGAAGTAACTGCACCACCAGCTTTATCCTTTATATCTTCATTTCTGACCTCTTCTCACTGAAGAGAAAATCCTCTTTAGAAAGGATGAACTTCCAAGGCACAGAGAGAATCTAAAGGCAACAGCCTCTTGCTCTCCTCCAGAAGGGCAGAGGGCACAGCCGAAAGAAGGGATGTGCTGCTCAGGTATCTGTGGCTCCTTGGATTAGCTGTCAACCAGAGTATGCTGCCAGTAGTTGCACCTCAACACTGGGGATGTGTGAAAGAAAAACAGTATCTGGGTAGGGCTAAGCCAAGCAAGACTTCTAAGCTACACATGCACTCCTGAGATGCTCATCACATTGATCACATACCCCAGAGCCCTCTGCCCATACAGGGGAAGGAAGAAGCCTTCATTCAACTCCTGCAAATTCTTTCTAATTTATCTGTCTCTTGAATGTAATAGATTAGCCCTCTATTTCAAACAGAGGAAAGTGCTCATAAATCAAGCACAAGTTAGCACAGAAATATATATTGCTCTTTTTTGTTGTTGTTGTTGTTTTCTTTTGTTCTTTCCAATGTCTTCCAAAAAAAGGGGAAAAACTAGTCCCTCCAGTTGCTATTGGAAATGATCCATAATAGCCATGATCTGCTAAAATGGTAAACTGGCTCAAAAAAGTACCAGACTTAGCAAAACCTGAATTTGGGCAGTTGGCCTTAGCTGTCCATAATTCACAGATAATTCTTTCTGTGCTCAAAGGCTTTGTAACACATAACTACACAGCTGATCTTTAATCCTCACTTCTGCCTTCCACATATCCTCTATATCCTTATCTTCCATATATCCTCATCTATCCTCTACTGGTAAAACAACAGCCTGTAAAGGGTTGCTTCTTTTTTCACATGAAAAATGGCTTAAATCATAGTCTTGTTATCAGCATTTTATTTCAGGATACAGAACTCAAGGAAATAAAAAGCTTTTACAACTACCACATCTGGCACATGGGCAGGTGAAGAAACCAATGGTAATACTGGGAAATTCCCTTTCCAGATCTTTTGGAAAAGAACTCTTATGTTCCAACTGAATCAATTACTGTAAATGAGCCATTTCTCCACTTAGGCTGTAATTCTCTGGCTGGTTCCTGTATTCATTGAAAAATATGCAGATTATTAACTTTTTTCTTTTTAACAAAATGTCCTGGAATGGAAATCCATCAGTTCATTTACGTACAATAGAAACATGTTCAAAGGGAAACACCACCTGTTCCTGGCAGATGGTAAATTACCATTGAAAAGGATCACCTGTACTGGAAGCCCCATTTTCTATTTCCACCATCAGGAGGTAAATCAGCAGTGTAAGTCACAGTGAAGCCCATCTGATTTAGCACCTTTTTTACTCCAGGAGCACTCCTGTAGTGCACACTGCTATGTGTCCGTTCTCTTACACTGCTGCCCATTCATCAAACTTACAAGAAGTGTGCCAAGCCTGCAGCATGGCAAAATGATCTTGGATGTAAGCCACAGCATTTACATGTATTTATGACCCTTGCTGAGGAACTTCAGTACACGATACACTAACCCACTTCAGGATTTCTTTATAAATACAATTATTTTTCTTCCCACTTCTTCACCTTTTTCTTTTGTTTTTTTTTTGTTGTTTTTTTAAGGAAACATCCAGATTCAAAATTGAGATTGATGCAATTGCTGCTCTCATGCTTCATCTTCATCTGTAATGCCATCTGACAGTCAGACATGCAACAAAAATTGAAAATAACCATGAATGATGTAAACATCATCAATACTTAATGAGGCCTTAATATGTGAAGCTTGTACTACACTGTGAATCAGAGACCACAGCCTTTTTCCACCAGTCTCCAGCCCACAGTCAGTTACAATACTTGGAATTTTTTTCATTGCTATTAAGGTTGCAAGACAGTAAGGAAAGATGCTTCTGCACTTAAGACACTTTTACTTTATTAAAAGCTTTTCTAATGTGAAAAATGCTCACACAGTCACTCTTGCAGCAGCTGCATTACCATTATTTTCACCACTCCAGGTATAAAATGAGATTATGAAGAGGGTTCAAGAGCTGGATTTAAATCCAATTCTGCAGCTTCTGAACGTGTATTAATGTAATATTGTGGGATTTGGAAGTACAGGTCCCAATAGCTTAATCTACAGCTTTTTCAAACATCTGGGTCATTGGCAATGTCACTGGTGCTTTTATTCTAACTAAATCAGAGGAATAATCAGAAATATAATCCCTGATCAGTTGCTTGCCTGCAAGTCACCAAAAATACACTTGCAGCAATGAACCTGTCTTGCTGTGGAAGGCCTTTGTACCGCAGCTTGAATTAACACCTTCAAAATATGGAATGCGCTGTTAAAAGAAAAAGCTGATGTTTTCAAATCTACCTGAGTGACTCTGTAAGAATAAGGACTAGAGATCAGAAAGGGAAGTGGCCTCAAACTACCTCAACAAACCGTGCCCAGATTGCATTCAGTAAAGGTAGAGAATTCTGAAAAACCATATATGATTGCACATCCGATTGAGGCACTGAAATAAATGGCTGAGCTGACACTTAACAAGATGCAGGCAGCCAAGAGGTCTGAAAGCAGCCTTGTGCTTGACACCTGGTGGCTCACTACCAACTGCACGTCAGGCAGGTATAAAACTCTGCCCCTGGACTCACAGGGTGTATATATATATCTCATTAAAACAGTGAGTGGGCTGTGGGAAGAGAGGTCTTTACTTATGGAAGTTCTTCTCCTGCCTTGCTTTGATAACATTCTTTTAACAAACGATACTTCTGCATCATTTTGGGGTTTTTTTCCTACCTAATATGGAAGACTATGAGCAGTATCACTGGGTTCTGTGTCTGGACACAGGCAGAGAGGGGGAAAAGCACATCAGTTTAATTATAATGCACTGAGCTGTGGAACTGGCTAGAGCAGAATATGAACCACTCCATCACCACAGGCCTGGGTATTTGTGCAAATACTTCTAAAAGAGGCAAGCACACCATTCCAATGCAAGAAAGCTTAACAACCATTCTTTTTAATGTCACAACCCCCTGATGATTTCTATGAACACACAAACAAAAATCCTTCCTTGACCTATCTCAAAAGCACACCAATTATGCTTCAGAGAGTAAGCAAGTACTGCTGGCTCCTTCCTCCCTTTTGCTGCATCTGGGATTCATCCACTATTCTGCTCCAGAGCATGGTGAAAAGAGCAGTCAGGCAGCCTTCACTGTTCATGTAATTCTCTATCATGTGTTCCCTCACTCTCCTTCCCTGTCTTTGCTGTACCACCACAGTTGCTTCTTGGAGGAGCTGCTCTCTGCTGCTCTCTGACCCCTTAACCAGTTCTATTAACTATTTCAATATTCTCTAAGAGTGGAAGAAACAGGGCAGAAACAATGACACCTCCAACAGGGTAACACAGCCGTGCCATGGCTCTGTGGCTATGCAGTGACAGACCACACCAGGGGCTCAGCTTTTTCCTGCTCTGTACAGGAACAGGTAGCTGAGAAACCAGCAGCAACAGAGACATTCTCATTTCAGATTCAATCCATTCTGTTTTCCATCTTCCACTTCAGGGTCTTGGCAAAGGATGCCTCACTGAGCACATTATTCAAAGCAAGATCTAGTACACTGCCATATAAATACTGCCATCATATTTTATGCTCCTATCTCCATTTTATGATTTTACATCAGCCCAAACTCTTTCTGATTTTTATGGTCCCTATGGCACAATCAGGTGTCTATAGAAATGTTCATGTCTTTCCCACATGAAGTTAAAATTGATTCAATAATGTATTTGTACAAATGGTACTTTCTGATATGCATTCTGCATTAGTCCACATATCTGATGTTGAGGTAGCACCTTAAAATTCATATTTTATTAGGGCCTTCAAAATTTCTTCTCTATTATTCTGATACTTGGCAAACATAAATAGCATTATATTTATCATTTTCCAGGTTAGCAATGCCTTTACAGAACAGCTGTAAAGCTGTATGTGCTGCTTCCTGCCTTTCAGACTAGTGAAAGGTACACAGCATGCACAGCACATGACCTGTCTGACCATAACATGGGCTGTACTCCTGCATGCAGATCCTTTGGCATGGCAAACAACCCCGTGCCCTGGGCTGGGGCACTACTCCAGATGCAGACATAATGTTTATAACTTCTATGTGTATGTGTGTGTGTATATATGTATAGTATATGTGTAAGTATTTCAAGAGGCTGACAAAACACACAATTGTGAAAATTAAGACTGTACCATAAAAGGAGTGATGCAGCCTGAACACTAATACTGTTTTCAAGGCCTCACATCTCTGTGCACTCTCTTCAGATTGAAATGATTTTAGCATTTACAGTTGACTGTAATTCAATATTCTTCCTTAGTCAATATTATCAAAATAGCAATAACCTAACAATGGGAACATACCAGCCTGTTGACTTTATACACATCTCTGCATTGCTGTAGTATCTCAAAAGCAGGTGAGATAACATGTTAGAAGCGCCAAAATGCTCTGAGTACCCAAAATGGTGGAAATCAAAGGATAAAACGAGGGAAACAAACAAACAAACCAACCCCAGTCTTTCGATTTGGACTAATAAGAAACATGAAAATGAAAGGTAACAGTGATACATAAAAAATATGAATTCTGCAAATGACCCTAATAACAACACCATCCGTCATTAGTACAGTCCCCATACAGCAGGTTTTAATTGTTGCTCCATTACTTATCATCTTGTTAACACTGCAGATAACACTGAACTGCTTGGATTGGAGAATATTATTCCATTCCTACAGAATTAAAGTAGTTTAGCAACAACTTTCTTAATGGTTTTGTCTTCCTTTGGTTTATGGTACAAGTCAGCCAATCCTTGATGCTACAACTTCTGCACAGATCATTTTTCCTTCCATTAAAAATTTCAAATTTAAGCCACATGCACCTTTTCCTTTCAGGAAGCAGAAATGAGAGGGCTGGAAATTAAAATCTCAATATTCCATTTATCTCAACCTTAATAACAAGGCTTAGGCATAATATAATCTCTCCTGTCTACCTTTGATTGGCTTCATATGATACAAACCAAATAGAAATGTCTTGCAGATTCAATGGACCCCTTGTTACCTACTGAGCATATTGTTGCAGCTATGTGTTTAAATAAGAAATTATCCAATATTTGAACAACCTGAAGATATCAATCCAGAAAGAAATTGTGTAGTGACAGGCAAAATTTTTTTTGTTTGAGAGATTGTCCTTTTGTTCAAATTACTAGCATTTTATTGAGAACTGTTCTGATAATGCACTTGCAAAGCCTGGACCACAACTTGAAATGCATTGCAGCCCTTACTTTCTTAGGAAAAAAAAAAATCTTTGAAGTTTTGCCTTTTGCAGAAGTTGATATAGAGAAACTCCTCAATGCTTCTCCCTCACAGTCACTGCTAGCGAACCATTCTCTTTCAGCTAAATTCCTACAAAAGATGTGTTCAAGAGACACAGAAGACCACTGTGCTTTCCTGTGGCATGCCTTGCAAGTTTGTTGTTTTGTTTTTTTTCAGAAATAAAGTTGTTATTTAATCACTATGATGTGTTATCAGAGACTGTTTCTGGATATTATCTGTCCCTTCACTTTAGGAGGACACTAAGGGAAACAAACTTTCCCTAGTTGTTCACTGTGCTGAGCAAGGCACTAAGCTAAAGCAGAAACATCAGGGGAAATAAAAAGCCTTCCTGATTCTCCTTGACAAAGAATCACAGAAGTTCAAAGGACCTCTGGATATCATTCATTTGAACCAACTCCTGTGCTTGGATCACAGAATGTTATAGAATCATAGACTATCAAGGGATTGGAACAGACCATAATGATCACCTAGTCCCAACTCCCCATGCCTTTGGCAGGGGCACCTTCTACTAGACCAGGTTGCTCAAGGCCTTATCTAACCTGGCTTTGAACACTTCCAGGGTTTGAGCATCCACAACCTCCCTGGGTAACCTGTCCCAGTGCCTCACCACTCTCACAAGCAAAAATTTTTTTCCTAATGTCTAACCTAAATTTCCCCTCTATTCCTTGTCCTATCACTGCAGTTCCTGACAAAGAGACCCTCCTGAAAAAGAGACCATCTCTGGCCTCCCTGTAAGCCTCCTTCAGATAAGGTTGCTATGAGTACTCCACACAATCTTCTCTTGGTCTACTACAGCAGATTCCACAGGACTGTGTCCAGTCACATTTCAAATACCTCCAGATATGGAAACTTCTGGACATCCTGTGTTCGACCACTCTTCACAGCAAATTCTTATTTCTCATGCTTAATTTGAGTCTCTTGCCTTTTACTTCAGCTAAGCGACCTTTTTGCAAGTAAGTAGAAATAGTTTAAAAACAATTACTAGGTAAAAATGACGTTAAAAAAAATTACCCCTTTTCTTTCAGGTTACTGCAAAACAAAAAGGAAAAAGAAAGACTGTGCTAAACCAAGTAAACCAACAGTGCTACCAGAAATTCCAGACAAGAGCAGCAGAATGCAAGTAAGTTTGATTGACAGTTTGGTCAACCATCCATTTTACTTATTTTCCTTCCCTCCTTGCTAACCTGGACTGTACTATTTCCAGCACTGTCCTTCCCAAACTTGAATACAGTAGTCTTCTCTTACAGTAGACTTTTCCTTTTAAATGCTTTTCCTTTTCCTTTAAAATTACAATAGGCATACAAGAGAATTTATATCCCTTCAGACCTTATCCTTCCTACAGGAAATAGGTATTTAGGACTATAGTAAAGGCTACCTGAGCAACACAAGCTTAACTAGGTTCAGACAGACTGTCATTAAAGACAAAGGAAAAGTTGCTGAGCCATTACAAGCAGGGTAATTTTTTCTGAGACTTGTCCCAGGACAAGCTGAGCTGGCGGGTAATTTAGGAAGGCTCCACAGGGGCATAGATACATGTCCTAGAGATGTAGGTGCCTTTATCAATATGCTGGATCTCATCTAAAGTCATGCCAAAACTTGGATGGAAAACTTGTCTCAACTATTCTCTGGCATTATGAGAATTTCTAGCACAGGGTGCCCACATCACCACTTGGTCTTGGTCATACATGTCGTCATCAGCAAGTGAGAACATTGTGAAAACTTCAAATCTTCCTGAATAGTCCAGTAACCTTAGTCCAGATACAGAAACACTCCCCTTTACGGGAGAAAGAGATTAAGAGCAAGATGACGACCCCTTCTATTCACTCTTCCTTTTTTTCTCTCTCGAGTTTTGTTTTAGTTCCAATGAATATTGGAATTAAAGCTGCAACATTTTAAGGATTCTGTTAAGGTCGGCAGCTTATTGGCCATCAGCCCAACAGCTACCTCATGCTGACTGCTGAACACCGACCATTCAGCTCGATTCAGACCTTCATCTGCCATCCTCTGATCTCTATTGTCTCTATAATAGTCTGAATACAGAAGATTACAAATTCTCTCTCAAGATGAACAAATTTAATTTCCTTCATGCATAACCCATCACTCACATATGAATGAAATATCTCTATAAAGAACCAGAGGAGATTTCCAGTTTGGAGTGCTTATGTCCACCCACCGGCAGAAATGATGAGAAGTACAACTTGTACATCTATACTCTGTCACACCGATCTTTTTATCTATAGACAGTTCTGTATTGTAATTTTCATCTCCAGGATCCTGCTTATCAGCCTGTCCAATATTTCAAATAAAAGCTTTTTCCGTATTAAAAGTCAGGCAAAGTTAAAAAAACCGTGGGGGGAATTATCCCAATAGGTCTCTTTTGTGCAGCACAATGCAAGTGTAACTGTGGAATGCCTTCCACCTACTCCATCACGGCTTTGAGTGGCAGCTGCTCCAGTAAAACAATAGCAGCTATGCAGATGCTAATGCTAGACAATGGCTTGACATGCTGAACCATAGTTCAGCACAGTTACATTGTGCTCAAACTCTGATTGAAGTGATAATATTGGAGCGACAGTTGGAATGCTTTTATCTCCTTTTCTCATTGTGTTTCTACATAACTTTACTACTGTTACCTAAGTTAAAAATGACTGCCCATCCTACAGTGTCGTAATAAAAAAGTGGTTTTGCAAAATTGCTTTCCTTGAATTGGTAATCTCTTTAATGTATATTTTCAAACCCCCCACCCCAGTGGATTTCTCTTGTCAAACTGATGTTTAAATTCCTTTAATTTTTTAGCATACCGAGACACCAGAAGGCAGCATTACTTTCAGATCCTGGACTGGGCAGAAAATACATGCATATAGAGGAAAAAAACACCTCTCAAGATCTGTTTCACCTTCGGGCAATGTCCAGCTCTAATGAATTTCTCTACTATCATTCACTGAATCTCTTAAGACTACAACTTTTAAAGACATCTGCTTGTACATGTATATATACATATTTATTGCCCCAAACAGCAAAGAAAATATGCATCCAGTATATAAACATTCACCATTCAGCAGTAACAAAGAACTGAATACTAAAAAAAAAAATTAAAAATGTAGGTTTATCTACAATGTTTGTGTTGACTTTAGATGCTTCTGATTAGAATTATCTGTTTATGTTTTCATAGAAAAGCCAATATTGAGTTACATGAGTCTCAAATGCCACTTAATAATCATAATTATGACGAATAATCAACCAAAGATACAGTGGTTTGACTTGCCTGAACAACTGTGCATTTTGGTTGAAAAAGTGCTTTTTCTTCTAATATCCTGATTTCAAGAAATTTTTTTTTTTAGTCTGTCCGTGTATTGTTTTCTCTTTTCTTATGATTTTAAGATCAAATAATTAGCTTTTCCCCTGCTCCAAAAGTTGATTATTTTTAATGTAACTTTTGTATTCTGCCTACCCAGTAACAACAGGGCTTTGAATTTATGACCTTCAAAAACCTGGCACAAATTAAACCACAAAGTAAAGGCAATTAAAGGTAATTAAAGGTAATTAAAGAAAAGGACCTATATGCTCAAAGGAATTGAGCTCCTAAACTCTCACCAAAACTGAAGGGATTTAACAAATGGGTAGGAGTTGGCAATTCTGGACCTACTTATCCTTTTAATCTCTGATAAAGATAAAAGAAATGAAGTCATTTACCTGTGTATTCAAGTCAACCAGTGCTAGAATTATGACCCAGATCTCCTGACATTCCTTCCAAACACACTGCATTTCAATACTACTTTTCCTCTCCATTTCTAAAACAATATGTACAGATTAAAATAGTTGAAGAAACTTATAGACATGCTCTGCTCAATGTATGAAGATCCCCAGAAGGATAAATCATGATATACATAATAAATGAAATTGTACAAGGTTGCACCAAGCTTTTCAAAGCATGAGTTAACAAGGAGGCTAGATCCTGTTAGAGCTACAATGATCTAACTGTTAGTCCAGTAAAAATCTAAGCCACAAACATAACTTTTGCTCCCAGGTTCACTTACCACCAGATCTTGTCACAGGTTCCACTTACTCAGATTTTACTGGACAATCTGCCTGGGTTTGTCACTGAAAAATGGCAGACAGGAGATCATGAGGGGGAAGGGTTATTTTTCATTCCTACAGTTTTCCAAAGAAAAAGAATCCCTTAACTATTCCTGGGAACTTTAGAGGATACAGACTGTAAAAGAAAAAGACAAGCAAGCAGCTGTGACCTACTTGCTTTACAAGCTTGTAAAACTATTATCAATATTTCAATGACCTGGAAAACAAAACTTGTACTAATATGGACATTTCTAACTGCAGCAAAACCAAGGCTACTCTCTGGGTTTGTAAAAAGCAAGCTGGTACCACACCAGGCCCTGCACACCACAACACACAAGACTGAGTTCCACATGTTATGCCTTTTCACATACATTTGGAATGTACCATATGGCAGAAGTAGCTTAATTGTGGAGCTGGACTGCCCTTTTCTTCTCCTTCTCTCACACACAGACACATTTTTTTTTCTTTTTCCCTGTTATTTGTAGAAATACATTACAATCCTCACACTACTGCATTCTTCACAGCAAGAATCCTGTCTGCTTACAAATGTCAACTGCTCTGTTAGCACAGAGAGGAAAAATGCAATACCATCTGACTGGCTAAATAAATAAGTGCCTTTTCCACAATTCTAAGTCATCCATTCCATGTGAAACTACAGAGACCATCCTTCTGCTTGATTTATGATACCCTGTTAGCCACAGAATTACTTAGTAAAATCAGTTTGGCTTGATGTAAAATTCTGTCTCTTCACCAGGAGAAAAAAAATAATGTGAGCCCCACAAAAAGAAGACATTAATTTAGGAATAGTTGAGCTATCATTGACTTATCAAAATAAAGCTGGAGACATAAATCAATTCTACTGCCTGGACAAAGATAAATCAATAAAGCTCAGAAAGACATTATTGATTCTGTAGCCATCACTCAAAGGCTCTTCATTTGATTCCTCAGCCATCTGTTTAATTGAAATGATAATTCTGATAACTTCTGGTGGGACCTCTGCATGTTGACTTTGATACAATGTTATTCAATCAAATACAGATGGCTATGACCTCCTGTCAGTGAGAACCTTAAATGTGTTATCCACATGGATTAGCTTGGTTAGATACATTTTGTATTAAACAAGATGCTTCTGTCTAAACTTTTTCTTACATGACCCTCAGCCAGCGAGTCTTTGTTCAAGCCATCTTTTAGTTCCAGCTAATTTCCTCCCTTCAACTCACCAGCAGCTGAAGAGTGAACTAACCAGATAAAAAAGAGTATTTGGCATTCATCCTTCAAACATCCTTCCTATCTTAATTTCTGCACAGGGACTGAATCATTTGCTTGTATCTCCTCCTTGGGTTGAACCTCTTCAGCATAAGGATAAAAGCAGAGAAGCTGTGAAAGGTGTCTTCAGTACAGACATGTTGGTGTGTTTATGGATTTGCTACTTAAAATCTAATGGAATGAAAAATACTGTTATCTGCAGGCTAAGATGGTAGTGCATCAGGATGTGTGCACTAGTTCCATAAACCTAGGAAAAATACGATACAAGATCATGCTGTGACTCTATGGTAAGAATCTATAACCAATATTAAATTGTTTCCTCATTTTAGAGAGGTTCCTTGTCAAGTATTAGAATAGAGACTCAGGTTGTTTTCTATGACAACATACAAGGGAGATATTTTCTGGTTTGCTCAAAAAACACGACAGAGCTCCATCTTCCTCTTCCATCATTAAACAAAATACACTGTACAGAATTTCAGGAAGAAAGCAGCAACATATTGTACACTTTTCTACTGGTACTATAATTAGACAGCAGAACAAAAATGCACATCAGAATCTGAGGACATCAGCTGAAAATTGTTAAGCTGTCAAGTGCATTTGGCATAAGCTTTCCCCACCACAGTTAACTTCATCCTAAACTAGAAGAGCTCCAAGACATAAAATAATATACACCATAAGCAAGAGAGAAAGGACAAAAATTTGCAATTCTGCTACTTTGTTTTTATCATACTATAAGTACACAACAAAAATCAGGGCTGCACTAGCCTGCAAATCATGGAAAATAAATATATAATAATTCTAAAGGAGTTAACATAATAATATATTACTTTCCCTACTGGAACCATCCTAAATTCATGTATTATACCAGCACTGGGAAATACAGAAAGATGAAAAGCAACATTAAGTTCAGATTAACGGAATATATAAAAACAATGCCTTCGATAGTATGAATGGTGTCCTATTTTCAAATAAAGAATCCAGCCTAGGTAAAAACTAAGGTATTGAATGTCCAGCCTATAAAACTACTTTGTACCACTAAATTTTACCCTGGCAGTGTTCTCCTAATAGGATTGGAATTTGTGCTTTCCATACTGTGGTGCAGCAGAACTCAGCGGGGAAAGCTTTCCAAATATAGACATTTGCTTAAAGAAAAGACTTCTAAGCATCAAGACAGTCAGTGTTGAGCTCTGGAAGCAGCTGCCTTTCCTTCACCAAGAGGACTCATCTCAGAAAGCCCTTAGCACTGCCTTTAATGGGTCAGTGCCTGCCTGAGCAGCCTTGGAGAGAACATCCTGGAATTCTCCTCTGTTTCAGATCCTCCATGAAGCATGCAAGCATAAGCTGTCTGTCAAACAGTGAATGTTTGTATCTGGACTGAGCAACCCAGAAAACCGTGAAGCACAGAGCTGTGTGGAGCTAGGGAAGTTGTGGATCACTCTGAAGAGTGCAACAGAACCCTTTTGACCAAAAGCTTCAGACTTTCATTTGGTTGCAGGCTTGTCATCCCTGCTCAGGAGGAATTTATAGTGAAATTAAAGCTCTGCCCTCTCCAAAGTCGTTGCTATGGACAATATATTCCTTCCAGGAAACATGGAGGAAAAAATCCATGTGCACTTTAGGACTTCCACTTCTGTCAGAGTAATAAATTGGCTACAAGAGGAGCTCTTTACACATTTTTTCCTTTTCCATACCCACAAAAAAGTCAGAAGGTACCAAACTTTCAAACTTTCATAATATTCCTTAGAAGAGGACTGAAAGACTTTTTTCCTTGCAGGAAAAGGGCTCTAGCATATTGGCATGATTTCAGCCTGCACTGGAGCCAGCTATTAGATACTGTTGAACTAATCTTACTTTCCTATGACACTGCCCACTGTAGAGCACAATGTCAGCATAAATGGGAAATTATACTTTCTGCAACGATCCTACATTTTAACAGCATTTCCTGGTAGTGGTAAATATAGTTAGAGGAGAATTTGCTTAGAGAAGCAAGGAAGGAAAAAGCCTGCACACTTTTTCATCCCCATTTCAGTGTCTGTAATTGAAGCAACAACTAACATTTCAGTGTATAATGCTGGCCCAGCACTCTAATAAATTTTGTAGCTGGAGGGCAGATGATAACTTAGTACCATACTGCAAACTATTTGCAATACAGCTACATCAATTAATGCTACTTACAACAAACAATACACTTTATAGAGCTAAAATAACTAAACCAAGTCATGTAAGGAGGTATTTTTTAACAAAGAAAATATCCCTGAGGAATTTTTTATTTCAGTCCTAATTTAAGTGTCTATCATGATGAAAATACTTGAAAGAAGGTATTTTTCCATACATGAAGCCTATCAGCTCTCTGCTACTGACACAATTTATAATTTTTAACACTTCTATAGTTTGTCAGGGAATAAAATGTCTCAAAGATGGAAAGGGGACAGAGAACACTATAATCAGTATTCTAAATAAGTATCGTTGTGTTAAATAGCTTTCTCACTCTCTTTGGTATAGAAAATTGAATTTGAAAAGCAAATACAGAGGCAGAGAGCAGCAAAAAATTGTTCTGCCTAGGATGCAGAATGCAATCATATCCAATTAAAGTCAATAAATATCATTTGGTGATGCAAGCCTCGGAAAGAACAATTTGTACAACAAAAATTCTGATAAATAATTTTTCATATAAATTTACCTTTTTCTTTAGCTATCAATTGCCATTACAGAGCAGAGAATATTGACATGTGCATGAAACCATAACAAGTTAAAATCAAGTTTCAGATAGAGTATCTCTGGTTTGTCTCCGTGCTCAGAATTAAACAGAAATGCTCAGGTTCTGCAACAGATTCTGTAAGTGGCTCTACCACAGACCTGCCATGGTTGACTGACCATCCCAGACATCATTCCCCTGTAATCTCACTGAGGAGCAGGGACAGTGCAGAGGTGCCAGGCCTTGAAGGGGATTTACCTCCCAGCCAGGTCCTGCTGATTGCTGGGCTCCTGGGCCACCCCTGCTTCACTCACAAGGAGACAAAATCAGAGTAGAAACTTTAAATCACAGCACCTCATTGGCACAGATGGAGATCCATCCAAAATCCTGAGCTTTACTTCACTTTCCCCGTTTGTAGCAGTGCACAGAAGTTGTTCATCCTCCACAGGATGAAGTGTCTTACAATTAAAAATTGAGGTATTAAAGTACCATTTGAGATTATAAACTTTGTACACACAGCCCAGACTCTGCCAATTTATCTGGGGAAGAGAGAGCAGGTTTTCATTTATTAATAGTAAGTTTACTCCAAAGTACTTTGAGACCCCTAAGCAACGAATAAATTCGTGCAAATTCTAAGAATTTTTTAAAAATCCTTTTTTATTTAACAATTCAACAAGAATGGTTTCATAACAAACCCTGGAGCTTTTATTTCAAAGTGTTGTTTCATTTAGTGATTAATCTAAATCAAAAATTAAAATTTAAGTACTGCATTTTACTTTCAAAATTCTTAAATTCATAGAAAGAAGCAAGCTTTGGTTAGAAAGACAATGCCTTAAATTATATGGGCTAACCAAACCCACCAAAACATATATCCTCAGGTCACAATTAAAAACTTCAATCAAATTAGTGCCTAAAGTGTACATCATCTCCATCTTTGGCTGGATAAATTACACCACATGGAAAACAAATCAAGGAAATGTATCCAAAAGTAAATATAAATATTTGAAATATACATTACTCAAAGCAACAGTTCCTCTACCTCTGAGGAAGTAGATGATGTGAAACTATCCACATCAAAAAATATTGTTCATTTTCTTCTAAACATTTTTCAATTTGTCTTTTTTTTTTTACATTTGAAAGAAGCATTATGAAAATTCCTCCAAGACTGTTCTTTCAAAACAAAGTAATATTTTAAATGTGAAAAGGAACTTTGTAATTCATGTGATCAGATGAACACAGGTATAATATCATGCTAGTGTTAATAAAAAAAATTATGAAAAGAAGAAACCCAAAAAAACAGATGAAAGAAAACAGAAGGCACTACAGAAGTGGTGACTGTCAGAAGAGCATCCCAGTACACTGTTTAAGGAAAATGTGGTCAAAACTTGGTTTACAGAAAAAACTCTGATGGGTTAGCTAAATGCAGCTTATATAATAATTTCTTCACAAGCAAATTCCTCCAGCCCATAATCTGTACTTACTAACTACATTTGCCTGAGAGTTTAGAAGAAACAGGAGGTGGTTGCACTTCAAATGTGAAGGACCTGTGTTGTTAACAGGACTCTGGTCCCACAGGCATCCTGAGGTGGTACCTTCCCTGCAGTGCTGTCCTCCCAGAAGCAAAGCATAACCTATTCAACATTTTGTCAGTCTGGTCCTTTCGATGAAGAATAATATTCCCCAGCCCTACACATGGGTCCTTCTCCTCTTTCCAGGTCCTCCATTCAGCTGGCCTGGTGAAGGAATTAGTGAAGGACTTTTGGCATCCTTTAGGAAAAGGCACATTCAGAGCAACAGAGGCCTGCAATTAATTTCATGGATGAACAGAAGCACAACATGTTTTCATCCCACATGTCTCTCAAAGAAGCCTCTCACCCCAACAATAATTTTGACTGAGCCAGGTAATATTCCTCCTTGATTATCCATGTTGGTTTTACAGCAAGAGAGGAAGCTGAGGTATTACAGTGCTTACAGTAACCACAGCAGGGAAAGGTATCTGGAAGGAGAACTGGAAATCACAAAGACACAGAATGGTTTGGGTGGGAAGGGACCTTTAAAGGTCATCTAGTACAAACCCTCTGGAGTAGGCAGGGACCTCTTCAACTAGATAAGGCTGCTCAGAGGCAAGTGATCTGCATATGACCCATTTCTGCTTGAAGACACAGATTCAGCAGTTCCCCTTCTATTACCCCAGTAAAGAATTGCTATACAGGTTTGCTCTGTGTTTCTAAGCAGAAGAGACACCTAAATCTATCCCTCCAACTGCCTGATAAGCCTATTTGGCAGGTCACAACATTTAAATAAATACTTGGCAATTTAATCTGTGCTTCTCAGTGAACTTCCAGAGATGTAGCAACAAACGGATAACCTCAGGCATGTACAAACTCTTAGATAGTTTACCATTCTACTTAAATTAAATATTCATTTATTCCAGTCTTAGGCTTAAGGAAGGTTCTTATTAACAAGAGCAAACAATGCAAGTACAAACTGTACTGAGAAGTACTGATAAAATGGGGGCATTTTAAGCCCTTCTAGCATTTAAATATGACCATTTTGTGAGTGAACTCTGGAGTTTAGTTTTGTCCTGGAGAAGAGGTTCAGTGTTATACCCAGGTACTGCAAATGTCTGCAAATACCAAAATGTATTATAAGTTTTCAGGAACACATTCCTGTCACTGATGCATATGGAATTATCAGTTCCATAAGAACGTTTGGATTTTAGGTTGATATACTTCTGGGTGGGGAGAGAGGGAAACATCCCACACTGTACAGCAAAAGACAGACAGCAACAAGTGAGGAATTGCTGAGGGTTTAATGCTCTGCACTGGCACACAGAGCCTGGCTCAGTTCCTGCCTATACAACAGACCTCTGACAAGTTACTGAATCTCACAGTAGGAGAGTAATTGGGGAATTGGCTGGCTAGGAAACAACAATTCCATTGGCAGGGGAGGCAGGGGGAATAGTGACAATTTAGCATTTCTTTTGCTCCATCAATACAGAACTGAGTTCATTACAAAACTATGTAAAGGCCAGAAAGACACACCCGTATGCCCCACAACAGCCTAGTGGGTTTGACACTCAGGATCATATGGAAAATGGAAGTTTAAGCAGCATCTGATTTGAGCCTTGAAACTTGAGCTTAGCTTATGTCACATCTCTAGTGGTATCTTAATTACTGGATTCTGGGTTGTTCTGACTCTCCATTTCCCAGCACCAGCATCCCACCTTGATATTGAGAGACAGTTTTAACAAAGCAGCATTACTCAATGAGAAAACACTAAAAGAAATCTTTTTTAACCAGCTCTGTTATTATGTCTTCACCTACTGTCTTTCCAAGGGCCTTCAGATGACACCAGAATACAAAATAGGAAAAGATACCCAACTTTCTGGTAGCATTTAAAAAAATTAATTCTATGGAACACTGAAAACGTAGACACAGTAGCTGTAAATAACATGAGCCTATGTAGGATTTTCCAGCTGAGCAAGTCAAAATGCTTTGGACACAAATTATATACAACTTAATGAGAGCTATGCTGGGTCACATTAATTATCAGAGGGTATGAAAATGACACCAGAAGATTGCTGCATGATTTTTAAGCTTCAGCATCTAAGACTTCTCAAAAACATAAGGCCTCCCATGAAGTTCTTTCACAACTGTTTATTCAACAACAACAGTCTTTTTAGATTCAAACACTGGTTTCAGGACTGGGTTTTAAATTTTTTGACCCTTTACAAGAGTATTTCCCACAATGACATTTCATCTCTCAGAATCACAGCTATCATCAAGGAAATAAAAATTAAACTCAAGAGTTTATTTTGTCTAATTCTTTGAAAAATACTGATTAAAGTCCTCTTGGTCCCCATACCTCTGGGTATTATGCTCTCCTTAACCATAAATAGAAGCTGACCAAGTCATGCTTCCTAAAGCTCTTCAGATCTCTTCAGGATGAATGGTGTGCCACCACTTTGCCATAAAACAGGCCAGTCACAGAGGGTAGTAGGGACACTTGCTTTAAAAGCACAGTTCCTCCTGAGGGGATATATCTGAGTGCTCAAATTCTCAATTAGTAGCTGCTCAGTATCAAGTACACTTATTGTAAGCACTGAAAAAACAGTATAAAATAACACTAATCAAATATATCTTATGCCATAATATGCCTTCAAGGCCAAGCCTGGCAAAGGACATAAAGAACTCTTATCTTTTTTCATACAAATCCTAGAAGCAGACAATAACTTTTGTGGGGTTTATTTTTGGGTTGGTTTAGGGGGTCAGATTTTTTTACAAAATTTGGAAGGTACTGCAGTATTGAACATGCTGGAAAGCCCACCTCACGGGGGAATTTTCTCCTTCTTTCTTTGAAAAAAAGTAGAATATTGGTTCAGCCTTTTGAAAAAGCCTCATAACTTCGCAAATGAAGAATTTATCTCAGAGAAGCCCAAAAAAATTTCCCTGAAAACAAATGCTGAACGTGTACATGTGACAGTGCCTCACCTGTTCCAACATTTTCTCTTTCCTGTAATTACACATCATTTTTTAAATAAAACAACATGATGTGTGCCTTTATATATCCTTAGATAAGAGCATAGCATCTACTGCTGGGTACTTCACTGCTTGTTCTAGATAAACTGTTTAAACAAAAAGAACACAGAGATCAGTTTTTCCCTACAGCTTAAACAAAACAAAAAGGGTAAAAATCTGCAGCCTTTTGTCAGCCACCTAATTTTGAAGCCAAATTAAGTCAGAATTTTAAATGAAGGTGGTTCTTCTGCTAGCTGAAAAAATAATATCACCAGGCGACTGCTAATTAAATTATTAAAGTAAATACCTTGGAGAAAAAAGATCTTATTATATGAAATGTTCAACTTCATAAAAATATTCTGGACTATTATTATAATGTAAATGACATAAAAGTACAGGTTTGGGGAAAAAAATTACAAGACGTGGCATCTTAATTTCTATAAAATGGATGTTATATCACATCCTCTTTTGTTTAATTTTGCCAAGTCACAATGTTTGACAACGTAACACACAACTTAACATTTTCACCGCAAGTGAAGATTGTGGAAGTTTCCTTTTCTTGATGTGAGGCGAGGTCTGACACCTGTGTACCAGAAGGCTCATAGGGAGCAGGCAGCAGCAGAGAACTGCACTTCTGAGAACATCCTTGGGATAATTTAGACAGAACATGGAGGCTGTTTGAGTCAGGGGAGCCTGGCAGGGCTGCCTGTAATTCTTGGACCATTATGTTCTGCACCAGACCCACAGTGAGCACCTTTCGCCTGCAGCTCTGGCTATTAAACAAAGTTTCTGAAGCAGATGGTAACTATGATTCTTTCAATTTCCCATTCCAGGAACAGTCTCAACTGAAGAATTAAAAAGCTTTAATACCAGCCCAAGACTTTTTCATTTCAGCATCCTTGGGCCTGGTTTTTCTATCCCTCTCTCCCTCCCCTTATCTGCTTCTAATGCTGCACAACTCCCCAGTGGGCCAGGTGGGGATTGCTGCTCCTACATTCCTCACCAAGAGAGTTAGTGGTCCCCCTTCCCCATGCAGCTCCTAAAAGAATTTATCTTAAGACTCAGCCCCACCTTTTGTTCTATCCACATGACCCTGACAAAGATCAGAACCTTCAGGGGCATCTCCCCACCTCTACTGAAAAATAGAATAGAAGGAAAAATATCGTGTGCAATGGGTACATTCAAGCTTCCTTTTCATAACTGCCTCTGTTGTTCTTGTTTCAACACATTTGCAGTTGATATACGTGAAATATTTAAATCAAGATGTTTATGGAAACAAATGCAAAACCAAGATCTTTCCAAAACACAGGAATCAGTGAGAGATGAATTTCTGCAAATAAACTTAGCATGTGGCCTCCTCACATTACAACATCTGGAAAAAACCTCTTTTCTAAGCTCTTCTGAATTTCCTGATCTTTATTAAATATCCCCCTTCCTCCCACCATGCTCCTCTCCCCAGTCCTTAAAAATTCTATTTGCTAAATTTTCCTTTTCTTTGGTCTGACAGACATTAGTCAAGGTGGATTAAAGATTACTTTATTCCCTTCTTTTTTAAGAGACTTTCCTGCTGGCATTTGACTGATGTAATAATATTGTTGGTCTTAAAGCTTTAAGCCTCTAGAAAATACTGTAAAAAGAAACTGCAACTTTCAAAACTTATATCTAATGAAAAAAAGAAAAGGAAAGAAGGATCCATCTGAAGGGCTAAATTGAATGCTGAGATACAACTCATCTTCTGAGTGTCAATCAAACAAGACTAGGCAGAATGGCAAAAAAAAATTCATCTAGAATATTAATGAAAACATATCTACTGCAATGGGAAAATATGGTTACCACCATTATCCTGCTTTACTATGGATTGAACAAGTTTTCTCATGCTCACACTCTGCTGAGGATTAAGGTGCTAATGGACATATCTCTTAAGTGAAGTCACTGCTGTTATGTACCACCTGAAGTGGGTGAAGCCTTTCACTTTGATTTGCAGTTATTATCATTTAGCAGTAAATGGCCCTTGGTAACCAGGTGGTTAATCCTTCCCTTTCATTACAATCTGTGTGATGTGACAAAAAGGAATGTTATCATAACTTAAAGACAACAAGGATTATGTGAATGAGAGTTGTTTGAAGGGCCTTGAGAAACTTCTTCATAATGAAGAAAACTCCAATGACTCCTAAAATCTGCTGCACCTTTATACCCATCACTCAAGATGGTAAGATATGACATACTGTACTTATAAGAAGCTTTAAATGTTATAAGTAACAGAAAAAAGTTACGTTGATTATACTTTCCTTCAGTTTATATGTTATGAAGGAAGATTTTGTGCAAGTCCAAGAACTTTAGCCAGCTATTAGACACAATGAAATCCAAAAATTTAGTTCTCACAGTTTATAGCTTTAAACTCTGCTGAAAAAATACATATTGTGATTAGAAATTAACTTAAAATGCTTCGAATCATTCATTGTCATGTGACAGTCAATTGAATTGGGCTCAACTTTGAGTTCACTTATCATGTTTTACCCTTCAACAATATTGTTGCCAACAGAGTTAGCTCCAGTCTTCAGGTTTGGAAACCAGTCACTTAGAGTGTGACACACTGGGATGACTTGCAAGAGTATCCTTGGTTACTTCTCCTCTGGGGATCTCCCTCATTATCACTGTTATCCCTCAAAAGTACACATCCAATATAGGTACAAGAAACCCAACCAGAAATTAAGAACAGGTAAATCTTTCTGTTAATGTAAGACAATATGCTCCCAGTGCTTTAAAAATTATTGTTTTTCATTTTGACGGTGAATATGAAAGGTGTTTAGAAGTAACTCAGTGTTCTTAACTCTACAGAATCAGGCAATTTCACCTCAGAAGAAAAATAAAAGAGTAACAACTTCAAGTCTACAGTATTACAATTTCTGGAACATGAGAAATTCCAGAGAACAGGGAAGAAAAGGGAAGGAGAAGAAAGCAACCAAAAGAAAAAGCTTTCAAGATAAACAAACGAAGAATGAACAAATAATGATGTGGGTTGACACAATCCCTCAGCAAAATAATGGAAAAGCTGATAGTAGATGCACATTAAAAATAGTTAAAGATTAATAATGACAGCCAACACAGCTTTATAGCTCCATTTCGTGGTCAGATGTGACTTTTCTTGATAAGAACACAATATGGACAAGGAAATTAACTATATGTAAAGAAATTATAGCTACCATGCAGT
Source organism: Manacus vitellinus (assembly GCF_001715985.3). NCBI lineage: Eukaryota > Metazoa > Chordata > Aves > Passeriformes > Pipridae > Manacus > Manacus vitellinus. The sequence continues at coordinate 3,524,058 of NW_021940603.1, read as the reverse complement.
GCCTCACAACTTTCAGACAAAATTCATGGGATTATGCCATGATAATTTCACAAAACTTGCAAAAAACCAAACTAATTTATTTTTGAGAGCATGATAGGGGGGAGAGGGGGGAGATGAATCTAACAAAGAAAAAAATAACTAATTAATAATGTCCTTATTAGTAATGACTAATTACATCATCCAGTAAAAGCATTTAGTTAGTTAGTATAATTTGAGTCCTTCACTAACCCAGCTGAGCAACTCTCTCACTGTCCTACACTCAGTCTTGACTGAATTCTTTCCCTCTCAAAGTCTGCAAACTTTGTCTCATTGCAGGGAGGTCTTTCAGTAGTGTCTTTAAGAGCACAGATGACGTCCATTTTCATTTTTTAGTTTAGGAACTCTTTTCTGAAACTAATCTATGACTGATGAAACAAAGTCTTCTGAAATTTCAGTGAGTTTTTTTTATTCTGTTTAAAAGGCATCACTCCACGTCAAATGTGTGTAACACAGTATTCCAATGTCTCCCATATGGTTTCAGAATTAGACTACTCTACCAGAAAGAGCAAAATATATTGCAGATTTCCAGCTGCTTAAGAATCTGTTGTCAACAGAAGTTAGGTTAAACTCTGACTACCTCCTTTTTGCTGGCCAGTAGTGCTTATAAACTAAAATTGAAGCTGTGTTTAACTGTTCTGTACAGCTCTGATGAGATTCCTGACTGTTCGGTTCCTCCATTCAGAGTTTTATTTTCTAAATTTACTTTACTGTTTTCAGCACATCTTTCAGAGATTAGTCAAGGAAACCTGGTGGAAGGCAGCAGCTTTCTTCAATGTCTAAATTCAAGATAGCTACTGCTTCACATGAACTTACAACACACTTACAACTTGTACATCCTAGACCCAGTACAAAGTACAGCTCCACAAGTCCTGTGCACTGACTGTGGTCTGAGTCCTTTCAAGAAAATATTATGTCCAGTCCTGTATTAACTTAATAAACATGATATCAAAAAATAAGACAGTTTTATCTTTTGACAAATTCCATGCATCTCATTAATCATGAGTTAGGTTAAAAGCATTTAATAATGGAAAAATCTGGTACCAGATGGTTCTTTAAGCACAAAAACTAGGAAAAATGAAAACAGAGCTGAAGTGACACAAGTTTCCCTAGAAATAAAATGTTTCTTGTCAAATTAGAAGTTGGGAAAATTAGGTATTGGAACCATTTTCCTAGTGATGAAGGAGAAGCTTTACCATTTCAAGCCCATACAAAGAGAACGTAACAGCCTGGCAAATGTTCACTCTGTTGCACTCAGTCACCACGACTATCACATACTTCTGCTTATCCATCAGATGAAAGTTGATGTCCAGTGATGATTTTATACAAGTGCTACTCTATCAAGTGCAAGGTGGAGCCTCGAGACTCAAGATTTCCAGATGGTCCCAAAATACTGAGACAAGCAGTTTGACAGCCAGGCTAAGGTTGCTGGCAGGTACTGTTAGAAGCATCTTAACCAAAGCCCTGTCTCTATGGAAAAGAAAAGATGAAGAAAGGATGAACTGGTGCTTTTTTCTTTTTCCTATTTCTTATGACAAACTACAAATTGATTTGGGGCCCAGGTCAGGATTATTATTGCTCTAATGCCTTTGAACTTGTGCAGAATTCACCTAAAATATTCCAAATGAACACTAGGATGGCAGGATAAAAGAAGGTACGAGAAGAAAAACTGATTTTGGAGGCAAGTTCTCCTTGCTTTCAGGGTGATGAAACAATCCTCTGAATGACAGATGTGTGCACATGTATTCCTATTCCACTACAATAAACCAGGTTCTTCAGTTGCTCATTATTTTCGCCCCTGATCCTGATACACAACATTACTTTGGAGTACAAAAAGATGAAAATGTTGTTCCTGGTTTTTCACATCAGCAGTACAACTGACGTTTTCATAAAATTTTTATAGTTAGAATTGGATTATTCTTTATCATATAAGAATAATACCAGCTAGAATAGCATTTTCCTAGTGCCACTACAACAGACCTAAAGTTCTGCCAAGATTTCAACTGTAGAAGCAATCACTAGGGGTTTACATCTTAGCTCTTTTTTCCATGGGGTTACAGTTGAAATAAAACTTGTCAGCCCACATAAAAGTTCTGTATTTAGGGGGAGGGAGGAAAGGCAGGGGTAGAATTAACTGATCAAAACATATGCTTACTGTAGAATCCTAAAAAGCATTTTCAAGTAGTTGCAGTTATCTGAGTCATTACAAAACTAATGTTTAGCAGTTCTCAAAGTTCAGCACAGACGCATCTTCTGCACTTAAAAACTACCAAACATTAAACAGCAACAGGTCTGAAACCAAACTCTGGGTTCCAGCATTCCTGACATGCAGATGTGTGTGACTAGGCCTCAAATCTTTTAGCCAGAACCTGCCAGACCACCACAACTCTCACAGGTCAAATCTGGAAACAAGAATCCAAATATTTGAAAATGTGGGAAAAACACAGATCTAAGTCATTGCTAGCATAAATGTTTGTCTTCATATAGATATGCAGCAGAACACCCTTATCATTAAATCTGTTATTCTATCACACAACAAATTTACCCTAATTGAGAATTCCTTTGATACGAGGAGTTGTTCTATATGGAAACAATTAAGCTACTAGCCAGAGCAATTTAAGGCAGTCCTGAGACTAATCTCAGCAGCATCAAGGGCTACAAGACTGTTCTTGCTCAAAAGTACATTAAGTCTATTTGACATATTTGAAAGATTAGCCTACAACATACTTTTATATGCACAAAAAAACTCCAGAAAGCAAAGAGTTAATTATTTGCGCCCAAGTCACTATACTGATAACTGTGTTTTATTAGCAGTAATAGAGCAGGATGGATCATTTGCAGCCTGTGTAAACAGCTTTTAAGGAAAGGACAAACATTAAACAGGACACAAAACTATCCTATTGGCTTGTGAACCTTTGCTTTCCTCATACAGCTTCCAGAAGTCTATAGAAACAGCATGGAATGAACCAGTAAAAAGACCATTGTAACGAGTACCGTATTTAATTATTTTTCTTTTCCCTCCAGAATTTTAAGTTACTAAGTTATTAGAACTCTCACTGACAACAGGAAGGTATTCTACCCATAAAAGTGTCAAAATTTATCATATTTTACCCAGACAAAAGAATTTGTCATGACTCAAAATATAGTTTGGAATCAGTTAAGCCTTTTACTGACTTAAAAAATTGCCTAAATAATTAGATACTGAGTAAATAATGGATTAAAAGGGTTGCTTGTCTCCATATTTTATGAAAGCAGTTATGATAGATCCACCTCTATCAGTTTCCTCACTCTCACCCTTAATACTCAAATATTTATTATGCCAGATCACATTTTCAAAAGCACAGTTCCCTTCAGACCGTGTCTGATGTTTAAAAGCAGTTCAGTCTTTCAGAGAAGGCAGCAATAAGCAGCTCCAGTTCAGAACAGCAGTGCAGCTAATTCTCACAATGCTGTACAAAACCAGCCTCTCCGTGTTTGTGCTTAAATTGCTAGATGAACTCTTTGGCCTGCAAATGTCTGGGCACCTCAAGATACAAGTGGACATTAGTCTAAAAATAACATCCTTCCCTTAGCATTTGGACACTGATGTCTGTGAAGTCAAGCCTCCATCTCCTGAATCAATAAATTGACAATCTAAAGCTACCAAGAGAAAGAAAGGAAGAAAAACATTTCAGTCTTGAAGAGGGTGCTAGGCTCTAATTGCAACCCAGCTATTAAATGATCTTGGTGCAAGATCTTATGGTATCCATATGTTTTCCCTTTGTCAAGAGAATACAGTATTGCCAAACTTCCTTACAAAAAGTGCTTTGAGAACTACTGATGAAAAAGGCAACATAAAAGCAAAATGGTTATCATTATTACTATTATTTGAAAGTAAATATGGCCCCTTAAGATATATTTGTTCCTGTTCAGGAATTGTAAATTCTTGCTGCCAACTGCCAAATGGCACTTGGGTTTTGTTTTGTTTATTAAGGAGGAGTAGGCATAAGAGGATTTAAATCTTCTTTTCCACAGCAAATGACAGACACAGGATAGCGCCTGATTTATACAGAACTAAATTTCTGACACTTCTAGATGCAGGAGACATTAGGAGACTTGGCACAAGAAGAAACTACTTTTAAAAAAACAGAAAAGGTCAGAAAACAGACTGCTTTGCTTTGGTTGCTGGAAGTCATGTTCACAGCACCCTTTCAACTGAAGTCCCACTGCAGCAGAACACACTCCCCTGTAACACCAGTGCCCCACTGGAGTGCTGGCAGCTCTTCCCAACAGGCACCCAAAGAGCAGCCAGCAATGTACTTGTATGAGTTAAGCAGTGAGTGCTTTTTAGTGGGAAGATTAACCCTCTTGGACAAATTGCCAGCACCATCTTACACCAGAACTCCACTACACAACCCTCTGCCTCTCCTAGGGAGCTGCCAAAACCAGCCACTGAATTGAGGGGCCTAAACCAAGACGGGAGGGCCTGATTTACAAATGTGTTCAAAACATACAAACCAAAATATTTTTATTTGACAATACCTCTTTATACATTTTGACTGGGAGTTAAGGTAAGGAAAAGAACTGTTTCTTTTCTTTCACTGGTCTCCCAAGGCTGAGGTTTAACACAATTTGGTTTGGGAACCTTTTTCGAATCACCCTTGCTTTAGAGTAAATTAGAAACAATTACAATGAACTCGAAAGTGCTATACAGATTTAAAATGACTAAGATGTGAATCCATACAGTTCGTTCATTTCTCTAAGATCAAAGAGGTGGACATAACTCCAGCATAAAAATATAGAGAAAGTGTGGAAGGAAATAAAGAAGCAACAAAGAAAATGAAGATTTCTGAATTCAGGAAAAACTGAAAAAAATCTAAAAGCTGGAGTGAAGAAAAAGAACAGCTCTGTTCAATAATACTATGTGAAATAACCAGAGAATTCAGCATAGCTGGATTGTTTAGACAGCAAATCTATTGTTCACTGCTAAATTCAGTGTAATTTGATCCCCAACACAGAACATGACTCTATAATAGCAACAGATGCATTTCAATTAACTCATTCATTTCTCTTCCTGAACTATTGTTCATAGGAAAGTGAAGATGTTGATACGTTCCCAGCACATCTCCTCTGTTTCATGCAGTGAAAAAAAGTGACTGAATTCTTCACAGATGATCCTCAGAATGCTCATACCTGCAAAACCTCTTAATTCTCTAAGTTATGATTTCTTAGAATATATCAAAAAGTATAGTCACTAATTCCAGGTCGTCTTAAACCCCATAAGCATATAGAGCTACAAAACTGAAAATTTTAATTTAAACATCTCAGCAGGAAAATTATCTTAATTCCAAATGAGACTCCAAAAGTATTCACAAGTATTTTCTGGCTAAGGGAAAGACCATGTTCCTAGAGAATTTTCATCTAAATGCCTCCTTCCCGAGCTTTCTTTTGCTGCAGAGTACCTTCTCCTCACAGTTTAATAGTTATAGAAAGGAATGAAAAATTGGGGCATTTAAGAAAACAGCAGCTAACACTGCCCACACGAAGAAAGGCCACATATAACTTAAGAACTGACAGAACTGTGAAGTGACATAAGTGGCATGGAGATATTGCCTGGAGACAATAAAATGACTATTCCACTCTGAGTCAAATCTTAAGGTTTCCATTACACATTGAAACTTTTGTCAAAACAAGAACGTGTGTGGCCTCGTGAACACGGAGGGCTGCAAGTCTGCTCTGCCCTGTTCTTGGCAAGGTCTCTGTGCACATGACTTAGAGTGACGTTACTCTGGCTGTCCCACATCCGAGGACAGTGCCCTCACTAACAACTTGTAAAGTATGAGTCAGTCTCTCCTCACAAAATACATTTCAGAGGGAACTAAGCTGAAATGGAAGCGTCTCCACGAGATTTCTTCTGCCCTAAGTACCTAGGCCAGGCCTTAGTACTTCACACAGAAGACAAAGAAACATCCATAGTTTTTACATATTAAGAAAACCCATGTTAAAATGGCACCACACTCCAAATATTCCAGAGGTTTATGCATTCACTTGGGATTGGTAAAACATTAACTGTTTGAAAGGGAAGAACACACAAGGTGTGATGTCCTCAGGGATCAGTGCTTATACCACGTTAACAGGAAACGTTTTGCTTATGCACAGAGACTGCAGTGGTGAATTAAGCACAGTTTATTTCTTACTTATTTTAAAGTGAAGTCTTCAGCTGTGCATCAGCCAAGACTTGCATGTATGTTTGTGTCTTGGAAGGAGGAGGGAGAGCAGGAAAGAAACAAGCAAGCATCGAGATGAGAGTCAGGCAATAAAATATTTCTACCTGCATGTTTGTACTCATGCCATTTTTTCAAGGGTTAATATCTGCAACTATCAGGTTCTCTTCATTTGTGTGGTCTAAATAACTCTCTAGCTACCTCATTAATTGTAGTCAATTCATTGTGACAGCAAAAATGTTGGATCAAAAACTTCATTTGTAAAATGGGTATTCATGTAGAGAATTTTAGGGGGAAATGCCAAATAAATGCCCTTATAATTTTTTCTGGCAAGTAGTTTTAATTCTTTGTAACAGTATCTCTGTGTGATTTTTTTATCTCTGTAAAGACAATGACTACCCATGGCTGTTGCATCTCCAACTTTCTCCAAAAGACACCCCAAACCTTCCAAAATCAGTTCACAATTAAATGTGATTCTGGCCTCACCTGGTGACCCATGTCAGGGTTATATAAAAGTGAAGAGTCTCCATATAAACTTCCACATTCCATACTATGGGCTTTCTTAGTGGGTGATTCTTTCATGTGCTGCTAAGACTGCACAGTGCCTAGAATAACTTGGGCTGGAGAGGTGGCTGCAAGCTCACCTTCCTACCACACTGACCCGTGAAGAGGGCCCAGCACACTAAGATAATTCTCCTGAGTCATTCTCCCACACAAAATGCTTGAAAGACATCTCATCCCCTTAAGAGACAGAGACTTTGCACAGGCACACACACGGTTGTGGCTGAAGGAATAACACCTAAGCTCCTACTGCATCTCACCTTTTCTAACAGAAGTCCTAAGCTAGTATTTTCTAGGCAAAGCTGTGGATAGCCCTTATGGCCTTTTGAGACCATGGCACAACCCCTCACAACAGTGAAAGTGGTTATTTGCCAGTCACACTTCCAGTACATAAGACAGGTAAACACATTCCAGAGGTGGTACTTTGCCCCTCACACCCAGCCTTTGCCATTCCTCTCATGCCTAAAGGCAGAACTACAGCTCACCCTACCAGTTGCTTGTGTAGTATATGTCCCATCTCTTTGGAACACTTTGGGTTCCATTAAACTTCAAGGAATTTAGCAAGTCTTTGAACTCTTCCCACTGCTTTTTCACCCCTTCAGCAGAACACAAAAAAACCCACACTGCACTCTCCAGGTCATAAACAGATTTATAAGAAGGAAAACTGTTGACTTGGTGTGGTAGAAGTGCTCAGACTTGGCAGTGGTTTTGGTTTTTTCTTATAGGGGAAGTACACACTTTCCTAAGCTCCCTCATTAAGACTCTGTCCAATGTACAATCATTCTTCAGAAAAAAAATGGTGTGTTTTCATTTAAAATGTTACCTTATGGTTTTTGGCAGCTTCCTGAGCTTCTGAGTTGCAAACACGTCACTTCTGTCACAGGAGAAGCTTCTCAGAGCTCTTTTTTTGATGACTTCTTTGTGAGAAATCAGCAGCACACCATGTTGCCATAAATCTGGGACTAGAGCTTTGAGTCCATCTAAAATTACAAATAAAACAGAATTAGAGGATATAGCAATAAGAAAATCCACAGACATGATTACCACATGTTTCCAGTTTGTAGGACAGACAGAGGAGGATACAGAACACAGCATGAATACAGAGCACCACCATGGCTGTCTCTATCCCATAGCTGTGTTCTCTTCCCTTGCTAAAGCTTTACTTATACCTACAGAAATGAAAGACTGAGTCTGTGTTCCATATGGCTCAAGGCCTCCATATCTAAGGATTTAAACTAGTTATGGCACAATCTACTATTGCAATTCAGCTGAGGGGAAACAATACTATCATTGTAGCAGAAATAACACCTTGGTCCTGTAACCTGAAAATACACATTCCAAAGCTGGTATTGCACTCAAAGAGATGGGGAGGAGAACAGCTGTACCAGTGGAAAAAAAAACATGCTGCTGCTTTCTGTAGGAAAAGCTGGAATACCAGCCACAGTACTTCATGAGTGTTTCTCCTACTGACTTATTTTTCTTGTTGTTGAGTTGGGGTTGGAACAGGAGGATTTTGGAGTTGGGTTTTTTCTTTAGGAAAGCAGTTTTCTCGTGGGTGTTTCGTATTCCATTTTCTTGGTAATCATCTAATAAAAACATGCTAAATATCTGGTTAAAACTGTGCACTCAGCCATCTGCAAGTACATATCTTTGCTGAAAAAGTCCTGGTGCACATTCAAATATTAATAGTGGCACCAACATACATCAGAGTTCCCATTTCTCCAATGATTGGGTGTAGATCTTAACTGTGGATGTGTAGGTTTTTGTTCTCTGAAGAGAAACACGGGGGGTTTTTTAACCAACATAGAATGAAATGAAAACTAAAGAGAAGCAGTGTTGAAATCTACAGAGCAGTAATTCTAGCTTTAGTCACTGACTTGTGAGTAGGAATCACAGCAGTTATTGGGAATAAAGCCATACTTTTTATTCAAATGTTTTTCAATTATCTCATAGCTATATTGACCCCTGCAGAAAGGGACGTGCATGCACATGGGAAAGAAGAGTCACAGTTCTTAAGACAACTGCCTTCCGGATCAGAATGGCTTTGGAAGTGCTGTATGAATGCACATAAAAATTATGCTCATGTGAAAACAAGAACACATTAGACCAGCACAAAGGAAATAGAAAATTGCAGGGGAAAAAAACGTCACTAAAACTTTTTGCATTGGTCTAAGGCTTTAATTGAGAAAATGGAGCGGTTTTTAATAGAACTTTTTTGCTGCAATCTTTTGCTTTTGGTACCTGTTTTTTTTCTAAGCTCTAAATGGGAACGAAGGACCTAAAATAGAAGAGTATTCCCACCCCATTTAAGAGCATTTTCATCCACTTCTGGAAAATGAAGTGATTTGTAAAGCTAACAGAAAGGGTGACTAATGCTGAACACCTAAGAGCTCGGTGCCTCAGGGAACTGTCCATCTCTAATTGTTACCAAAACACATTGCTCCATGGGTAAGAGCATGAGAAACAGCAGCAATTCCCTTTCAGTGAAGCACTATAGGACAAGAAAATAGCTATATTTTTAAAAAACAGCTACATTTTTTGTAAAAAAGCACATTCCTCCTTTGTTTTATATGGCTTAGTCTGTAAAAAAGGTTCCTCAGAAATAAATCCTCTGGCTTGCATTTGCAACAGGCAGAATCTCAGACATTAGTTGATGCTTTTAAAGGGAACTAAAAATCAGGTTTCAGAGACATTATGGATAGACCCTAATGACACTAATAGATGTCTTGAAGGGGTTCAAAACATCTAAAATTAGAGATCTAGTCAGGAGAGTGAAACTGAATTTCAAAAAACTCTGTTTGTCTGGGTTTTTTTCAGGTGATTCCATATTTTGAAAATCTGTCCCCAGATTACTAAAACTCCAGGTTCATTAGAAAACAAATGAAACATGATTTTTAGGAAGCTAAACAGGCTTCTCATCCATTTTTTAAACCAAGGCTTGAACCATAAAGTTAAACACACTCATCCAAACCTGTAGGTATTCATGCAATTGTTCTTCATGGACGTGTTCTACAGCACAAGCATTTTGAAGTGCAAGCATTCTTTCGTATCTAAGCATTTCAAATCTCATACAGTACTAAAATAACTGAAATCTGCATTTAACCACTGTAGAAAGTGTAGTCTTCATTTTTAAACTCAGTTTAAAAAATCTGAACATCTTCCAGTAAGTGTTAATTCCCCTTTTACTAGAGGGTCAAGTATAAATCTAGAACAATTCACTGGTATAGACTAATTTTGCATCTATAACCGTGTAACAGCATACTTTGCCAACTATATTGTAATAGTAATAAATCACAATAAACTGTTCCTTTCTGATATTGACAATCCCAAAAATTAATTAGTTGAAATCTTACTACATGTTTACATTCACCTTCCACAGTTTTTGTACAAGTGGATGATAAACAGGAAAATATGACCTATATTTCACTTCATTCAAAATGGGGCAGGGAGGGAAGGAGAGGAGTGTTAGCACATGAATTGTTCTACCTTTGGATAATTACTCTGAAAACACTGGAATTCTGAATGGGTAAGCCTGAGTATCCTCTGATACTCAACAGTTTGGTTTACAGGAGGACAATGAAGAGGCACCACACCTGCCTCAGTAAATTCACTGTATCACTGGGACTCTCAGCTGGCTGATCTCTAGGAAAGGTTGTTCTTGGCTGCATTGCTACCACGAGGCTGCACATCATAGTGTTAAGCTCTTTAATACAATTTCTGGCAACAGGACTCCAGGAGATCAATAGTGCTGTTTCCTAGGCTCTAAACCTGCTTTTAGTGATATACTGTATCATCAATGTCCAATAAAACAAAACGCTGACGTGTCATCTCTTCCACATAAGATTTGTCACTATGTTTTCCTTTTACCTTGTTGAGAAAAAAACTTTATGAATGGAAAACATGCATTGTAATTCAACCTCTCAGTCTCAAAGCAGATAAGGAACATGAAGGAGACTCACTCCCTATGAAACTTATAAAACTCACATTTAAGAACTTGTAATACTAAACAGGCGTGGGTGTAACACAACATCCCACTGCCCATCCTATTAGTCCCAACATCAATGCAAGTCAGCTCTGACTGGGTGGAGATCATGGGCCATATTACCAAGCATGTACCAGTATGAGAAATAAAACAAAAAATATGAATAATACAAAAAAATACATAAGTTACATTGCCTTAGAATTCAGTCCCATTTCTGCATTTGCACCATAGCATAGAAATAGAAAGATAATATTTTTTAAAATACTAATTTTAGGAAGCTCAAAACATCACAAGATGTATTTCTTTTGTAAAAAAATGAAAGTGTTCTTTCTATGTAGTACATTTTCTACTTCATACATTCCCCAACTATTTTAACAGAATTCTGTTGAGAGAATGTAAAACTTGTGTGATGCAAAAACACTTCTGGAACACAAAGCTCCCCGCAGAATTTAACCTAATCAGCTAACCAGCCACGAGTCTGACAAATGGGTTTGCTTTTGAAATGCAATTATGGGAAGTGTGGGAAAAAAGTCATTTTCTACCACTCCTGTTCTGCCTCAGTGCTATTCTGCAGAGGTGGGAGCGACAAGTAAGTCTGATGACACTTTACATGATGGCACTTAAGCCCAGTGAAGTCCATCATTCAGAACCCCTGTACAATCTAGTTTTTCTTTATGAGTATTTGTCCAGTGGTAGATGACTAGTTTCTAACAATGTGGTAAGAACAGACCTTTCCTAATCAGGACTCACTTTGTTAGTACTGGGCAGCTGCCACAGGCAGCAGAAAAAGCTTTAAAGTTGACCCTTGTCTGAGCAATCTTCCAGTGTGGTTTATTTTGTTTATCTCAAAATCAATCCCAACATGAAAATGAGCATCCCTGCAGAAACATGAATGGGTATAATGGAATCACTTCAGTTTCACAAGGCAGATAAGGTCTGCCTTTCTTGTATTGTTTTCATAAGGCTGGAGTTTTGCTTGGATAAATTACAGAGAGAGGGAGGTAAAACAGAATATCAAGATAATAAAAGTAACTCCAACGTCTTGACCACAGCTTGTAGCTGCTAGAGAACTTCAGTCACTCAGGAAAGCTGAGATATACACATTATCTTAGACAAGTCTGAACCAGTTTGCTTTGTTTTTATTGAAAATGATTTTTCATTCTCACAGCACATTTCTGCTTTTCCATTCCCTAGAGAAAGACTCTTCTGCAGAGACTGCAAAAAAATATGGAACACTCCCCTAGGTTTTCTGGAAGTGAGGAACTTACTTATCCCTGCTTATAAAATAAGTTAAACACTTTCCCTTAATCTTAAACAAAACCTAAGGATTGAATTTTTCCACAATGGTAAACCCTGGCTTAATTCTGCTCCCCCTGGAGAAGTTTAATTCATTGTATTTACACAAGGTTCAGTATAAATAAATACCTTTAAAACCAGCCCCTGATTAGTATAGACATGAAAAGAAATGTGGCAAATGGAAGTAATCTACGGAAGCAATACATGTGAATCAATAATGCCAACCAATATTTATGGACCTCGTTATCTCAACATGGGCTTTTTAGGATCATTTTAAATTACTATTAAAAATAGCCATAGGTACATTTAAAATTAATATTTTAGAGTTCAAATGGTCTGCATTTGCCAGTGCAGATATGGATTTGTTATATGGCTCTATTAAATAAAGGAACAAAAGGTATTGCAGAATATAATAGAGTTCTGCGGAAGAAGAGATTTCTGCAGGAAAATGATTCAATTATTCTAAATCAATTATTACAGGAACAGCTACATAGCTCTATATCAATCTCCTTATGTGTTTATAATTCTTTTGTCTATTACCTGTGGATAGTTTAATAGGAATTAACAGAGAAAAATATATCCCACTGGGAATAAGATCCAAATAGTTTGGATCATTTTTCTTGCTCTGAATTCTCTCTGTGAGACACATGTGAGGGACAAGTCAAACCCATCACTTTGTGCAGGCAACAGCAGTTCAGTAATAAGCTCAAAACACAGTTCCAGGCTTCTCTGTATGGGACAGCTGGATTGGCCATGGACATCATCACTCTGTGGGAGAAAACCTGCACCAAGTGCAGCACCAGAGCTTTGTGGTCAACAAATTTGACGCCCATTATTTGATCAAGAGCCTTCAAAAAGGACAGCAAAACCCTTTCCAAAAGAAAAGCAGACTGTTCAACTCTGTCAGCAAGAGCAATAAAGGCATTTTTCTTAAGCAGAATGGATGCAGACCATATGATTAGGAGGCATAAGAGACACCTCAGACATTAGAAGACTTCTGTCTCTGAAGCCAACTTTACAGGAACCTGTCAGGCTCACCAGCCACAGGGACTTAATATGCTCATACAAAGTCCTGTACTGAGAGAAATTAAATCCTACTGTATCTGATAAGCATCTGCTAACAAACCACAAGAAGAGCACAACAGTGAGCACTTCCTCTTTCTTTTATCAGAAAAGAATGTCTCCATGCATCTCCCAGACTCTCCACTTCTCTGGAAGCATCAAAGGAGTTAAGAAATGAATTACAGACACAGCTGTTTCTTTGCTGAGAACACACCAAGGTCCTGCTCTACCTAACAGCTACATACAGCATGTGGGAAGTGGAAAAGAAATAGAAGGGAAAAAAAGTTTCATACAGCAACAGCTCATCCACTTCCATTTCTCTACAGAGGTCAAATTTTATTCCTGTTGGTCCTTCTCTCAGTCTCAAGAGGTCTCTCAAAGAGGCCTTGATCTATGTCTGGCAGACCTCATGATGAAAAGGGTCTGACAAATCCCTCTCAGATTCAGGGCATTCTCAGAAGGGTGCACAGTAGCAATTACAAGTGAGGAAGAAAAGAAATAGGGAGAGAAAGAGGGAAAGGAAGATATGGAAAAGAAAGCACTAAGGAGACAAAGGAACAGATGGAACAAAGATAATATTACTGATTTTCATGCTATGCTGAAAAATCTCAATCTTACTCTAGTGCCCTAAGGTAAGAACAAAATAAAAGGACTTATGTTGCATTACTGACATGTCTGGTAACACTGGAGAAAAGCTTGTGAGAAGGGAGAGAACTGGAAACCAATGTCTCAGTCAAGTTGAGTTAATGCAAAAAATAATAGAAATTACTAGTTGCCTCTAATAGAGCATTTCCAGTGGTCTCATTTGCCTTCTAAAGGAACAGTTGACACTTAAAAACTAGCATCATCCATGGAATCAACAGGGTTGCAATGAGGAGGACAGGTTTGGATGGAGATTAGGATAAAAGGAGAGACTGGCATTTCTAATATCAGTAGAGGTTGATATCCTTCTGCCTTGTGAGCTGTGCCCTTGTGAGCTGAACACTGAACCATGGCCACATGTACTGCTGTTTGCAGTTATGGCTACATCTTGTACACACACTTTCAGTCTATTTCCTTTAATTTATGCTACAACACTTATTTCTCAGAAAAACAAACTTAGCAACTTCGTTCGCACCACATTGAAGGAATGCAAACTTCCATGAATCTGAAAAACACCATGCTGGTGTTCATATTAATGAAGTTATGAAATATTTCATTAGCACATCTTGGAGTATGAATAATTTCTCACAGAATTTCACTTGGCAGCCTCCTTCTCCCATGTGGCCCATCAAGATAGTACATTATCTTTTTAACTTCTAGAAAACAGGACTTGCAAAGGATGATTGAAAGACCGGAGTTGTTTATTCTAGAGCAGAGGGTGAAGGGGCTCCATGATGATAACCTCCAAGTGCACAGAGGGCTGTTGAACAGAAGGGAATGTGCTGCTTCCCATGTGTTTTGTGTATAAAACAGTAAGTAAAAGGATTAGACATAAGGCAAAGATTTCTAAACACAGGGACCGAGTAGCACATTGCTTCAGAAGTTTATGAAGCCTCCATCATCTTTAAAGATGGGTCAGACAAACAACTGAAGCAGTACACAGTTCAATGGGAGCTTCCTTGGACTGTATTATTTCCTAAGTTGAAAATTTCCTAATCTTTTCATTAATATTCCTGTAGAATTCATACAGTTTTGTCAGCTACGATAAGAAGTAGCCCTAATCAATTTAGATTTAATGGATTACAAGGCATAAAGGACTTGGAAATGCAAAAAGCACAGAAATGCAGCTTTTTAAGGACACAGAGCCCCTCTGTGCAAGCAAAAACTTCAGGGCCTGCATTTCTGTGTACACAAATACATTCTTAACATGAAAGATTGTGAGGTTGTTCTCCCCTTGTAGGTCATTACTTGAACAGGAATTCCAATCACTTCTATTTCAGGCCAGTTGCAGTTTTTCAGGCTTATCATGCCCTGATTCAGGCAGTAGACAAAGGACCTCCAGTGTTACTCTACTGATACCCAAAACATGACACGGCACAGAATGGTGATAGTATGGCTCATTTTCATTTGAAGTATTTGTTGCTGCAGTCTTTATAAGAACAAAGGACTCTGATTATGCCAAAGAATTTATTTCCCTTTCCGACCAGTGTAGGTTTGCATTCATTATCTTAAAAAACTTCATTTGACAGGGGGCAAAGGGGGCAGAGTCTGTATGCAAATTAAAAGGTTTCTAAGAAAATTTTCTTCCCTTCAGCACCTTCGAGAATCAGTGGAAAAGCCAGTCAGTTCCAGCTCCCATCTTTGACTCTGCTGTCTTGTTTAACCTGAGTTACTGGAAAGAAATCCAAATCAGAGTGTAAAGGCTAACCATGATGTCTTCATAGTCTCACAACTGAACTAATAATCAAAACCTACAAATTGAAATTGGCACCACATATCCTACCCCTAAGAAGCAGAAAAATTATCTTCAAACTCTTTGGAATCCATAATAAAGCCAAATACCAGAAGTCAGCAGCACTCAATGGGACAGATAGGCATCCTGCTCTGTCCTTTCTTCTCTCCTCTGGCTATGAAGTTTTAATGTGTAACCTCCATTTAATCATCACCTTTGTCTCCTCTGCATAAGGGAATGTCAAGACCAGCTTTTATTACTGCAAATTTATTTCCCTCTTGATAAGCTCTCAGCCAAGAGGCAAATCAACAATCCAAGTTTGATTTCCCTTCTCCACCCCAGACTAATAGTACTATAACTACAGTCAGGTCCAAACCTCTATTAAAATTAAATCTACCCCTTTGCCCAATAAGTGCCTCCAGCAGGACAAAATAAATCTAGGTAACTATGAGTAATGAAATCAAGCTGCAAAAAATTGAAAATACCTGTCAGTCCACAAGAACAAGTGATCTCTCTTTTGAACCCAATTCATATACAGCCTATAGCCACAGGGATTTTTTTTTTTGGCTCACCTCCAAACCTACTTCAGCAGCAAAACAGACTAATACTTCTGCACCCAGGAAATCATTTTAAAGTCTTTTTTAACCTTCAAACCACAGTTCAAAGATGTTGTCTGACCTAACTCATTTCCTGTTGGTCTCACTGAGACCAACAAACACTTGGAGGTGCTTTGCCTAAGGCATCCAGCCACGAACACCCCTTGTTGGCAGGAACAGTACCCTCTTGGATGGGCAGAGGAAAATCCTGACCACATTCACACTGATCTCACTGGTTGCTGCTTAACAGCCAGGAATATATCAATTGCAAACTGGGAAACTCTTACAAGTAATAGGAAAAATATTGAGCTTTCTAACATCATCCAATCACTTCTGAATCAAATGAAATCTTTTCCACTGATACAAAGGAATTGATGTAAAACAGTTCAAATATCTCCTGTAATTAAAAATGTTATTCTAACTAGAAAATTTACTGTAAAGCCACTTGTGATTTATAGGATATTTTATGTCATGTCAACTGTAATAATTTGTACTACAGAGCTCATGTAAATACATACAGATAGAAAATTTTTTACATTCAAAATGTGCCCCACTAGTAAGTTTTCCACCCCAGGATGTGGAGTGCTTATTTCACTGGAAAACATGAGGTTAATCCAGGTCCAGATCAGAATGCAAAGGAAGAGGAGAAATCAGAACAGGAAAAGAGCCCTTTGTGACATGCAACTACATTGTGTGAAGAAGTGTGATCTGGGTTACTTTTAAAACAGCACAGTACTGCCAGTTTGACACATTCACAAATCATGAGCCAGATCCCCAGGAATTCTAAACATGGCTTAAGAACCATGAATTCTACAAAATTAAAATAGTGTGGATTTCCTGTTATTTCCCTATGTGTACTTAAGCCACTGGGATCACATTTCAAGCTACATTTTCCCTACAGCCCTGTAGGCTAAAAAGATTTCTCCTCTATTTCACTTTAACACGGAAAGCTGAGATTTTCCTGCACTCACTCCCAGGGCTGGGACCACAGCACAGATACTAATTGCCAGTGTTGGAAATGCAGAGGCTTGGGAGAGGAGAGCTCTGCACAGGCTTTGACCCCGGGACTCATCTCTGCTGTTTGAAAAAAAAAACAAAATAATGAATGAAACGAGAAATTACTGTTGAGGGAATAGATCCTTCCAGGAATAATCAAGCTGATTGTTCATCTACCTGTCATTGTATTTCAGGACAAGCTTTAGTTGTGTGAAATTACTGCAGTACTATGGATAGAAATGGTGAACTAAACAACTATGCCAGAGATAGCAACAGAGGTTTTAGAGAGTCCCCAAATGACTGGTGTTACCAACTGAATCCTACAAAATTCACTCTAACTTGTATCACAATAGAATTCCTTGGAAAGATGTTACAAAGGTTCAGACAAAACAGCACCTGTCTCTGCTGACACTTCTTTGTTCCAAGCAGTCACACCCAAGTTTGTTTAATGGCAAAGAAGAGGGTAAGAAACAGCATAACCAAACCCCCCAAAATTAACTTCATGAAACTCAATTTTTCTTAGTTAGTAGGAAAGTAAACTCTTAATCAAAACCAGCATGACACTGCTTTTAATTATATCCCCTAACTGTGAGAAGAGCAATTTAGCATCATGTAATACAATATTAGACTGACCTCCAGAATAAGGCAATCAAAATTATATTAAAATGTTATCAATTTGCAAATACTAATTAAGGAGCACCAAGCAGGTAAAAATATTAATCTGTTGCTAAATCACTGACAACCAATTTGTTGTCTAAGGCTTCATATCTCACCCATGGTTTCCTTACTTTGGGATCTGTTCTCCTCTCTGAATATTTGCAATTTAAATTTTATTACTTCTTTAAAATATTCCATATATTTTTAAGTATTTCACATACTTAATACTGAGGGAAAAAAAATACAGTAAAATCACAAAACAATCATGTGTGGGAGAAAATCAACTAATGCCTAAACTAAGGTATCAAGAGGATTAAAAGGGACAGATGCAGAGTGTGCATCTGATTGAAGTTATAGAAGTAAGAGAGGAGTTGGAGTTGACTAGAGGTTTGAAGATTTGTTTTGCTTTTCTGTTAAAGCAGCTACATCACAAATACCCTACAGTTTTTCCAGTATCAACAGTTCTGTTTTACTCAGGTGCAATTTAAGGTAGAGACCTTTTTAAAACAGCAGATGCTGCTGGATAACAGATAACAGATGTGTAAGTAGATCTCCACTGTTGCCTCTCACAGCAGGCCAGCAATTCCCAAGTGCACAAAGTCTATCCCCTCACTCACCTCAGAGTCTCCTATTTGTGCCCTGCTCTTGTCTGGACCCCACTTGCTCCACTCCCACCAACAGTCTCTGGCCTGTGCTCCAGCAGGTTCCTTTGCTGACCATACCCAGCTGCTCACAACATGTTGAAATCTCATTTCTATCATAAAATCATGAAGAAATCACATATCTACTGAAATAGTGGCTACTTCGGCAGTGAAGTGCTGATGAGAATTTTTAATTGAGTAAATACCTGCAGCTGACTACTGTTCCTCAATGCAGCCTTCAGACAAGATACTTGGTTAAATCAAGCACATTCTACATACTTTAAAAATACAGACAGGTGTAATGTATGCCCTGGTGCTGACAACTCCAAAGAAACAAGTGCAGTCAGTAAGTAACTGCAGTAACAGACAGGTAGCTGACATATTTTGTGAGGGAGAAAATGGGTGGATTTCTCCAGGGCAGTTCTATCCCCTGCAGTCATTATCACATACGGACATGTTTGTTACACTGAGTGCTTGGTGTTTGCATATTCTGTGAGGATTTTATTTAACTGACATCTACAAAAATAAACTATATTACCACCAACCTAAATACATGGCTTTGAATTCTGTTTTTTCTTTTCCCAGTCCTATTACAAGAGAGTCTGAATGAGGTATCAACAGGCATGATGAGATGGCACAGCTCACAGAACGTACCTCTCGAAGAGGTGATGGTATTTGTGCTGTCACAGACCATACCAAATTAAACCCATCATCACTTCAAACCTGTGCCCTAAGGAAGAGGCACCATGCCAGTCAAGCAGATGGGCCAGGAGTGCACACAGCCAAGAGACATTGTTATGTGCATTAAATGTTTGTTGAGGGCAAGGTTCCCAATCTAGAATAATGAATTAGCTAATCAAGGATCCTCTCTCCATATGCAGAAGGTATCATCGAGGCCTGTAACAGCTCACCTTTTAAAAAACAAAACTTCATAGCGTCTATGAGAAGCAAAGGAGAGGCTAAATCCGTGATGGCAACAAAGCCTTGTGAGACATTTCTAATAACATTCTCATCCCCCTTAAGGGTTTCTACCAGAAGCCAAGTATATTTGAGGAGCACAGGGAAAGTCCTGAAGCCCAGATCGCTGAGTCCAGAGAACAGTAACATACAAATGCTCAGTAAATAAATTCAGAGTCACCTGAAGAAACCAGGTATCATTATTGTCATTTCTTTTTTCTTGTTCAAGAGGTTTATTTTCACTTTACTTAAGTAATTGTGTTCAACAAAACTGCTTTCTTTAATTAGTGATTTAAGTCCATTTGCACAAGACAGGCAGATAATTACACAAGTGTGAGGAGTACATTTCAAGGAAAATGCAATTCTCCCACCTACTTCTTCAAAGTCAGTACAAATCTTGCCCAAATTTGTACCCAGACAAAACCAATTGCTTTAACGCATGTAAACTTTTCCATAGACCAAGGAAGCCTGACATTTCCTATCCTTACAAAAAAAAAAAAAAAAAATCAATATTTTTTTGCTTTAGGGAGGACTACAGGTGTTTATTTTCCTCTTCCTTGAATTTCCACTTATTTAATTCCTCTAATTTCTTCACTTGGATAATGGAATGTACTGTGTTTGGAGAGCCCTAGTTCAAGAGCCATAAAACCATTCTGAAGACTCTCCAGCTACTGAATTGTTCAAAGGATTTGTGACCGTAGGGGTCACAAATGGTTCTATGCATGCCTAGAACTACTAGGCAGAAAGATCAGTATGTTATTTAGGAGCAAAGCACCCATGTTTCTCCTCAGAATTATCAGGATTCTTCTAAGGAAAATGCTTAGACTGACTAAATTCGTACAATCTATCAAATGGCAACATCACAAACATGAAAGCCCTCCAAGCAGCATATTTAGGCTTAACAAGCAGACTGTGATTAGCAAGAGTCACCAAACCTCATCGCAGAGGAAGCATTGATTGCACCCCACTCCAGATGTTATTAATGTTATCTGGAGACCTGCTGCTGCCAGTCAAGCCAAAGCTACTCTCCTCAGTGGCTCAATCAACTGACATGATATGGCTGCAGATGTTCCAAAACAGCTGTTGTTTTAAAAGAACTAACCTGCTGAGAACTACAGATGCATTTTTCACCTTACTTTTAAGCAACTCTTGACTGTGTGTGCCTGTGGTTAGTGACCAGTTATGCTGTGTAAGAGGTTAACAATTACAAAAAAATAATTACAGGATTTGCAGCAAGCAAAACAAAATTTAGGTTTTCACAGATCAATGCACCAGGCTATTCCATTCACAGATATAATAGCAAAGGGATGGCCAAGGACCCAGAAAACACATTTGCTGAAACTTTAGAACCCCAAATTTCAGTAGACCTCAAGGCAGCTCTCTTTACTGCCCAATTACTTACTGAAATCTGTGTTCAGACTTCACTGTTCATTGTCCACAAAATGCCCTGTAGCTTTCAAGTGGCAGGACTGGAATCCTTTGTTTCAGCTCGAGAACAAGCAACAGTGACCTGCTTAGCACAGTCTCCAAAGCCTCCCACTCCTCTGGCTTGACCTGAACATTTCTACTCAGGAGCACAGCGTGGCTTGGACTTTCCAAGCCAGGATCTGTGGTCTCACAGGGTTTGTGATCAGCAACTGTGATCAGACCATCCTGCTTTCCCCATATCACTAGATAGGGAGGAAATCGTGGAACAACCCACATGTGGAAAAGATTACTTACATTATAAAAAATGAGAATACAAATGAGAGTCACATCACTGGCTGGTATGAACTAATGCAATTAACAACTGGGTATTTCACCCTCCAGGAAATCTATAACACTAAAATCTTTCACCAAATAATACCTCCACAGACAGTTGCATTGTTCACAGATGCCTATCACAGCTATCTTTCAATAAGAGGGTAGTAAAAAGCAGAACAGCTGACACTTAGAGGGGTTGAATCTGAAGGAGACTGTTTTTTTTTCTTTAAAACAATGAAAAAGATTGAACTCTCACTTCAAAAATATCTTTTTACTGGTAAAAGTTGCAAGATGGGATGTAGACTGAATTTTATCCCAACCCTGTCACTATGTGGGATAGTGGTGTTTGCCCATGTGCTTTCAGCTATATGATTTAAGAATTCAGCTTCACTGTGAACTCCAGGGGAAAAGGCAGGTTTTCCTGGAGATCAAGTCAGAACAGCTAAATTATCTCCCTGTCTCTGAAGCTCATTCTGGAGGCTCTTCCTCTGCTTTCTCCAGCTTTCTAAAAGCCTATTCTTACAAATTCTTTGTTGCACCTGTCCTCTGCTCCTTATTCTAAGACTCCTGAAGAAATAAAAATAACTGACTGGCCGCACCAAGCACTGTGCCACTTTCAAGTATTCTGACAAGTCTCACATGGGCTGCAGATACTGGGATATTGAAAAGTAACTCACAGCAATGAAGATGCAGCAGAATTCATGCTGGACATCAGCCAGAGAAATAACAAGGATGAGGTACTAGTCTTTTGTGAAATGAAGACAAGAGATATCTTTTATTTCCCTCCAAACCTATTGCATATCAGTCTAAAAACTGAGAAAATTATCGCTTTGCAGTAGAGCAATCCAAACAAAACACATGATGCAGCTGCTTTTGTGATTTCACCTCTTGGCCAGAAAGTATTTTGCAAAATCAGCCATTTCTTGATAATTAAAAATCTTCAACCAGTCATAGTAACAAATTAGATAATCCAGGTGTTTGGCCTTCCTGCTTGGACTTCTTCTAAATTTTAACAAAATACCATCAACCAACACCTTTTTTTTTCTACCAGAACCTATTGTAGGTTTTTTGTCTTCCAAAAGGAACTTACTATTACTAGAGCTTAAGTTTGTCACCAGTTGCATATTAAAAAATGCCTGTGTTAGAGACAAAGTGCTTTCCATTTCCTATTCCCATCTGCAATGAAACTGGAGGCTCTGCCAACGGACTATAAGCCAGTGACTGGATGTGGTCCTCCCAGTCTTTGTGGCTAGACCAGTGGAATGCACAGGCTGTTCTGAGAATTCACATGCTGAAAGAAGGACTTAGCTTTTATATATTTGGTATTTTGTTAGCAGATGGAGGTGACAGCTAGTGAGCTGTCCTCTCCTTCCAACACTTTTCTGATTCAAGCTTTTCACATGAAGGAACCAACATATGTGTTATGCATGTTCCCTGTGTTTGCCCATATCAAGCAGAAAAAGATATGTTGTGAACCAAAACAAATTTTCTTGAAAAATAAAGAAAAGCTTCCTAGGAACCTGTATGTTCCATGATCCTGTCCATATCCAACTTTTTTCCCACTCCTCTTTTTCTTTTTTTATTTACCCGCCTCACCTTCTTTGTTTTTCCCTCCATGCTGTCTGCCCCTGTGTTAGCATGAGCAAGAATGAGAAGAGCTCACATCCTCACAGCAAACCAGCCATAATCAGATACTGTTGTAACAGCAACATAAATTCTCAAAAGCCAAAATTAGTACAACGTGGCCACCAACAGCACACTCACCAAAGCCAGAAGGGAATAATCTGGCATCTGCAGAACTTGGGCAGCCAGATCTAAGGTGGAAGGAACCCATGCATTCCCACAGGGAAAAAGGGTTACCATGCTCATTCTGTGACACTAACCCTCACCACTCTTTCACCCTTTCCATCTGCATACTCAGTTTGGTCCCAAAAGCACTTCTGCCAGAACACTCCTGAGTACATACCCTCTACAGCTCTTTCCACCACAAGTTTGGGCTTCAAAAATGAAATAGATTCAGTTTTGAAAATTCTATTAGATACTTCAATCTTACTTCAAGAATTAAAACCCTTCCAGCGGGGTTCCTTCGTTTTTGTTTGTCTTTATACCACCATGCACACTTCTGGGTTGTCTGCAATGTAATAAGGGAAAATTATTGCTAAATAGGGTGTCAAGTTTTCACATCTTTAACAGAAAATGTGTATTGTTTAAAGAAAAAGAGAATGGGGGGCAGGGTGGGGGAAGAGACTGACATACCTAGTCTGAAAAATCCTTTGCCTCTTTTGCTTACCTGCCAGAGTTGAACTACAGGAACTTTGTGTTGCCTATTGTATTTGATGACTTCCCTAACACCTAAAGCACTCAAAGGAATGCAGCTCAGGGCTGTTTCAGGTGTTATTTATGTCACCAGCTATTCTTGGGAAATCAGAGGAGTGTGAGGCCCCAAACTCAGGTCTTGCAGGGTAAGAAATTTTCAGTTCTCTCTTAAATAACAGTAATCTCAAAGGACTTAGAACTGTATTGTTCCAGTCAGTGGGAGATTTGACATTGAATTTTTTGAGAACAAGCCAGGGTCCTAGGAAGTAGTTAATTAACATCTCTCCAGGAACTCTGAAAATTTCCTTTCTCATGAATTTTACAGAAGTATGTTGAGTGATTGGTGATTCTCAGATTTCATGTCTGCATATGGAGTATTCTCCAGTCTTTGGCAAGACCACATCTCTATTGCCACTGCTTCTCTTTTTCTTTTTTTTTCAGCCAGACATTTGTTTTTGTAAGCCCGGGAGAACTACGTTTAGGAGTAAATATTGTGAAACTAAAAAAAATCCTTTGAATAGAAAGCTTAATTGAATAACCAGAAACAGCACTTTGTATTGTGGCTTTGTTGTTCATAAATTAAGAGTTAACATTGGGGAACCTGAATAGGAAGTGTTTGAACTCTGATTTTCCCGCCTCTCTTTCAGACCCAAGCAATACTCTTGCTTGCTTTATGCTCTCTTTGGGTAAAACTCTGGCCCCACTGAACTCAGTGGGAGCACTGCCATTTATTTCAGCAAGGCCAGCACTTCCTTCCCAGTCTCTTGGAAGCTTCTGTGGGGTACGTGCAAGTCAGCCTGCAAACAGTAATTAACTGTACTTCTCCCTTTCTGTAAATCATTGTGACTTCCCAGGAGTACAGAAAATAGAAATGTTTCTGCTTTGTGTCTTTCTCTTTAAGCTGCACGAAGATGTTAATAAATAACCAACAGTGTTGCAGGCAACTGTTGTGAACTTCCACTGAAATGGAAGATATGCCTTTAAATAGCACTAAACAAACCCCTGTGTTCTTCCACGTATCACTGCAACTTGGAAATGGCCTTTTTTTTCCAGACCACCTGAAAAGTAAAGGTAAATCCTTCCCACCCATTGCCAGCTAGTTTTTCTCTTGCAAAGCTGCAAAGGTTTTAAAGGGAGCACCTGGATCAGAGGCTCTGAAACCACTGAGCACACAGAGCCACACTGGAAACTTTGGCAGGGAGGCTCAACTCACAGCCTCATTGTAACCAACCTCCTCTTCAAGTAAACTAAGAGCCTATTTTACTGGTCAAACTCAGAAAACAAGAAAGCATGAAATTGGAATGGATTAAGTTGTGAAAATGGCTTGCTCAGCACAGCTAACCAGGCACCAAGTTTATCTTGTACAAAATACAACGAAAGTAACTCGTGGCAGAACATACTTGCTCTATCCCAGCATTAAAAGCATGACCATGGTTGTGTCACATCTCAGAGCAACTACCTGTCAGACCATGATCACAGAACTGTTGGATGGGACCTCTGGAGATCATCCAGTCCAACTCCTCTGCCAAGAGTCACCTGGAGCAGGTGACACAGGAACACACCCAGGTGAGTTTGAATGTCTCCAGTGTGATAGCAGAGAGATTCCTTGTCACACGGAGGAACTAATCTCTGCTTTCTCTCAGATAAAAGTGTATTTATTTAGGTAGGTAAAAAAAGTAGCCTGCAATGACTGTTGTTGAGTTCTGGTATCTACTGTGTCATCATCCAAAAACATCTTTATCAGAAGTCATCCTTCCACTCAGTCACCCCAAAACCAGGGGGAAAACCGATCTTCCAATTTTGTTTGCCTAGTCCTCAGCCACACTGACAATCTATTCACTCTTACAAATTAAAGTATTTTGTAGCATGTGATTTCTCCCTGTTGGAAAGAGGAAGACACAACCCCTTATCTCTACAAGGAATAACCTTATTCAATGGCATTTTCATAGGCTTCAGTCTATTTAAGGAGTAAAAATTCAGCATTATAAAAAAGACATTGAAATATAACAGTACCATTTTGCAACTCTTCTCCATCTCTCCACGCTGTCCATCAGGTCTGATGCTTCAGTCATAAAATTAAGTTTGGGGTGATCTCAGAACCTGTATGGACTGTGTATGTTCACAGTCAGGCTCAGTTTAGTTCCTGCTCCCTGAAAGGTGAGCAGATAAATGAGATGCAAGAGGATGTCGATAACACTTTCAAAAACTTCTCTCCAAACTAGAGTTTACTGAATCCAAGGAGACCAGCCAGTGTAGAAAATACAACTCGTGTTTTACATTTAACTCCATGCAAAGTTTGAGTCTTGCATAAAATGATCCTATACTGTGGAGAGTTTGGAGGGAGTTTTGCCTCAGATCAAAAACTGAACATCCTACTGGGCAAACAGGCTGGCAAGTAACTAAGGGTCGAGATGATTTTTTTTTAATATGGTAAAATTCAATATGTACTTACATCATTCCTTTCCTGCAAAAGAAGAGTATATTTGGATGCCTTAACAGGAAAAAAATGTTTCCTCACACCATGCTCAGGCCTTATCCTACATGGGCTCAATCTGCTCGTGCCTTGGCTTCTTGGCTATAAGAGACACCTTAGAGTCAGCATAGTAAATTCCTCCTCTCCTGAATATTATTGTAAGCCCTTTTAATTATATCTTTTTCCTCCTCCATGTCTTGAGATTTCTAGAGGTCAGTGGAACTGCTGAAGTAGGTGTTCTCCATTTAGGCTGGGAACTTGGTGTGTTTATCTAGGCTTTCATGTCTTCTTTCTACTCCTGGCCTCTTTGCCTCAGGACTTCCTAAACCATAAAAACTCCTACCAATTCTCCTCTCTTCAGGCTCGTTTCTCTCAAGTGGGACAATCCCTGAGGTTGTCCTCCTTGAAGTTTGCTTATCCCTCCTTGAATTTTCCCAAAGAACAAGGTATAACCTCTTCCTAACAGTAACAGGCAAGAATCCAATCACTACTTTAATCCTTCTTAAGTCAGCCTAAGTCAGAAAGGAGCCCGAGTAGTACAGCCCAATAGTACAGTGACTATTTTGCAACATTTCCTGTCACAAAGTCCTCAGAAAGTGACTTTGCTTACCTAGTCAGTGCGTGTTCCCTAGAGCCATCCCTTCCTCTTCTAATTAAATCTTGAAATATTTGATGCAATCTGTCTCTCTCCAACATGGAACAATAAACAAATCTTAAAGCAACAGGTTCCCAAATAGTTACTTTTGGGTCTGATTTTGAATGTATGGCAGTCAACAGCAAGAGTCAAAAGCAGCATGAAGAATTCATGCTGTCACTGGAAGAAACATCTGAAATAGCCTGCCAAGACTCATTATCTTGAATTTATTTGTAATGCTGTCCCATATAGCACAAAGATGTACATGTATTATTCCACCTACTTAATATACGACACTTTTTCTATCAAATTCATCCTCTGAGATATTCACAACCCAAAGCTTCCTTAGAAGGGTCACAGTTCATTGAAATATCTACTGATTCAATAAAAATATGTCTGGCTTATATATTGCAAGTCCAGTTGAAACCACAGAATTCAGTAATTCAGGTATTCCATGGACCAATGCAGAAATATGATGGTTTTTTTGTGGGACTGTGAGCTTACTAATATTACCTGATTAAAAATTTGGGTCCAGGTATGTGTATTCAATTAACCATTATCTGACTAAAATCTAGTTGAGGACAATGGAATTTCATGAATTTCACATTAGTTTGCTCATTCCATGTACAGCACCTGCATCTAGCATTTTCTGTGTTAATTCAACAGCTAAAGAGGCCAGACATCTGCTGTGAAGCAGAAGCTCATAATGATCTGCCATGAAAGATCAACATTTGAGCAACAGCATTTGGCTTTAGAAATGCAGAGAATTTAAAAGATTTTTCTGCTACTTCGCAAAATATTTTACCTGCTTAGAAGAGTTCTACTATAACAAGACAGGTTGAAGTCTGAAATTCAGCCACATGGTTGAAAATCAGACTTCTAACACTTCTGTGAATAACCCAACAGACAAAAAAAGGGAATACATATATTCCAGGGGGAAAAAAGTTGCAGCTCCTCTTTTATGGCAGAGGAACAATGTTCTCTAGGTGCAGAAATTTTCTGGTCTTTATACCAAAGACGAGATCAGTGAATTTGACACTATCAAATTCAGACCCGTCAATGACAAAGAATATTAAGTCCAAGTTATGATTCAGGCATAACAAAACTTGCAGAGATAGAAGAGATTAAAACAGAATTATAGCTGCACGAGTTTTCCCCTGAAACTTTATTCCTACTCCAAGAAAGTGTCTTTCATAAAACATCCACTTCTACTATATCACATGCACTTCTACAATCCAGGTAAAGGCTAGAGAAGATGATCTCTCTCCCCCATCCACGTGCATTTTCTCAGAGCTCCTAGTTCTTAAGTCTACACTACGTTAAGGAAAAAGGGCAAGATGCTCACAAGCTCAAACTGTCAAATACAGTCTTTTAAATACTCTAGGAAAATTATCATGAGTGTTAATGGGTTCCAAGACTCTCATTTCCAAATATCATTTAACTTCCAGGCACCAGCTGCAGGCTGTGGTAGAAGTTCATTAGTATTGAAGAGTGGTTATTTTTTCTGAAAAACCATGAAAATGGCACATCCGTGTGATACATACATGTGTTATGTATATACATGCTTTTTTCACAAGATTGAAGAAGCATACATACAAGTGTCAAAGAACACAGTATTCCCTAGCACTGACTGTTGAACATCATATAACAGCTTTTCAAAATCTGTCTGGACAAAACACTGGAGAATTAAGTGCACAAAAGAATCCTGCTTTGGCGTTCGAATGTACTCAAATTGTACTTCATAGGCCCTTTCCATCTGTAATTTCTAGGATTTTGTAACTCTTTAGGGATTACAGATTCATAAATTCCTTGGCCAAATTGGCAACAGGCTGCAACATATTTCCCACCCTTAAATCAACTACAGACCACAGACCTCCCTGGGAAAAGTACAGGGGAATTAGTGTACCTGAGAACTAAACTTACAAGAGGATAATGTGCCAAGTCCAAGTCCTCAGATACCTTCCATATCCCTCCAGTGATGTCAACACATGTATGCAAGGTGTGACAGCACTCTTTGGGCTCAGCACGTCAGTCAGTGCTTCAGCACAACAGTTTTGACTCTCAAAGAAGAGAAGCATTTTAAAAAGAAGGGAAGTGGTGTTTCTGTGATATAAACTCAGATATAGCTATTGTGCTCCACTGATACATTAATTGACCATTAATTAAATAGTTATCTAACCACACTGAAGCATTCAATTTGTATTATGACAACTTTTATGCTAAAAAAAGCTGTATTTTCAGAGGTACAAAGGAAAGCAAGGCATTCAACTCACTATGAAATTATGATCATCCTTAAGGCTGACTCTTTGCTGTGTAGATTTCTGCTCATCTCACAAAAGGGGCATTAGAAAGTGAAATTCTGCCTCTTTATGCAGAAGGTTACCTGCAGCCCTAATGCCCAAGAGGGGGGAGTTTAACATTGCTTACAGGTTACAGGGGATTGTTAGGTTCCTTACTTGTCCCGTTCTCTCTCCAAAATAACCTCCTCACAACAGAGTCAACTTAACACACACTGCATGTTGGGGGCAAAGAGTGCATCTGTAGGGTCCACAGCTGAAGCAGGCTCTCCCAAAATCTCTTGCTTGGAACTTTGCATATAACTCCACTTGCATTAATATTAATTCATGAGCAGAAACCCAAGTACTTTGCTCAATCTCCTCAGGGTTTCATCACTGAGGTCTTAGATCTTATGTCATCAATTATTTTAGAGCAAGTGAGCACAGACCACAATGATGTTGAAATAACTACTTCACACATGCCTGCACAATGGCACATGTAAGAAGGACAAGCAAAGCCTGTACCAGGCTTTAGAGACTGGGAAAGGAAAGAACTATCCATAAGCTTGGTTCATTTTGACTTACATACATTTCACACATTTTCTCTCTTCAGTCAGGCTACATTATAAAAAACATAAGACCATAGGAGCTGACAGATCAGATCAATCCAAAACACAGTAGATGCCCACAAAACAGTCCAGAAAAAGGAAAAACATGCATTGAAATACCCTCTAACAGTCACAGCAATTAGTGCTGTAAGGACTCTCCAGTCTGAGGCATTTTCTTTGCATTTAGTTGTTCTTGAGAGATTTTTCTTTTGTGAATGACGTGAGTCTCCTTTTTAAACCATGTAAGATTTTTCAAAATCACTTAATCTTTCAATAGGGAGGGCCACAGTTTAACTCACATTTTGGGAGTGACTCACACTGTTTGCTTTGAACTTCTCACTTCAGTTGTATAAGTTTCCATTGGTATCAGCTTCTAGATTTAAGTCACAGCGCAGCAAGTGATCTATTTGGGCAGGTAAATAATAAAAGTGTCTTCTATTCCTTAGTTAAAGAAAAAATTACAAACAAAACCACATATACAAATTAGTGTGCCTACATAAAATCAAATAGGCAGGAGGGCACACTCATTCGTGATATGGAAAAATCACTGTATGGAAATAAAATTAAATTATATGACACAGCACATGCCCTTGGCACATTGGTGTAGGCAGTAAAACACTAGAGTGTAAAGGGTGCAGACATTATTTCGTTTCCCTACTACATTTTGATGCCATAAAATAAAATGAAAGGCACTTTGTCATTGCTATAAATACCAAGGAGAGAAACAAGCAATAGGATTAGCATGAGAATCATCTTTGGAACTAATGTATCACTTAAACACATCTGTAGTATGCTGTATGTCAAACAGCAGCAGGGAACAGAATTTGAATCAAACTTAAATCTATCAAGATGATAAAAGAAACTGTCTCAAGAATCCGCAGTTTGTCACTTAAAATGGTGACATTAAAGTATCTTACACATTTACCCATTATATCTTAGGTTTTATCCTGGAACTTCAATAAAATAACCTGAGACAATGACCAAAATTAGACCATAACCAGAATAACATGCAAATGCAGGATCTCTGTGCTAGCCCACCATCCAACAGCCCACCTCATAAATTATAGCTTAATAATACTTTTCTATATGATGATATGGGTTATTGGTCATGGGGTATTAACACAACGATGCCTGCAAATGGGAATTTTACGATCTCTTAAAATGCATTTGTCACTTCACTTGGTCCAATTCATTGTTCCTTGCTGGGTAATTATGGGTGCTGTCTTAGATTAGGCAAAACTACAACTGATGTGAGCAAATATTTTGGTCAAAGGGTACCTGTAGTTTATTGTCCTGTTTCACTTGCCATAAACTGATGCTAGGATTATTTAAAAGAAAAAAGAAACAAGAAGCAAACCGAAAAACTAAGCACTTATTCCCATTCCTGGTCCCAAGGAATTCACATCAGCAGCAACATTTTCAATGAGTTTGGGCTGAGCCCTGATACTTGCACCTCCTACTGAACAACACTAATAGATACAGGCAAGAGATATTATTCAAAGATATTGTCCTGAAATCTGAGGTTACTAATTACTTAAGATATCTACTGGTACAAAGTCATTACACAAATGTGGTGAGATTTCAATAGCCTACACAAGCATGAGCTTGAGCTTACATGTTCTAATATTTAACAATGTTCAGTGTCTGCAGCTTCAATTGGTCTTGATCTGCCATTAGATTTGGAGCCAAGAGTACCTGCCCCCAGCCATCTCATCCTCTTTGTAAACCAAGCACCGTTTGCTGGAGGCAACACATGCACTGCATGTGGCTCAAGCTACTAGCAAGCAGAAGGATGAATGTATTTACTTAAA
The DNA here is from genome assembly GCF_001715985.3 of Manacus vitellinus. Lineage (NCBI taxonomy): Eukaryota > Metazoa > Chordata > Aves > Passeriformes > Pipridae > Manacus > Manacus vitellinus. Next base: position 3,492,836 of record NW_021940603.1, on the reverse strand, counting down.
CTCCCTCAAAACTTATCTTTTAGAGTGGGGTTTTATGTGGCATGGTAGCTTTCCAAGTGCAAAGGATTAAATCACCAGGAAGTGCCATCTTTCTGTTTTCAATTCCTTTTTAAAATGTGTTATTTTGTGATGCCATCGGATATCAGTAGTGATGTTTGGCAACATTACATACTGCTGTTTAATTGCCTTAAAAACTATTTCCCTAGTAGTATCATTAATAATACCAAGCCTAAATTGGATTAAGCGCTACACCACTATAAAGTTAATTCACTGTGATACTAATGAAATGTCATGTGAAGCTTCCTGTAAATCCAGCTAAACAGTCACTGCCAAGGATCATTAAATCAATGGCACATTCAGTTATTCTGCTTAGAAAGTATTGTTTTAATTGCTACCAGGTGATTTTCATTAATGTAAGCATCTTCCATTTTACTGACTTTTTAAGTCTGATGGTATATAGAGCCTTTTGTGGTTCAATAATGACAATACTTTTCCATTTCTAGGAAAGGAATGAAGCTCACTTGAGAAAGTGGTTGAACAGGAATGGTGGAACTTCAATCAAATTATTCCGCTGTGTGTTTATGAAGCACCCAAGACCTGCTCTAATGCTCAAGCAAGTGAGCAGGTTTTGCCACAAACATCATCTGAAGCAATCTGAAATGTTAAGCATCTACAGCTCCTGCAGGAGATTTCCCTTGGACAGCCAAGTTTGAAAAACTGCAGCCTTGGTCTCTCTGCATCAGCTTACTCAGGTAGAAAACAGGAAAAACACTTCTCTGCCCTTGTGAAATACTTCTAATTCATTGAGGGAAGAAGACAACTGACAGTGCTGGGCTCAAACACTGGCTAAAAACGTTTGCTAAGTGGTTAAAAGTACACCATGATCTTGACCTGCACAACACATTGCTTTCAGTTTATTGTATATTCTCAGAGGAGGTTGTCTTTAAATTTAGTTTTGCCTGGATTCCCATTGGCTTTGTTCTGCTTTTTCTCTCATTTTTTCAAAAATTATAAGCATGTGAAAACAGCCTTTCCAAGCACAGAGTATCCCTTTGGCTCTGGGGTTTGTCGTAGCAACAATTCAGAATCTGAAGATCTTGGCTACAGTCTTAAAGTTTTTAGATTGCAAACAATTGGGGCAGGAGGAGGGAAGGGGGGAATAAAGGAAACTTTTTCCTTAAACAGAGAGAAAAGGTAAACAGGAATGCCCAGAGGAGCTCAAGACACACACACACACCAGCTGTTACACTTTTCAGATATATAGGGTAGGAGATGATAAAGGTCAGTTTACTGCCCAGAAGATAAGTGGGGAGAAGTAGCTTTAGAAGACAAAGGTGAAGTGGTCTCACCCATCTCTGAGCCTCTGACTCTTACTAACAAAACTACCTCTCAGCAGTCTCTTATTAGCTAATAGCAGGCACAGACTGAGACAATTAAGGGGCTTTGGACAGAGTAAGCTTGCACGTGTCTAGAGAAGATTGTGCACACGTGATTTAGCACTGGTTGATCCAGAAAGTGGTAAAGCTCTTGTAACCTTCAGTTACAGCAGCCTCTTTTGAAAGTTAATTGTCTCTACTGTCAAAGTTACATTTTCTGAAGCCTGTGCTTTCTCTCCCTGCATATGCCCACTGGGCAAGGCAAGACAGCCCTTGGAACACAGATATGCTCTGGTTTGCAGCATCTGCAGGAGAACTTAAGCAGGTCTGAGGTTTACAGAGCCTTTCCTACCAGCTATGCAAAAAAAGTCAAAATTTGGGCAATTATTTCCCATGTTACACACAGTTTACTACATACAAAAGTCTAACTTCTGATCTGTGTTGAACCATGTATGCCTTCAGATCTAAGGGAAACCCTCAGTAAAAAAAAGTGGAGCATATAATTTAAGAATGTGATCATCACCACTTATTTTGGTCCATGTATTCAATGTTTTTGGTCCCCAGACCTCAGTGGAAGTTCTACATTAGATAAAATGATGTAATTCAGTCTGAATGTCTTATCAGTATTGGTGGAAAAAAGCAGGATTTTGGTGATATTGCACAAACATGCAATGAAATTCATGCTTTGCTAAAGGGGAGGCTAATAGGGTAGAAATCTTATTCCCACTAAAATCAGTTGTAAATGCTCCTCTCTTCTTAACAGCCCTTCTGTATAATAATTTTCATCCAACTCAAGGCAATGATAGAACCTCATTTCAAAGAAACTCCATTCAGGATCACTTTCAGTAATGGCGTTGCTTTAAATCTTGCTAATCTGACACAAAAAAAATCATTGCTAAAAAAAATCTCCCTTTTCTCTCCAAGACATTCTTCAGCAATAGTTACATTTCAAGGCAGCATTCTTTCTCTTCTGTTGCAACCCTGCCTGCCCAAAGCACTGATAACGTGGACAAGCTGCAAAGAGAAAGCACTTACCAGCCAGATCTCACTCCACCTCTCTCTGCTTTGTAACCAGATTTTCCCCTGGGGGTTCAGAGCCATTGGGTAATGCCCAGTAGGGGAAAAACAACTCTGAACCACCTGTGGACAATATGCAATTAAGAACCTAAATTGTCACCAGTGAAAAACTAACTGTTCTGTTAAGCAACAGGACACACACCTGGCTTTCTATCCTCACATCCACCTGTCAGCTTTCAGGGATATTTTAATTTTACACACAATACTTGACTTTTAAATAATTATTTTTAAGGATTCCCCTACAAAACTGCAGATTAGCCCAGAACACCATAGTCTGAAATCCTCTCATACCATTTCTTTGATAGTAAAAGTCCTTCTGGTTAAACACCTGCCCTCTGATTTTATAAAGCAATGAATGAAGGTCACAGGTTTCATACAGCTGAAAGCTAATTTATGTCAAGTATGGTAAAAGTGTCTCAGGGGCTGCTGTGGCTGCTGTTACAATTACTGCAAGCTCTTTGCTGGCCTGTGGATGTTTAGCTTGTCTCCTGAGCAGTCAGCACAACCTCTTGTTATAAAGAGGGCAAACTGAATAACAGGGAAGTCAAGGACACTACAAAGGACACTGAAAACAGGTTGCTTGGCACTAATTTTGACATCAATACTCCTGGAACAGGAAGGTGGCCTCAGCGTAAATGAGGAGTAGACTTTTAACATCTTTGCCTGAGTTTTCACTTTATGAAGTGATTACATTTAGTTCATGTTTATAACATACTGTGCAAATGGTGATTCTCTTTATTGATTTGTATACATACATATGCTTGCTCACCCTAGGAAAATTAAGTCATAAGATAATACTCTCAGCATTCAATGTCAGCACAGTGCTTTTCCCTATAAGTGCAGAAAAGCCAACTTTCCTTTTGACAGAGACCTATACAATAGCAGTAAAGTTTCTATTCTCATTCTTTTCACCACATGCCACCAGATCAGACTTAAGAAGCAGTTAGAGCACTCAGAGTAAACACAACATCTATTTGTGCCCTGTGTTGGCACCTCTTCAGCTCCATTTCTCTGTAGCAGTTATTCTTTTATCATGAATGGCTTATCAAACATCAACTCCACATCTCTCCAGACAATTAAAGGCTGTAGATCATATAATAAACTACTCCACTGTCAGCTGGCATCATAAACCACCATAAACAACCAGATAGTTGTTTGGGATGTCATCCAGCCTCTGACCAGAGGAGAGATGAAAGCTGAACTCTGACCCGAGTGATTGAGAATATACTGTTTGTCACTGCCTAAAGAAAACGTGCACTGCCTTCACTGGCATCCACACTTTCTAAATTTAGTTCCATTCTCAAGTCTCAAGATTAGCAAAACCTTTCAAAGAGGAGATGATAATGCTTTGTGTTTTATCCCAGGACAAAGTTTAATCATGTTCCTTCCTCGGGAGACCTCACAACACATTTCTAAAATAAAATTCTGGATGCATAAATTTGGACAGGAGACATTGATTCAGGTTTTATGCTCAAGTAAATGGGATCAGCAACCTAGGCTTGTCAGTTCAGGAATTCAGGCTGCTAAAACACTCCATCACAATATCTGACAGTTTACCTTCAGATAATTATGGTGCTTTCTGCATGTGCTTTCAAACACTGGCCTTCCATGCATATGTTTTACATGTTTGTTATGATTCAGGAAGAGCTGCAGTTATGAAAACATTGGAGTCAGAACTGAAAGTTTGGTGGTGGTGCTGTTGCAAGTAACTGTCAATACCTGTCAGTCTTTGCTGGACTTCTGGGCTTTGACAGAATTTCCAAATGCCCTACCAAGAGGATCAAATGCAGCCCCTCATCTAAAACAGCAATTCTTATCAGTCTTTCTTCTCTCACCTTCTTCATTTTCCCTCCCCAGCACACATCAGGAGTGTGGTGCTCTCCATCCTACAATTTGCTGCCTTTTTCAGAGGGGAGCCTGTAGTCATTTTACAGCAGAACTTGTCCTCTTAGCACCTGCCTCTGATCTGTTTCTGGTCCCTCTGTCTCTGAAATAACTGATGTAACATTTACCTCTGAATTCACTGCTGTAAATGTGGAGCTCATCGAGTCAGAGGTGGCAGTTAAATATAATTGTTCCCTTTCCTCCAACACACACAGGCCAACAAGATTTAAGTTAATGGTAAAACAGCAAGACTAGGATCCAGGAACTTGATATTGTTTTATCTGCCCCTATAGCTATCCCAGCTTGCATATGGGGCTTCAGCGCTCCTCACTGAAAGTAATGGGAACACTGAACTGTTTTCAAAAATCCCAGATCAGACACAAGCCTACGAAGGGTGTCTGCTGTGTGAAGCTGTCTGTGTGAAGCTTTCCAAAGCTGATAAAAGAAGTTTTGTTGAATTTTTTTCTTCCCAATTGAGTCCAGTGTTTTCAGTTCATCCCAGAAACTATGAAACACATATATAAAAAAAAGTTAAATTATGCAAATTTTAGGACATTAAGCCCATTATAACTGAGCATTGATGCTTTCTTCCCCTTCTCTATGTTGCTCTCTGATTATTTGACTGTACACTGCTGGCAGTGTAATACCACCATGGGCAGCACTGACTCATAGCAATTTGTCACACAAAATAAAAGACACCACAAAACACACACCTTTCTGCACATTTATGCCATGAGGGAGGACTAAGGTCTGTGTGGCCCTGTGTGACTGCAGGATTAGTCAATATGCGTGAATTTGAAAGAGTAGAGTCTCCAAATATCTAATTTCATGCACCCAAACAAGTGTCCAAGGTCAGAGAGAGAGTCACTGTCACTCAGAAATGGAAGTTAAAGACTCCTGATTCAGTTCTTTGAGCTGACCACCCAACTGTGCTTCATTTCACATCCTTTTCAAGACTCATTAAATGTTTCTTTGAGTGTAACATAAAATTTCCTGTATTGAGTACCTAATTTTTATGCTCATACTAAATTTATCAAGTCCAATGTTTTGTTAGCACCCCCAAAAAAAAAAAAAAAAACTGTATCAAGAAAAGTCACATGAGTCACTTATTTCCCCGTTTTATTGGAAAAAAGCAAAGGATATCTTCTTCCCCATAACATATTCACTAACTATAGGTCATACTAATTTAAAACACAGAAAGAAATATTTTTTGGAATGACAGCAATAAGAGGTGACCTTGCCAGATTTAAGTTTGTATTTGGAACTCAAAAATTGGTTTGGTGAATTCTTAAAAGACACTTCTGATAGAAAAATCCATTAAAGTGATGTGACACTGTATGTATGAAACTACTATGTTGCCAAGCATTTTCCAGCTGCTTCACCATTACAGTTTTAAACGTCATTTCTTTCTGTTTGACAAGCTCAGCAAAATCCACAAGCAACAAATACTGAGTCAGTTCAAAGTGGGTTACATTGTGAAAGGTTTCTAATTTTCCACATATAAGCAAAATCACAGTGTTTTTCTTTCTATCTTTGCAATTTTAATTACAACAGTAAAGCGTTCTATAAAAAAAAAAAAAAAAAAAAAAAAAAAAAAAGCCAAAAAGTAGATTATGTCCTTCACAACCTACTTGTTATGCAGTTGCCCCTAGGTGGCAGGGACTAAGAGTCCCTCTGCCCTATTTAACCCTAACAGGGAAAGAATTTACTTTATTAATATATATTATTATATATTATTTAATTTATTTACTAACTTGGAGTCTGACCAGGTCAGACCTAAACTACTGACCAGGCACCAATTTGCTAATTCCAGGCTTCTGCACTGCAACCACTACTTTCCATATCACAGCTACAACATCAGCTGTCTGCTCTACAAGGCAATAGAGTCTAAATAACTGAGGTACTAAACCTTACTGATTGCAACACACACGTCCTGTGCAAGGTCAAAAGACCAATCCCTTCCCATCCCCCTATTTTCACCCTGATGTCCTATTCATCATACCCACCACCATCCTATTGTTTTGTGATGCAGCATGTGTCCAGTGTGAATTCCATATCCACCATTCATCTGTGGAGCTTGAAGGAGCAGTAAATGTTGCATAAAGCCACAAGGGAAAAGAACAAAAAATAAGGTAGCAGGGGTTTGGAATCCAAGCTGCTGCCTCCCAGTAATAAAACAACACCATCTGAAGTCAACTTTGGCTTTTCCTTTTTGCCCCCAATGTGGAGTGAGTGACAGTGTTGCACTGGCATGTAATGCACAGATTATTAAATAGAGGAATGAGAAGAATTTCATCTCATGATGAGAAGTGGCCAGAGCAGAGTGGCCAGAGCTGACATGACTTAAACTGAAGGTCAACTTCCTGATGAAAGATACAGCCCCCAGGTTCAAGCAGTATGTTCATTTATAAATGTGCCCTAAGTTTTCATAAGAATTCATTAATGGGAATTACCTGATCAAGAAAATAAGCTTAAAGCAGGGTCAACATTTGCAGTGATCAATTTATCTACCATTTTTAGCCACTTCTGTTCAAGCAGTCTACCTTCTTAAAGGCAGATCGACCCACTTCAATTTAAAACAGCATTTTAGTTTTTTGAGTTCTCATGCATGGGTTGCTGTGTTGCCACATATATTGCTTATTTGTATGTGTGAGATGCAACTGGTTAGAGAAGTTATTTTCTGGATTTGTATGATATTTGTATGAACACTTCCAACATGAATAAGCCAGAGTCACTCCCCTTCATTTATGTCGGTTACTTCACCTCTCCACAAACACTGTGCAGAACCATTCCCACAGATAAGAGATAAAATGGGACCAAAAAAGTCATCCAAGGAAAGAAATGATCCTCATACAAATACATATTTACAAATATATCTCTGAAGAAAGCACTCACTTGTGCATCAAAAAGTTGGATGCACTTTATGACAACCTAATCACCTTCCCCTTACATACCTGTGTCACAAGAAAACACTATTCTGCAGCCACAGACAAACACCACAAATGTCTAGAGCTGCAAAGACAGTAACTGAAAGAAAAACTATGTCTGGGCAGCACCCAAACCCAAATCCATAACTTCTACAGGCAGCAACCAAAACTTACACAGTAGTCAAGTAGGTAACATTCCCCTAAAACAAGCCTTTTCCATGCCCATCAAGTGAGAGGTGTTTTGAGCAGCAGACCAGCTCATTCCCCTTCTGAAATCCCCTAAAATGGAATCTTCTCTCTCTGGCCAATTAAAATCTTTCCCTCACCTTTTAATTCCCATTCCCTTCTAAAAAGTTAACTAACCCAAACAGTGGAGATTAAGGTTATATTGGCATCTAGGATCATTTGGAAAAGAAGTATTTTTAATTGACAGGAAATCACTTTCAGACAAAATGAAGGCATAAAAGAACTTGGCAGGGGGAATGACAAGAAGAGAGGAGGAGAAAGAGCAAGAATGAGGAAAAATGCCCTAATACCTCTCCTCATGAAAGGATTTCCTGCTCTTCAAGAAAGAGCTCTTTGATTCAACTAATTAGTAACAAAAGATGAATATGACCACAGTATTTTCACTCCCTGCTGTATTTACAAACCCAGTAGGTTTACTGACCTTAGCATGAAGGACATTGAAAGGATGGAGAGAAGCCTTCATATTTTATTGTTTTCAATATGGCACATTATACTAAATTACAGCTTGTTACTATTCATAAAAATTGAATAGTAGAAACCAGGAACATCAGTTGATGCCTGAATTAACTTATCAGCATTCTGTGGTGCACCCTGTCCACAAATGTTCTGTCTTAGTCTTTAGCCTATTAAGGATAGCTGTTACAGAATTAGGAAACTACTCCAGGTCACCTAAAACACACTTCCAGAGAGCTTCACTGCTAAGTCTGTTTAGAAAAACAGAGAAATACCACTGAATAATATTAAAAAACAACAACAAAAAACAAAACAACAAAAAAAACCACCAGTTGAGATTTCTCTTGCTTCTGGTTTGGGTCACGCCAAACTGTGCCTAAGAGTAGCAGGTCACAGTGAGAGGTTCATTCATTGCTTCTCAGAAGCCACCAAGCAAGACCCTTTTTTCTGGCCTCTATACCAGGAGAGGGCAAAGAGGCACCGAGTACTGGGAAGCTGCTCCACCAGCAGGCAACTATATCACAGAGAAACAAACCCACTCCAATATTTTCTGTACCTTTGTTCCAGAGGTATTACAGCAGCTCTAGCACCAACTCTGTGTTCCTCTGACACTCTGTGACCACCAGGAAGGAGGTAGCATTTTAAAGGGTGGAGTGGGTGAGAATCACACTCATAATATGTAACACCTGCAGTTAGAGATAATAAGGCACAAAACAGCTGTAATTAGTGATAATACTGAGCACCTTGTTTCTACCCTTACTGTTTCTTTAGCCACAACCACCTCATGTGGGGAGAATTAAGAGCCATCAGCTCTGAGGCTGGCATTGAGGATTTAACAGTAAGGCTAGTAAAGCCAATGATGTAAGAGTCTTACGGTCCTCTTTGCTCACGTTTGTAGAAAACATCAAATGATATATTTACTGATAAATCAGACACAGATGTGGGCAAGCTCCTGGCAGACAGAAACACACCTTTTGCTTTTGCAGAGATTCCAGGGACACCTCAGACCCCCCTTAAGAATTAACTTTTGTTCCAGCTGGTTCCTTAAGGCCAGGTCCTCAGCAGGCATAAATTATTCTAAGCTCTAGTGAATTCCTTGTAAACCCACCCTGATTTACATCAACAGAGAAACCGGTCCTTTTTTTCCTCCCCTTGCAATTCCAAGTGTTTGTTTCCTTTTTATCCAGCAGTTATGCTGCTGAATGCTAATGAGATGAGACGTGATTCATTCCCAATCAACCATTTCCAGAGTAATTAGCATGAGCATCTAACCTTTACTCCCCCTGCTTTTTCAGGTACTACACAGCCTCTACTATCCACAGATACTGGGATACTGCATGGAGTATTTCAGCTGTATCCCAGCTGTAATTATTTCCTCAAGTATACAAGACATTTTGAAGAATCACAACCACCCCTTAGTGTTCTGATGGAAATGAAGTTGTTATTTTTCTATGTAATTATTTCATCATATTTATTACTTAAACCATCTCTAAGAACAAAAGCTACACAGCAAAAGCAAGGCTTCATTTCACCAGGTGCTCTCCTGACAGTTTGAGGAAAGCTATTTAGGAAAAAAAAAAAAAAAAAACAACGAAAAAAACCCTTTTCTTTTAACTTCACTGCTCTGACAAGCACAAAGGCTGCCTGACATTCTTGATAGCTCTATTTATGATGTTACATTATCCTGCAACTGTGAGGAATTCTGTTTCTACTAACCAGGCTTAGGTCTAAATAGAGCTGTGAGACAAACTCTCTTTCCAACCGTGTGACCTCCTGGAGAGTGAACAAAAAGGGAATCGGAAACTACTGAAGGGTTGCAAAGATGGAAACAGTCATGTCCCACCTCATCCTCCACCTAGAGGGCAGTGTGTCTGAGGGAGTCTTAGACTGGGAAGTTCCCCTGGTGGGGAAACAACAAATCTATCACCCAGCTGTGAACAACTGCAATGCACACCACGACAAAGAAAGCCATTTCAGCAGCTTGTATTCTTTCTTTTATATGACTTCAAGTAGAAGAGGTCTTGGACATCCGTGATGGATTGTGGCCTTTTGGAACTTTAAGACAGAAAAAGTAAGGCACTGGATTTCAGAACAAGAGAATCAGAGCCTGTAACCCCCCAGGTGACCAGTTGTCTGCAGACCCCGGATTTGCTCTCTCACTTAGGCTCATTTTTTTGCTTGTTTGGGTTTGGGGTTTTTTTGCCATCGAATCACAAAATCATGCACAGAAAGTTCAGAAGGAGGTTCAGGATTTTCTCTGTGCCTGCATTCACACAACACATCTCTTCACCTCTCAAAAAATGGATGGAGCTCCGTCTTATGAACAATACAATCATATTTTATGCTTATAAAGCACTTTTCATACATACAGTATTTAGAAAGGATATCATAGCCATTACCACCATTTTACAAATGGTGAAAGCAAGGTAAAGTGACTCCTCATAGCAGAGGGGAGCTGGAACCAGATATTCCATGTTCCTGCTTGAGCATGTTACTATAGACACCCTAGCAGAGATAACTTTGGGCAAGCTACAAGAAGTTCTGTTAGGAAATAAAATGGATAAATAGAGCAAGTGAAAAGGACTAAGATTTTCAATTCTCTAACTTTAAGGACTGTGACCTGGTTCTTTTGGTCACATTCTGTAAGTGGTTTAAGTCAATTTGGTGGGGTTTTTGAGCCTGACTTCTTAATGAAATGGAACTGGTGTGATTGAGCTGCCTATTCTCTCTAATGTTCTTTGAATCTGCTAATTTAAACCAAATATGGAAAAGATATGAAAGTTTCAAAAGTAACTACATTCCCACAGATCTTAAGACTGGTCTCAGGTAGTGCAGGGCTGGAACCAGATTAGTCCTGTCTTTCAAAGACCCTGCCAGATATGGCAACAGACAGAACTTACAGAAGACAACAAAAACATTTTAAAAATCTATTTTTGGTGTTCATTTTTTAATTTATCCTCAATTTCCTGTTGTTCACTGTATGCATGAGTTTGCATTTCAGTGCACTGGGCAATTTGAACATAGCCTGTCTAAAAGTACAGCAGGTTCTCAGGTCAGAGCTGATGTTTCTAAGCACATTGAAATCCATGTAGATGCTTAGCAGTAAAAATAACAGCTATTAACTGGGTTTCTGGTTGATTGCTTTATTATCATAAAACAACTAATTCATCAAATTAAAATAATTAATTGAACAGCTTAGAAATTTCTAAATAAATAAAGTTGTAAAGCTTTTACTTTTTGGTAGTTGCAAGACAAATTATTACCAATGTTTCACAATTTTTATTCCATTTCCTTCAGAACAGCTATCAGGGACTAGGCCTGGTGTACCACAAACACTTGGTCTTAATTTGGCCAAGAATTTCCAAAATTATATCTTCTTTTAAAAATAACAGATATTAATATGTCAGATCTCTATTGTTATTTCCACAAACCAGATTTAACAAAAAAAACCCATTCCTAAATTTGTGGAACAAAATCTGAACTCCTCTGCATGTTAAAAGATCACCCTGATGAAGCTGAAATATTTGTAGGTCTATGGACAGAAATAAACTACTTTTGAATGTCAACATAGTCTGAAACACCATATCACATACCAGCACCTTTTGTAACAAATCCCCCATATAGTTTCTCCTATAGCTCCTGTCAATTATCATGCAGCAAAATCATTCCCTCCACAGCACTGGAGCTATTTTTAGTAGTTCTGACTGTTTTCTATTAACTCTGTTAAAAATTGCTTATTGCCCTTGAGCTTCATATCTAAGTAAACTGAATAAGTTGCTGAAACACACCTGGTCCTAAACACTAATATATGTCATTCTGACTTTTGCATTAATTCATAAAGAATAACACCACAAACATTCATGAACATACTGCAAAAAGAGGATGATGGTATAGATACCATACAATTATTTGGAAATTGAAGGCAGAGATGTTAAGAAATGGTGTTAGAAATGGTACAGCTCAGTCTGCTGTCGAAGATGAAGTTACCAGAACAGCTTTCAGATATGCAAAACACAAGAGAAATAGAAGCAACTGGTGGTTTTGTGTAGACATAATAATTATTCATACAGGGTCAATATTCTGACCTCAAATTCTGAGTTCCATTAAGCCATTTGACCATAAATAACATGAAGTACATGTAGATGAGAAACACTTCTTTCACTCTGTGACACACTTCTCTTAGGCCATGAAGCCTGTGGCTTAAGTACAATCTTGGTATTTGAGATTCAAATGGGAAGTTAAAAGTTTTCACTGCAGAAGTGTTGCAGTTTTGTTTTTCTGCTTCAAATCCTCTACAAGTCTCCTCCTTGTGCTGGTGACCAATTTGACACTCCCTTGCTTCCCTGGAGAGCAGGGAAGCTGAAATCCCACCACCCCATCAGCACACCCAACACAACAGACTGCCAGGAAGGTCACCAGCTCTTGCCACCCCAATAACCAGCTATGTGACTAAACTCTGGGCTGGGTTGCCATTGCCTCTTCAAGTTCTCTCAAATGACTAACAATTTGGGTTTTTGACTCATCAGAGATGGGTATTTATGACCTTTACAGTGTTTTCTACATATATTTGATAGCCAAATACAAATGGTAGCACTTATGGCTACCCATAAGTGTTAAGGACTCTTCTGCCATGACAAATCTCTTGGTCACCCCAAGGGGGTGTGTTGTGTCATGGGTGTTTGTCTTTACCCCAGGAAGTCACTCAATTGCACTCTTTCATGGTTTTGTAAACTGATGAAAAACCTGAGTTTCCTAACATTTAAGTTGAGTAAACAGAAGTATCTTGTCAGAGGTTACAACCTGTAAAACAGATCTGCACCAATGCCTTGTCTTCCTCTAGCAGACTAACAAGTTTGCAGGGTATTAAGAACATTTAACCAGAAGCTGAATTATTGAATGTTAATTCTTTACAATTGCAAAACTGAGAACATCCATGAATTACTAGAATGGAAAAGGCTGTTTTAGCTGGGTGGAAGAGCAAAGCTACATTTGTCAGCACTCAGTGCAATCCTGCTGGTAGCTTGGTCCTTCAGGGGTTCCAACCAAACAGGTTGAACTATAAGAACAAGTACAAGCCAGTTTAGAGGAAAGCTTCTCCAACAATATTTACTTTGATTGTTATTTTTAAATCAGCATGTTCTTTGAGAATGCAGAATCCCTTTCTTTAAACTGCTTACTTTCCTACCTATGGTTTACACCTTAGTCAAGATGATCTTTAAAGTCCCTCCCAACCCAAACCACTCTACAATTCTATGATTTCTGTGGAAATCTTGTGAAGTAGCAAATTTTTCAATTTCAAAAGTCAAAGACACTCACAGTCCAATATCATCACCTGAGGTGAGGTGTGAGTTCTGGTATGTTTGGCAATACTGATACAGTGAAGCTCTTTGCTGTTTAGACAGTTGTGACCTTCCCAGCAGTCCTGATAACAAGGTGAAGAGTGGAATACAGATGCAATGGTGCATTCATGGACTGAGGAAATAACATGTTTTGTAGAAAGCACATTTTATTGGTACTTGCTCCTGGAGAGAAGCCACAGATGTCACAGATATTTTCTTTGTCTGTAGACTACTATTCCAGAGGAAGTGCCAGAAAATGAGTTGTTTAGTGATATTTAAGCTATGCTAGACAAATGGCTTGAAAATTCACTGCAGGAAAAGATTCCCTATTGGCAAGGGAATGAACTGTATTACACAATTCTGCTCACACTTACTTTGGATTCACACTAGTGTTGCTGAGATAAAAATATGACCCCAAGGGCCATTTCCATCTCTCTTTCTCATGATCCATTTTCTTGCAACAGAGCTTTAAGGTTATGAATACAGCGACTTATTTGAAAGAGAAGCTGCTAGAGACAATGAAGAAAGTTCTTATTCAAACACTTGGGTCTTCACTAAGAACAGACGAGGAGAAATTACTGTCAAGCTATTTGCTTTATAATGTGCTTCATTGTCTCTTAAAAATAAAGACTCTACTTTTCCACACTCGCATGTGCAATTTAACCATTATTGTATTGTACTCGTTGGAATGTCAATTTAAGAACCTAAATTTGTTAATTTTTTTTTTAATTGTCAAGGGGAAACAAACTTTCTGTCTCTTGTTCGGTTTCTTATTCCTTTTATTGCAAATTGTCCAATTTCACTGTAACTCCAGTTTTTTGTTTCAGTCCCTAGAAACTCCCGGCTCCCTCAGTTCCTGAGCAAGGTTGTCTTGTTCTGCCATCTAGCGAGCCCTGCTTAGGATAACATGCTCCTTACCAACCAGCTAGGTTCAGCTGAAGAGCTTACAAACCAGGGGGATTCTTTAAAATCTTTATCTCCTATACATTTGTTCTTTCATAAAACCTACAAATAAAAGGTTCCATCATGTTGTAGATTAATGTATCTTTTCCCTAAACAGCTAAACCTATTATTGTAGTTTACCATTTGATTTACAAGGGGTTTAACAGGATTCATCTTGTGACAGGCAGTAATTTAAGCGTTACTCACCACTGTATTATAGCAGATGGTTTGATGCAGTGTCTCTTTTCAATAGGTGTATTCCTGTGATGGGTATTTGTGGATAAAGGTCCTGTCATGCCAAGGTAATTAAACTGCCAATAGGTACATTGATATTAAGGAGAAAAGCTTTTTTATACCACAAAAGCAAAAGTATTTCCTGCAACCAACTGAGCTTCCCTTTTGTTAGTAAATCAGATTTTGGTCTCATTTGGACCAGGTGGTTACTGGTTTTACTGTGTTAGATGACTGTCCTATACATACAACCCACTAATAAGTATTTCTTAATACACTTACTGTCAGATCCAAAGCCCATTGCAGTCAATGAAAAGACTTTCAATGGCCTTAAACTGGCTTTAGTCCAGGTCCTTCTTCACTACAGAATTCTTAATTGAAAATTAAAAGATGCAAGTAAAAAAAAACAATCAGGTGGGAGAAGGGGAGAGCATTTTTTAACCAAAGAAGTGCTATTCAGACATCATGCTGGGATTAGACTGGAATTAAAACCCCACAAATAAGATCATCACTCACAGGAAGCAAGGTCACCAAGCAGCTTAAAGCAAATACAGTGAAATACTCTCTTACTGCTACTATTGTAAAAATCTTCTTTAAACAACACAAAGTATCTAAGAAATCACCACAGGAAAAAGAAAAAAAGACAACCATATGAGAAGAATCTCACATTTTCTACCTCCTAGAAGTGAATTAACTTGTGCAGAAGGTCCATGGCCTTGGTTAATATTAGTAATTTCATTTTGCTTTTTGTGTGGGAATTTCAGAAACACACCAGGCAATGTTTGAATGCACACACACACACACACACAAAGCAAACTGATCACTTCAATCTTTCATTATTACCATTTGTTTGGATGGTGCAGGGAAAACAAATAATATCCTCAAACCAAAAGATCTGGTCACTTTAGAGCTGCATTGCCAAATTAGCATAATGCCTTTGGGGTCTGCCATAAACAATTTGTTCACTTGAAGGTATATTCTGCCTTGGAAAAGGTTTTATAAGCCAAATCAGATTTTCATTTGCTGTGAATGACAGAAAAAAAGGTTTTTATCCACATGGATAGGTATTTTCCCAAGTCTAAAGAGACAGGAGGAAGACAGGGGTAAAAAAGTATACTTGGAAATGTACTTCTAAGCTACTTCCAGAAATTTAATATCCTTAAACTGCCTGCCACAGTTCAGTACAATGCAAAAACATAAACCAAAGCCAGGAGCAAACATCCATTTCAACTGCAGAAAATGCCCTACATTACACCTTACTGCAGGCAATTCAAAAAAAGCAAGTTTAATCTCAAATCACCTTCCATGTTATTGTGTTCCTTGTAATAATGTAATATACAACCATGAGTAAAAATTACTGACGGGGGAACTGACAGCTGCAGTCAGTAATATATGGGGCTCTTTTCCTTCTCCAGTTGGAGTTTATGTATTTCTACCTCCTCCTGGCACATTCATTCATAATGACATCCAAGGCAGATTCCACTGCAAATTTTCCTGCTTTGAACAACTCTGGTTCATTCAAAGCACAAATGATTCTTAATCTGATTTCCCAAAAAACTAAAAAAAAAAAAAAAAAAAAAAAAAAAAAAGACTAAAAACTGAAGTTTCTATAATGATATTCTAGATATACTTGTTTACCCGTCTCTCCATTTCAATCTTTCAATATTACTATTTGTTTGGATGATTGGAGGGAAAACAAGTGCTGAACTTATTGGCTAGTTTACAATTTGACAAAAAGGTTGGAATCCAAACAACATTAATTTCTTAAAATTACATCAAAACCAGGAGGAATTAAGAGAGATAGATTAGTGTTCTGGGGAGAAAAAGAGATCTTAGCCTGCTATTAGATATCAGCCACTCTACCCCAGTGCTCCCCTGCAGGACATAAGTCTTGAGAAAATCAAGTTTCATCAGCTCTGCAGTTGACAGGAACTGTTTTGCCCACCCTCTCGCTTGTGTTAACAACTCTTCCATGCTTTGGGCTTGCCAGTTTGTTCCATGGCAACACTTGGGATCTGGCTGTGTGAGCCATGCACAGCCAGGCACAGCAGCACCGGGACACGCCTGCAGGCTCAGCATTCCTGCACAGGAATGCTGCAATAAATACCAGCCAAGCATCTGCATCGAACACTAACTACTACTACTACTACTTCAGGAGCAGTTACTTGTAGTAAATTGCACATCTATCAACAGAAAACCTCTGAGCACCAACAGCCAACAGCTGTGGTTTAAGACACTCCAGTTGACTCCAGGAGTAAATGGAGCACGGTGGGGCATACAGGCACTTCCCAGAAATGAATGCCTGCTTGCTGCAGGTGCAAAATGTTTAACACACAACCTTGCAGCAAAACTAAAGACTCTCCTGAACTTCCAAAACACAGGGATCTTTCCTCAAAGTTTATCAGCTGCTAGAGAGGTTGGACATCAGTATCAGAGACACCTTCCAGCAAGGGAGAAAAGAACCAGTGTCGGAACATGTGTAATATTCTGGGGTTCAGTGTCTCAATGGAGACATTGTTCATGGATGTCCTACTCAGAGGACTTCTTGCCTGATCCTACTCTCACTGAAACCAACAGCCTCATGTTTTTAGATCCTGCAAGCACTGGGATTCAATTCCCAGGGAGTGAAAGCGGCACAGCAGGAATGCAGCCCCTGCACTGGCTGGCACAGGCAGGTAAGGACAGGAGCAGGAGAGACACAGTGACTCTGCAAGGAGGGAGAGACAGAAACAATCTGCTTCTCACACAAACCACAAAGTTAACAGCCAATCTGACAAAATAGGCTGGATAAAACTTTGCTTCTCAATATTCTTTTTAAATATGGAATTGTATAACTCTAATAATTTTATAGTTCAGGTATTTGTTAATGCACTGGAGATTTGCTTTGTTTCTATGCCGAAGAGTCTCAGATCTAGTTGGAGATATGTATATTTTCAAGGTGTTTAATTTCTAGAATTTGCCATTTATTTCTTCAAGTTTATGGAACTCAAGGGAAATCCTGGGTTTACTGAATTCACTGAGGAAACTCCCTTATACTTCAAACTATCAAACAGACAAATACAAAAAGCGTCTTGATAGGACAAATAAATCTAGCTGGAAAATATTTTGCATATATGCAAATTTCCAAACACATTTTATGTATAGAAAAATCAATAAATGTGGAAAAGTCGATTTTGGAAAATAATTCCTTCATCGGGTAGAAATAAAAATGTATTCATTTTACCACTCTCACTTTCAGCAGATGTGGTGATGCCAAAAAACATGTTTTTACCTTTTAAGAATATGAATTGTCTGGGGGTTGGAACCACGTGGTCTTCAAGGCCCCTTCCAACCCAAACTATTCTGTGATTCCATAACACTGGAGCAGAAACTAGAATTTAACCCTAATTATTCTTCTCAATATTCATTGTCAAATTCTGGCCAGATTCCAATCTACCAAACTCTCAAGCTGGAAGAGGTAAAATAAAAAATAAAAATTTAAAAAAAAAAAATTAAAAGAAAAAAAGAGAGGGATAAAAGGAAACACAGACAGAGCACAAGAAAGAAATGTTTGTTTCCTATCTTCTTCCAAGTTTAACTTCTGTTGTAGACATACTTTTATTGATTTTTTTACTTCCTTATATTGTAATTCTTTCAAATAAGCTAGAAAATATTCAGTAATTTTGTAGCTGGGAGCAGAATACTATGATTACATAGGCTTACAAATTCAACTGCAACTTCTGAGTTTGTTTTCTACCACTGTCAACATTATCAGCAACAGCAGAATATCTTCTGAAAATCCCTGGTCCACACTCACATCTCCACATCTGTCTACTGACAAGTAGCACAGAGCACATAAAACTTAGTCAGGGATTCTTGGCAGATAATGTCCCGTGAGAAGCTTCCCGGGTTGATTTCAGGACAACGTGACAGAAATCAAGGCACGTACAGAGATATTCGAAATTACTGTGTCTGGCATACCTGGTGAATAAAGAAAAATCAGTGCTAATCATAATCCTTTTAGAAGGGGGGAACAAGGAGAATAAAATCGCCTAAATTTTAACTGAGCACAAATGCTGTGATCTATTTCTTCCCATACAATCAGCACGACTGAGAGCAGATACCAACAGAGCTGATACCAGTGAGCAAAGAAGGATCTTATTGCCTACAACCCCTGTAGCAGGAGGGCATAGCTGCAGTCCTGGTGTGCTTCTAAAAGAGGTGCTGGAAATCCTGCACTGACCCAGATGCATCCCAGTCACTGAATGTGGCCGTGGGCTTCAGATAAGCACCAGGTTTGTGTTGAATAACATTGTAGCCTGGCGATTGCATTGTGGTTTCACA
This sequence comes from Manacus vitellinus, assembly GCF_001715985.3. Taxonomy (NCBI): domain Eukaryota; kingdom Metazoa; phylum Chordata; class Aves; order Passeriformes; family Pipridae; genus Manacus; species Manacus vitellinus. The sequence goes on along the minus strand of NW_021940603.1, from coordinate 3,474,038 downwards.
ATCTGCCCCAAAGATGAGGGGACACTTCTAAAAGATGTTTGGATGCTTTGTTACCAGATTGTTCAGACAAAAGGGCTCCTTTGTGCAGTGCTGGAGCTGCTGTAGGTACTAAAGGTTTCTGGAAATGCTGTTATAATAATTCTGACTTGCTGGAACCCAGAGCTTCTGCCTTGTGGAGATCAAGGCACTGCTGATTGGTGATACCGTGTCTCTCAAGATAACCCACTTCAGCGGTTTCAGAATCAAGCCTTTACTGTCCAGGCAGTCCCAGTCCCACACTTCTAGGATGGGGTGCTCTGTACCTCATCTCTGGCAAATTTTTGAAACATTTTTGTGCCAAAAGTTTAAAAAAAAAAAATCAAAACAAAATCAACAACCAAAAAAGCACACAACATACAGAACCCCTGTATATTTTAATCCAATAAGTGGCTTAAAAATCCTGCATCACCTGACAAAGGCACAAGACAGAGTGTGAAATGCATCATCAAAGCAGTAAGAGCTGCTGACACAGCACATGAAGTCATTGCTGCCTGAAATGATCCTGGCTCTGACTTGCTGAGAAGCAGAGAGAGCTTCAGTTTCATTTTGATTGCTTAAAGTTGGAACGTAAATCAGGATGGTTCAAGAAAGGTGAACAAAGTCACCTGCATATCAGATCAACATGGGAGATCACACTCAACATTTGCTCTCTGGTCCCCACCCAGGACTGTGAAACATTTCTCAATATTGTGCTCCCAGTGTATCTCCTGGATACACTTCTACCCAGGCAGCCAATTGGGCAACAGTGTGTGAACTTTATCTAGGAATTTAAATAAGGTGCAACAAAACTGGAAGTCCAATGAAAAACCATGATGGATCTGAGCCTGTAGTTCCACTAGGATTGCATTAGTTCAGTGTGTTTGCAGGTGTTTCAGTGTACTATCATAGCAATGGAAAAGGAGGAGAGAATTAGGTGGGAAAGGAGTGAATTGAAAAATAATCTTTTACAGATCAAAACACTGACACTTCAAATCAAGGGTTCCTGTGCCATGGCAGATTTCACCCAACTAAGCTGCACATTTCAGAAAACCTAAACACTGATCACCCATCCCTTCTACCCCACCAAGCATTGTGGTTTCTGTGCTCTTACTCTCCATTCCTAAGAATGCAGTCTGAATCCTGAGCTATTCCAGCAGCACTGCTTCTCCTGTTCCAAACTGGCCAGCAGCGTGAGGGAGGTGATTCTCTGCTCCACTCTCATGAGAACCCCACCTGCAATAAGTGTCCAGCTCTGGGGTCCTCAGCACAGGAAAGACATAGATCTGTTGGAACAGGTCCAGAGTAGGGCCACAGAAATGATCAGAGGGCTGGAGCACCTCTCCAGGCTGAGAGAGGTGGGATTGTTCAGTCTGAAGAAGAGAAGGCTCCGAGAAGACCTTATTGCAGACTTTCAATATTTAAGGGGGTTCATAAGTTCTGAGCAACTTGACCTAGTTGAAGATGTCCCTGCTCATTCAGGGGGGTTGGAATAGATGGCCCTTAAAGGTGCCTTCCAACCCAAACCATTCTATCATTCTATGAGGCTTTTCATGCTCCATGTGTGCTTGATTATTCTCCAACACATAAATGACAAAAACAATTTGAATACTTGCAAGCAGACACAAAAAATGCTCCTTTGGTTGAGATAGAGAAGGTCTAAGACTGGGCAGAAGTGAGTAGCAGCAGTGTTCCTACAATGGTCACTTACTAGGATGACTGTACTGAAGTCATATGTTTCTTAACAAGCAAAACAAACACCTTCATCAGAGTGGCCTTACATGTAATTTTTACACAGATGTTCACATTTCTTTCCTTTTTTTTTTTTCAGCAAAAGTAAAGCTTAACAACAGAACAAAACCCCTTTGACTTCACAACAAAATGAAGACAAATGCAGCGGAACTTGAAGTGGGGAAGCAGACTGGTTTACACTACAGTTGAACAAAAAAGCAGAGGCTTCCCATCAAACACAATCTACAAAGTCTCTGCTGGCCCATAAAGCACTTAGGTGATTTCCTGAACCATGCCCATGTTCAAATGTGTTTCGAAAATGTGAGCTTGCAACTCCTTCTTCAGGAGGATGCCTCCTGAAGCAACAGCCATGAGCTCTGTGGTAGAAATTTGATCAGCAACTTGCAAGAACAATAAGCAGAGAGAGAACTCTGCACAGTCGTGACACTCCATGCAGGGAAATTGATGGGATTTAGGCTAAACCAAACAGCTGGCAGCTTCTCCACTAAACATTTTGGCTTCAGGAAAAACAATCAAAACCAGAGTCTCAAAAGAAAACAGAACAGTGCAAGTTCTGCTTTAGTGTGTTATTTCAGAGCCAACATAACAATTTTAATAGTGCTTCTGAAGAAAGAAGATGTAGTCTTAAAGGTATAAAATATGAGATTTCTCCTGTTTGTTGCAGGGTAATACCTGTTTGAAGGATATCCTATCGCTAAAGCTTCTAAAAAGACAGGGACATCAGGCCCTTCTGATCTCATCACTTGCAAGCCACTACGCACACTGTGCATTCTCCACTGATTGTATCTTTAGCTTTGTTTTGTTTTAAAACCTTATGTTACCACATTAACTATAGCCTTAGACAGCTTCTTGGCCCAGGCTCTGAGACTTTTGGAGAGTCAGGACAAAGCAGTAGAGCTCTTTATGATTTCATGACAGACCACAAAAAGCACTGCACAGCCACCCGCTGGCTCTGTTTACACATTCTTTTAAAAATGCAGAACTGCTCCAGTCTGCTGTGCTGCTGAAGGTGTGGCTGGTGTCATCCTGCAGGGGCCATGAATCCCAGCTCAGATCTCTGAAGTGCTGTTTCTCATGCTAACAGAGAGGACTGTCAGGATTGGAATACCAGCAGTACAATACAGGATTCTGAAATGGGAATGCTTATTCTAACATAATTTCAAATAAAAAACAGGGTGAAAGCCTGGATCCACTGAGATCACTAAAGGGTTTTGCTAGACTTCAAGAAGGCCAGGATTTCATGGACAGCCTTACTTCAGCTCATCAACGTAAAAAGATATCCTATAGGAAATCAATGCCATGAAAGATTTAAGACAGCAATAGATTTAGAAAATAGAGTATAGCAATGTCTCATGTCCTTCCTGCTCTGAAAATATCTTGCTAGGTTGGCTTAATAGAATAGCCATCCTCCTCAGGTTAGGCCTGGGCTCCTCACAGCGTGTCACACAACTCAGAATGGCCAATGGCAGCAGAAATGGCCCCTCACCCTTAATGAAACCAGCAAAATGCCACAGAAACACTGTGACAGAAAAACACCACTGCAGTGTGGAGGAGAAAGAATAGCAAATATCACTCAGAAGACCAAAAGGATTGAGAATTAGGTCACATCTGAGAACGCTCATGAGGTGTGCTGCTATAGTAACTCTGCTATGAGGGACTTGAAAGGAACCAGTTTCCCCTGCTCTTTTGCTCTGCTGATGGGTGTTTCTAGCCATGGCCATTTCTAAAGGATGGTGGGTTTCCATTGTCCCCCATCCCACACAGCCATCAAGGCTTTCTGCTAGGCCAGTTCCAGCCCATAGCCCAGCCCTAGTGGGTGGTGTTGATCCAGCCAACTGTCCAGCAGGGAGCAGAGTGAGGAGGATAAATCACATCTTCAACATGCAGAGGGGAAGAATTGGGGAAAACATTAATAAAAATTAGCTGCTGGAAGAGAGAGCTGCAGCAAGACAAAACTAGATCAAAGGCACACATTGCTTAAAAAGCTCCCGAGGGCTTTTCTCTGCCACAAAGGGCTCTGTATTTGAACAGCCTGGAACACAGCACTGTGCCAGGAGCTACAGAACCACCAAGGAACAAGCCACTTCTATTGTAGCACTAAACAATCTTCCACTTACCATGAAAGGTTTGTTTGATAGTTCATAGATACAGACTGCAGATCACTTATTATCACACAGGTCTGCAATTCTAGCACTGCCACAGTTATTAAAGGTAGAGTGAACCAAAAGATGAAATAAATCTTTGTTCTGACGTGCTTTGATTTCTTAAAAAATTGTGAAATTAATTTGTAACAAAAAAAAAAATGCCCATGTAAACATCAAAATTCAGCTGTTTCATTCAGAAAACACAAGGATACAGTATGCCTGTCTTACTGCAAGAATCAAATCCAAGGGAGAACAAAATTCAGCTGTACCTGGGCTGACAGTAATCTTTTACAGAAGATTGGGTCTTAAGAACCTCCTAATATTGACTTGAGGTGGGGAAATCAATGCAACTGGGATGTTATTACTGGAATGAAAGTTTCCCAAAGTAACGGGGACTCCATTCTGCTGCATCAGTGTATTAATAAACACAAACCCCAAGTGAAAGAATCCCTGCTCACCTCGTCTGGGGCAGTGATGGGAGGGGAAAGAAAAATTAAAGCCCAGAGTAGTGGCAAGGAAATGGGATTTGCCTGAGGTTGTAGAACTAAGCAAAAGCAAAATAATGCCATTGTATTCCCATTCCCTATTCTCTGTGTTCCACAGGCATGCTTATAGGATGATGGCTGAATATACTTAGAGTTAACTTTTAGTAAAAACAACAAATGATTTAAAAAATTATGCTCTTTCACCTTTGAGCCCTCAAAGAGATACAAAACCAGGCAACTTGTTAAACACTCTCAGATACTGTTATATCACCTCTCTGCCCTTTGAAACAACATACTAAAATATTTCATTTTTTAATGTCACACAAGGTGTTCAAATTGTAACAGCTTTCTCTAAGAAGCCACATTAATGGCTGAAGAGCATGGAAGATTTACTACCTATTGCCTTTTTTTATGTTCTGAGAATTAATTGGGTGGAGGTGTCTTGCCAGTTTTCAAATGTTCCTTTTCTGTTTTATGCCATTTGCCTCCCTCGTTTCAGGGGATCATTTCTATATTGAATCTCATCAACTTTGGGTGTTCAAAGCTGTAATTCTAATTAAACTTTTGCAAAGGCAGATAATAACTTTTACAATAGCTGTAAACTAGAACATGAGAAAAATACATAAAAAAAAAAAAGAAACAGATAAAACTATAAGAAGAGTGAGCACCTCAAGCATTTCTGGAGGATGTGCCCATTCCCACAATTTGCTTTTCTGCACTTGACACCTTTCTTCATGCAGTAAGCACGAGTGCTTATTCCAGTGAGCTTTCCTTTGTGCAGTTTCCTGGACCCAGCATTGGATGTCTCTTCCATTTCATCTGGGTTTTTTTCTACATACATTCTTTTTCACGTTTTTGTTTGGGTTTTTTTGTGTCTGACAGCTCAGAATTCAAAGGCTGAGCCATTTCTGAGTAATAAAGTGACTAAGAATTCAAACCTGAATAGGAAGAACCACCAGAAGATTACAATATGATCAAGAAGTGGAGTTATCAGAAACCCTCTGTACAACATGCAATGATGCTTACAGGCCACACACAGCTTGTCTTTAAAAACAAACAAACAAAAAACCCAAACAGCATTTTCTTGGAAACAGAATAAAAGGTGACAGCACAGGGAAAGATATTCTTATCCATTGTGTGTCCTGAAGTAATATTGTCATCTGTAGATCAGCTAATTTCACTTATGAAAATTAATCACTCTTTAGCTTTGCATCTTGTTTGTTTGTTTTGTTGTTGTAGGGTTTCTGTTTGTTTGGCATTTTTCCTTTGGTGGCAGAGATGGTGTCAATGGCTACAGTGAGGGCCTCTGACCACTTCTCACACTTCAATTTCATTTGCACATCCATTTCTGAATCTCATCTGGGGATGTTCTGTCTGACACATTTCCTGTGTTTAAAGTATCCAGATTACATTCAGTGCTTTCTGCATCATTTAGATACTCATCGTTGTAGGCCAACAGAGGACACCAACTTGCTTTTGCACTCCTCCTATCCAGCGGCTCATATTAAGGGTCTGTGAATCTTGCCAGCTTACCCCCCAAACTTGAAAAAGATGGGAAGAAAAGAAACTCACTTATGGAAGAGTATTACTTCTTTTTCAGAGCTTATTTAAAGAACAGTAATTATATGCATCGCCCTCAAACTTAACTCTAGAATCAAAGTATATTTTTCCCCTCCTTTCTTTCCAACAATATAGGCATATCAGTAGATGATGAAGATCTTTTATATGTGAGATCCAACAAGCAAAGAGAAATTGCCTTCAGAAACATTCTTCCGGAACATTCCTTCTCTGGATACCTCCATCAAATATCTGCTTTTTCACAGAAGTCTCACAAAAGAATTCCATTAAATATTGTCTACAGATGTATCAGAAACTCCCCAAAATGCTGCATGAATGCATCATGCATCAACTGTAGGAATCAGAGATGGAATTCTTCCAAAAGGTCCAATTTTACCTCTAACAACACCACAGAAACCCCTACATACTTTTACCTGTCTGAATCCTGAATCGAGTTCAGTGTGACTGATATTTGTTAGGCTGCTGTAAAACACAGTGAGTAAACAACTACATGAACCAAGTCTCATCCATGAGGAATTTCCAGTTTTTCAGCCCACTTGATCCACCTGGTACGTTGTGTCAGGTCTTGCCCACAGAAAGTATGGAACTTATCCAGAACAAACTGAGGCATTGGAGAAGCCTTCACCAACCAATTACACCTGCTCTTGTATTTGGCCAACAGCTGAACAACACCAGAATGGGGTCATGGAGAAAAAAGAAGGGGGGAAAAAAAAAGGAAAACAACCTCACCAAAACAAACAACAAAAAATCAACATGCTGCATTTCTTGTATTGTTTTATTTTACTTGAAAGCAAGTCTGTATGGAGTCTGCCTACTCAATACACAAGAATTATTGGCCTGAAGAAAGGGAAAAAAATTAATTCATTTGCTCTCTAGATGACTGTTCATATCCTATTGTGCTTTTATTTTTTAATAGTATTTGCATTTATTTTTAGCAATGATTCCTCTTCTTCTCTAGGCCCTACTGAAAGTTTCACCAGGTATGATATACCCTTGAGATCTGTGTTTAGATATGACCAGCCACCTTTGGTTTTATGGCCAAGGGACTGCAGAAAGTCCACTGGGAATTGGGATAGACCAGACAGACCTGTAACATCTGCAGCCACCAACTTCCAGTTTAGCCTCTAGAAACACTGTCACATTAACAGGGAGCAGAACCAGAATAACCAGCCCATGCTCCTCACAGAAGTCTCCAGGTACCTCTAATGCCTGTCCTTCCACCCCTGGATTTTCAAGCTCTTTGCCCCAACAGAAGAGTAGGAAAGAAGTAAGATATTTTTGTCCAGTTACCTCCCCATTTGCAGAGGCAGGAGAGGTGAATACAGCCCAACTTTTGTGGCCTGTATTCAGGTGCAGTCAAGCACTCAGTAGGAACTGTCTACAGAATCCTGCAAACACTTTACCAAATGGGAACAACATACAGACAAGCAAGGAAATAAAAGCTTTTATGCATATTCCCTTTTCCTAAGGACCACAGAGGTTTGTAATAAGGCAGATCTACTTGAACCATGCTACCCCACAGGCAGCTTCCAACTACAAAGAAGTATCAATCTTGACAGTTTGACTAAACCCCAGTCGTGTTTATAGGCTAGTTTAGCAAGGAAAAAAAGAAGGTAACTTAGTTTTCTAAACAATGCAAGAAAGGTTTCAGATGTAAACAATATTTTTTCCTAAGGCACACCTAGAAAAATGTTGCTCTTATAGTAGAAAGTCTTTCTGTTTCAGCTACAAAATGATTCTTGGGTCCATAATTATTCTAAATTCCTTCCAGGGATGGACACTTACAGAACAGAAGGACTGGATATAATTAGTGTTGATGTAACACCTTGGTTATTAAAGAATCCAGCAGTTGACATGTGCTGTTATTTCTTGACAAGTACAGATTAACTGCAGGACACCACATTTTGCCCCCAATCTCACACATGCATTTTGGACCCCCACGAGGTATGTCTGAAGCTCCAGAATAATCCATCATGTAACACATCAGATACAAATTATTGCTCATCTCTAGTTAAATAGATTTGCTTTCAAACAAGCATATTCTTTTTGCCTGCATCAGTCTTTGTGGAGAAAAGAAAATATGAGAGTAATTGCAAGCCTTGGAAGATCAAACAGAAATATATTTTACAGTAACTTCCAGAACATATAAGCTTTGATGAAACAAAGAATCAGCCTAGGGCCTGACTAAAAGATATAAGCCAAGTCATCATTGTTCCCCCTCACTGTATTCATGAAGTTAAATTTATTAGCTGATGGTTGGAATTTTAAAGGCTGCAAAAGAAGCACCTTACAACAACCCTCCAGAAGACAGATGCACTGAAGCTTTTGAATATCTTCCTGGTAGTCTGGTGTAAAGTGATTTTCAAGCTGCTTCTTTTGACAGACAGTACAAGTGGGCCAGGATAAAAGCCCACAGTCCTCTAGTGCAAAATAGTGTGTTTGAATTGATTTCCATAGAATTAGGAACCCTGGTTTGGGGGGGGGGTTATTATGATTTTTAAATATCCTCACAGACAACTATGAGTTGTTTCAGTGTTTATGGGAATGTGCATATAAATTGAAGAGAGTGGTGGAACAAACCTTTCGGTAGCATTTAAGAAAACCAGTTCAGTAACCTTAAAAGAAAGTTTTCATTTCAACAGGACAGAGGGATGACAGGAGGGGGGGGGGGAAACAAACCACAAAAAACAACAACAACAAAAAAATAAAACAACACCATCTAAAATCTTTCCACACATTAGAAAATGCTCTTTAAAAAAAATAATTTTCTCCTTCCTTCCACAATTCTCTCAACGGACATCCAATTCTTTTTTAGAAATTACTCTGCTCTGGTGACACAGCAGGCACACCTTTCAGCTGGGTTCCAATCCTCCTCGTTTTTTAATGACTCATTAGCAATATGCATTCCTACACATCAGCTTGTCCCTATAGCCACTAAGCCAAAATGTAAATGTTAAGGTCGGTCATATTTACATGTCACCACTTATGCTAATAGCAATCCCAGTACCTTACTCGGTAAGGAAAGTTATCAATCATCTTGAACATGATTAAGCAATAAAGTGAGCAAACAGCTCACAAGGTGATCTCCCCTACTTCTCAGCCAATTAATGCAGCCTTGTACTCCATCTGTTTGGAGAAATGCTTCCTATTGAGTATTCCTTGCCTCCCTCCACACACAAAGAAGTAAACAGGAGCAGCACCATTTTATCATTATTCTTGATAGCACAGACATGCACCTCCAGGAGCTGCAGCTCCCTGAGTGTGTGCTTTCCCAGATGTAGTCCAGATGCCTCCTAAATGCATATGGCAGGAAATTCTTTGCAATCTTTTCTGTTTCCCGTATATTATTGGTTTATAATTGCTGCTATCCATCATAATTTTTTTTTTTTAGCTACTGACTACTGCCCTGCTCTGCAGGTGTGTAGAAGGAACACAGGCCTAGCACACGAGCTAGTTTTATGTCTATCCTGGTGGGGAGCAGTATGGCCAGTCTTAAGGATGTCTTATGGGCAAAAGCTAACATAAACAAGATTAACATAGTATTGCACAGAGTCTAGAAGAGAAATACATAGCATCTAACAGACAATTAGGCTGTTTTCCTGATAACTGAATTTATTTGGCTGTTGTTTGGCTGGAACTGTGCTAACCCAAAGCTCAAACACAGTGCCTGCTAGGGAATAACAACACAGCATAATGCTACCCCACAGGTACACGTTCCAGCTCTGAGAGCACACAGGTCTGTAGTACAACACACAGGTCTCACCAGTGCTCCCAGCAGCAGTCTGGTTGTGCCAACATGGTGCTGTGCTCTGACTAGTTAGCCTGTCTCTACAGCTGCCTCAAGGTTTCCCAGCAGATGCAGGAAAATTGTATCTGTCCCCAGAGCACAAGGTTGGGCTGTTCTTGTGGTTGCAAAAGGCAGGGAGGGAGAAAAAAAGGACAGAGGTACTGCACAGGGACAAAACTGGATTGCACCACATCCTAAATGGAGAGTCCTGGTGAGCAAGGCTAGATACCACTGGAGATGGGTGACACAGAGGTCGAGTTTATTGATACACCCACCACGGCTTCTGAAAGGAGGGATTGGCTGAGATGGCTGTTCCCAGCAGAGCACTTTGAGTGTTGTCCTAATTTACCTTGGGTCCGTTTGCTTCTAAGTTGTAGACTTTATAGTCTATAACGTATAGTCTATAACTTTATAGTCTATAACTTAGAAGCAAACGGGCCCAAGGTAAATAATAACACTATTCTGACTCTGTGGTTTCTAACATTTGATTCATGCTTTGTCTTGCAACACACAGCACAGACATATCATGAAAGATATAACATGTGGTGTGATCAGCCTTGAGTCACTGATTTCCTTAGGTTATTCCATGACCTGCAAAGTTTCCCATGGTTTCTGCAGAGCTTTGCCCTGAGATAGTAAAATTAATGCATTTCTCGTGCTTGGAACCTGGACAGAGCTTCTAAGACAACAGTTATACTGTGATCTTTTCTGGAACATCTCACTAAATACTCCACCAATCATTAAAACCTGAACTGTGAATTAAGGAGCAGCTTATCCAGTTTCATTTGATCAAAAAAGGGGTGAAAATCTCACCAGGTCATTCTAAAGTTCTCAGGAACTGACACTGCTAAGCACAAAAGGCCAGTCCCTGCAAAAGCAAGACAGTGAAATATTCAGAAAAGAATTGACAGGAAGAAACAGTAAGGCATCTATCTCTACCATTTTATTTTGTATAAAATCCTAAACAAATTCCATCAGATAGTGCTAGCTTACTCTCTTTGAGAAAAAAAGTAAATCATAAGGGTTGGTTTGGAGTTCATGCTCTTTTCCCCAGTCATTTTAAGATTCAGCACTGTATTGAGTTGTAATTGTGTCAGTGTACCCCTTACAAATCCTTCTCAGTCAACAGATTGGATAAAAATTGACTGAGGACCTGGGGCCATTATTAACCTTTCCAGGGCCTTTATTCTTGCATGACCATAACGTTTTGCATGACTAGTGAAGATGTATAGATTATTAATCAGTGCCTCTAATCCCTTCCCACACCCACTTCTAAATCAGCAAGGACAACTACTCAGCACTGAATTTTTTCTAATCCATTTCAGCTATTTACAGGCACTTCAAAAAGTCACAGAAGGTTTGACAATACAAGTCTTTTTTTAAGTTGGAAAGAAGTCTTAGAGTTTATTAAAATAAAATTTCTATACTTTCCACCTAGAAGTGAACTTATTATTAAGAACTGTACCAAAACAAATCACCTTCACTACCATATCTCATGTTTGACCTCTAAAGCAGTTCATAATTCAAGTCATGCATCTCCCTGGAGCACAATTTGTTCACCAGGCTTATTCAGAACCAAGATCATACATTTGTTGATCACCAGTTTCAGCCCCTGGATGAAATTATCAAATCCTATTTAATACCCTGACAGTAAGCAAAGTTTAATAAAATAGTATGGAGTTTTACTTTACTCTTTTTTTACATAGATCCTTTTGAAGACTATTAATCCAGGAAAATTAAAGTAGCATAAAATATCATCTCACTCCATAGAAAATCAACCCTAGAAATCTTCAGAGAGTCCTCAAAATAGACATTTAACATCTTAGTCTGTCTCCTAGCAGTACATATGTGGATGTGTGTATTCATGCACAACATGAAGAGGAAGCAGTTCTGTTTCACAAAGCCCTTGGCAGACCATATAGGTAGTAAGTAAGTGTAATGGGGCTGAACAGTATTTTTAGGAATATATTTCAAAAATCATGTTCTTGGAAGAGAATTCTTACAACAGGCTTTGAATTTATTGGTCCTTTAATATTTGCACCATAAGTTTGCTTTCAAAATGCAACAACCTTTTCAGCTCTGCTGCCTACCAGAACAATACCTGCAGAAAATAGACCTTTACGAATGATTGCTGTCATAGTTCATGTTCTTAGTGATATTGGTTGGTTTCAGCAATCAGACAGGATGGCTTCAGAACTCAAAAAAGTCAGCAAGTAAGGAGCATCTTTGTCTGTAGATTCACACACCCTTTGAAGGTAGCACTGCCTTCCTGAAAAAGTCTTACTCGACAGCTGCTTCTTCCTGTCCTTCACCACCACATTTCTCAACCCAGCAAAAGCATTTGTACAGCACCATGGCAAAACATACTATGTAACAAATGGAGAATAAAAACTGACCAGTCAAAAATAGCACTTAATTTTAACCCAGACTATTTTCCGCTAGTAAATCCAGCTAAGAGTGCTTGAGTGCCAGCCTTGGTCTTTCCCTGGCTAAAACATACAAAGACAACATAGACAGTTCTTACTAGCATTTCTTGTGAGTTAAGGCTTTCTAAGGGAAGGAAGTAGACAAGGAATGGAGAAAAAACTATGCTGATTCTCACTGTTCATTAGAGTCCCAGTTCCCTCTACTGAAACCTAAGTAATCTCCTGAAAGCTGTACAAAAGAGATCACTTCCAGCTCCAAGCTCTGAGGATGCTGCATCTCATGACCTGGGAAGTTCACACATGTAATCTAAGGGAACCCATTGCAGTGCCAGAATTGAACCCCCCAAGGTGCTCCTTAAACTTCTGAAGTTATACTCATAAATTCATGCTTCCTGATATATGTGAGCTCTGGACAGTCTACACCAATGTGCAATAGGTGGGCTCTCAGCTCAGACCACAAAGTGTTATGGGGAATATGCATGCACATGCAGGGAACAGAGACAATATATGGCCTTAAAACCCACTCTGGACAATCCCAGAAGAACAGCCAGCTTCTTCAGAGGGTGATTCAAAGCTCTATTAGATTTGTCCTGCCACATTGGTGTCACTTAGAAGTTTCCTTCAAACCTTTTCATGTAAGCCATTGCTGTCTTTCTCTTTTCCTTAATTGCTCTGCAATGTTCTCCTGGAAAGGATCATCTCACTGTAATGTTTACCAGCCTAATTGTGAATGCCTTCTGTCTTCTGAGCCCCTTATTTAATCTTTATATCCCCTCACCCTCCTTTCCTTTATAGCTCTTTGGAGCAGTTCTCTAGTTATTAATATCCTAAATGCACTTGGTTCTGCTGTCTGCTTGGCCAATCTCCCATCTATCAGCTCACACATTCTTTAATTCAGCTGCACATTCTCTCATCATTCATCAGTCCATTTACACATTCTTCTATCCGTCCTCAAGTTCTCTCTCTCTCTCTTCTTCTCACTTGCTGTTCTGTCACCTCTCTCATTTTTACAGAGCTCTGCTGCTTGTCTCCTGTGGGCCTCTGCAGCCCTGGCTCTCCCAGAGTACCAAACAGTGTGTCATTGTATACCATCCTGCCCTCAAAACTGCCATGAAACATTTCACAGCTAATCATACCTGCAAATCCAAGTATGTTTTATACATTCAGTGGCCCTGATTCTGATTTCATTCACTTCACAGCAAATTAAATCAATGCTAGTGGGAATATACAGGTGTAAAATTAGTTTAAGTAAGATGAAAAAGAACTCATATTTTCTACCAATAACATAAGTATTAAAGGGCTAAATAGGAAGTTGGATAAGTTAAAATCCAGCAACTGATCTTTTGAGGAGACTGAAAGACCCTGGAACATTGGAGGATTGTTGTTTTCTTAGCAGAAGTGTGACATAGAAACACTCCCTGAGCTCATGTCATTCAGTCCCAGAGATTGTAATACAATGGAATATGTCTTTCTGAATAAAACAGACACGAGAAAAACACATTAAAAATAGTACAAAATCCAGTACAAATACAATTGACTCCACAGAGGTCCCTCTCAAGGTTCACAAGTGAGGTCCCTAACTAATGGAACTAACAGGCAGAAACAGTACTTGTAACAAACAGGAGAATCCGTGGAAACAATGGAAAAACAAAAGAAACATGGACAACTTTGTTCTGTTAACAGTCAGGCAATGCATGAAAAGGTGAGGCAGATTCTACACACACACACAGATGAAATTAAATTGATGAACTAGACACCCACAACATCTAAGAGACCAGATGAAGATTTAGTTGGTCCTAAGAAAGCAGATCTGAAACGGGCCAGTCTAATAGTCCCCAATATAGAAATAGTCACTGAATTCCATTTGAACTAATAAAATAAATCAGAGACAGAAATGTTCACTGAAAAGGTGCAAAGAAAAGAGAGGGTTCTGTGTCTCACCCTCAAACCTAAAGGAGGAAGAAAGATCTCTTGAGGGAGCTGCTGGAGATGTACTCAGAGTGCAAGAAAAGGACAATCATCAGGAAAAATGGTACTGATAACAGATGAAAATCCAAGGAGGAAGAGACTGCAATGCCAACATTCAGAGAGTAACGACACACAGGAGAAGAAATGAGAGAGGAAAACCACAACATAACCTTAGTCTAAGGATGATCAAGGAACAATACAAAAAGACATTGAGAGCCCATTTGGTTCCATCTCCCAAATGTAAAAGAATAAAAAAACCCCTCAAACTACCAGGAAACAAAAAATAGCTCATTAAAAAAAAAAAAAAAACAAAACCAAAAACACCAAACACACAGAAAATGCCACATGATTATGGAAAAAATTAGATGGAACCAGAGGTTATGTCAACACTACATAATCACTTATCATCAGGATAAGAAAAGAGTTATGAATGGACATTGCAGATCAAACTTCAAACGCCATATCATGTACAAGTTTTGTTCTCCCATTTTACTCATTTCACTGAATTGAACAGTTTGGTGAGACAGAAGAATGAAATTCAAGTGGTTCTTTTACATAAAGATTAGAGAAAAGAAACCCATCAATACCAGGAAAACTGAATGAGGAAAATTAAGACCACCGACAGACTACAAGACCTGACAGAAAACACTCAAGAAGCCAGCCATTATCACAGAAAAAGAGGTAACATGATTTTGCTTTCACAAATAGCTACCACATCTTGGAGAGTTTGAAATGCATGTAAGTGGAACCCAATGGAGGCCACAGAGAGGAAGAGAGGGCAGCAGAGGTTATTTGAACCCAGGAATATGCATCTTAACTGACACAGAGTCATGTTCAGGGAAGGTTTTAGAGGTAATGGAATGCAGATTTAAAGATCATGGAAGAAGTAAGGGGCAAATGAGTTCAAAGAGACCTCATTGACTCTGCCATTCATTCTTGACCTCTGAAATACTTGCAACTTATGATGAAAGCAGTGACATAGGCTTTGCCGTAGCCTTGTTAATTAACTAATTATCCAAGGCCACAACCATAATGAGAACTACACAAACAGCATTCAGAACATATTGTCATTCACTAGATTAAGTTACAGTCAAGGAAAACTATTTTTGTGGTTTATTTCCCCCCTTTCAGACTCCTACAGAATTATGATGATGTGTTAATGGCTTAGAAGTACCTTTAGCAAGTTGGTACAAGGCTCAGCTTTCATTGATAATCAGCAGTTCCAATGAGCCCATAATGATGCTTTAAATTCAGTCCTGAGTGGCTGAGGACCTTTCCCCTCTCCAAAGCATTCATATGGTTTTGATCTCATTGCCTTCTCCAGAGAAGGCTACCCATAGTTTGCAGGGGAGGAGGAGAAGGGATTTTGGAGTGTTGTTTACATTTCCAGGAGACAGTTTTCTGATCTGGATGTTTTAGGAGTCTGCACTTGTTTCATGTAGTTCAACATTTCAATAACAGAAATGACTGGGCTTTGAAGTAACTGCAACCACTCAAGAAGGGAGAAAACCCAAACCCAACCAAAACCAAAACTCTGTGTATCAATGCACACCTCTGTTCAATGTGCATGAGTGTTGAAGAAAGCAAACCTGAGGCTGGCTAAGGGATGGTAGGGATATAAACACTAAAAATATTGCACCTGCATCAGTTGCCATTAACTTTCACTGGGTAACAATGTCTTATGTTCTGATTATGCTATGGAATAAAGAGAAATAAGAGTCTTGTAAAGCCAGTGATGGGTAAAAGCACAGACATGAACAGGTTTCTAACGACAGATCAAAACAGCCGGAGCTACCCACATCCATCTCTCCAGGGCAGCTGTTCCCTACCACACTGCCACACAAGGCTGCATGAGGGCCCATGGGGTGGGAATCGCTTCTCCATGAACATCCTGCCAGCTCAGTCAGCACATGCACAGCACAACACCAACTTAAGCATGCCCTTGTGCACTTCTGAGGGAAAAAGTCACAAATCAAGAAAGCTTAAACTTAAACAGGGATGGTTTTGCATCCACAGAACAATTGAAATGAGTTAAACTAAGCATAGAAGCAAGGATCTACCTTCCAGCACTGTGGCAGGAGTGGGAAGGGGTGGGGAGTGAGGAACACGACTGTTTATTTAAACTCTTTTTTTTAGATGCTGGCTGACTTGGACATTATGAATTTTGTGTATTTATAGAGTTAAGTATCTCAGCTTATGTTGTAACACAACTTGTTTACTAGTTGTTAGCTTAAAGCCTTTGCTTATCTTTAGAAGATTATGACAGAAGGTTTTGGCATGTTTTTTCCCAAAGCTTTTACAAGTTTGAGGTCTTGTCACTTCCCTTTACAACAGGGAGGATGGCTGCAGGCCTGCTCCATAGGGTCTATGGCATTTCATTTCTTTGCATATATTTTATCACTGGTGTCTCACTTAAAATGTTCTATTGTGCTGTATTTCATTGCAGAGGCTAAAGGGGGGATACTTTGCTAGAATTATGTTTGAAAACCAGTCTCAGATTTCTATTGCTGCACGTGATAGATGAAAAAACAGATGAAAGGAGGCCATGGAAATTTTGACTAATGAGGAGAACATGAAATGCAGTTAGCTTTTGGAAATACCTTAAAACAGCAAGTCTATATATACCATGTGCTCTTTCCTAGTTACACAGAGTTTTTATACAGGATTTACCACTGCATTACCTAAGCATTTCAAATACATCATTTCCACGGCACTTTTCTGGGGCACACCTCACTTTACTTGCCCATGCACACCTTGGACATGGAGGTGTTCTAGAAACAGAGTCTGGGCAGTGTTTCTGAAGGGAAGTGCACAACTGTTCCACCAGTTCCCACGAAGCAGAGCATTGCTTACAGCACCTCTCTTCAAGAGACCCAGGTACTTGCCTTGGGACACCCAGCAAGTACAAAGCAAGGCTAGAAATAAACCCCTAACAGATTTAATTAGAGGTTGGTATTTAAACTCTCCTTTTCCCTGTCATCCTTCTGACCAATGGTTGAAATCAGGCATTGACAATAAGAGCTTGAAACTGGTTTCAGGAGACAATTAACAAAAGATCACTCTGCTATCTCTCTGCATAGCTAAGCGGGCATATCAGCAACATAAATCTACCCAGCTCTCGGGCTCTATTTATCATAACTTGTTTGATGCTACTCAAATCACCTTGGGAAGAAGGCATGCTAAAAAAAAAAGAAAAAAGAAAGCATGGATATTTTCTGAGAGCTGCATAATGTGTGCATGATCAAAATATTTTGGTCTCTTAGTCTTCTACAAGTTGTCAATACAGCATTTTAAAACAAATATTTGTGTTATTTAATTCACATATTATGCTAAAACGTCTAGACTGGAATTCTGAATTTAAATCTGAAGTGGTACACATACTGTTCACTGTATTTCTGACTTATTTACAGTGGTTAACAAACTCTTTTATTTTCTTTCTAAAATTCAGACAGACCTCTTAAAAGTGCCAGAACATTTTGGCCAAAACCGTCTGCTGCTTTCTACACTCTCCATTCAAGAACATTAATTCTAAATTTCACATTTTTCCTCACACGGGCCACTGCTTACATGACTACCAGCATGACAACTAAGCCAAGGAGTAATTTAACAAGGTATGCTTCTGAAAAGAAACACAATTTTCATCAGTTTTTCCTCACACTTCTGGTAGAGACTTAATGGAATAGCTAGAATTTTCTCTCCAAGATGAAAACTCTGTCAGGAGAACCAGTAAAAATATGGACTGTTTGAGAGGAACAAGCAGTTTCTCACTCTATTGCTTTGCTGTTTTAACTGACTTCCAGAATCTCTATCGTAGTGACTGTTCTTTTAGGCTACCAAAAAGTGCATTTGATCTCTGTCACTGAAGGAGAGCACTGTGTGTCCACCCTGGGCTGCCACGATTAGACACGAAACTTCCACATCTGGACACCTGTGCTGTGACACTGAATCCCTGCCACACCAGCTGAAAATACAGAGCCAAAATTAGACAAAAATATTAAGTATGCAGACAGTGACAGAAAGTAGTCACTATGCGGGTATAACACAACACCAGCTGGTCTCTATGAGCATTTTTTTTCATTTGTTCTGTTGCAAAACTTGTATTTTTGCCACTCAGCTTCCTTTACAGACTCGGGGGCCACATGTCAGTTGTACTGAATTTCCAGCTGCCACAGCTCAAACGAGGGCTGTTGCATGTCAGAGTTTAGAATGAAACCTGTAGAATGCAGAGAACAGTTACAATACATCCTTTATGATGCTAATGAAAACATAAATAAGGAAATTAAAAAGCCTCCGTCTAAAATAAAAATAGCAGTCACTGACTGTATGAGGCGAAATGAGAACTACATTTCAGCAAGACTACACACTCCTGCAACCAGACTAGAAAAACCTTCTCCTTTGCTCAGTGGGATATTAAAGTTTATAGCTGTACTTCTTATTTTTAGATAGTTCTTTGAATGCATAGCTTCTGGCTTCCTTAATTTCTTTTGTATGTAATATGTTTTGATTTTTTTTTATTTTCGTTTTTTTAAAAGAGCTGCACTGTCATAAATCAGTCCAGTCCACGGAGGTCTTAAAAATTGTAACAGTTACAACTGTAACATTCATAAATACTTTTATTATCCCTTCTAGGCTTGTGGAATGTCTTGACATTCATGTCTCTAACTTGGCACAACAACCAGCATAATTCTGGACATGTGCAAGCACACACACACCCCATCTCACTGCAGGCTGTTTGAGCAAGTCGGAGAGCCCGTGCACACTTCTTTTGTGCAGCAAGTGCTTTAGTGCTCCAGTGTGCATGTGACATAAAGCAGGAGAGGAATCTCGAAGTCATTTCTCACAGGGAAGAGTCACAACTGCTAAAGGCCGATTCTGTGCTGCCGACAGACACACTCTGCACACCTACATCCACTCGGGCTGCTGCTTCCAAAGAGCACAGGCTGCGGGGAACCCCACTGAGTGAGTGCTAATGAACCTCTGCAAGAGAGAGACATCACCACGGCTCTCATAAGGGGTTGGCTGATGATCTTTCAGTTCCACCAGCCAAAGAAATGAAAATGAGTCCAAGTACAGGATTTGTGATCCATGTCCAAAGAGCCACGCAGGAGGCTGAGGGAATGGCTGGTGTGCTTTAGATGTAGCATTATAATTGATGGGTCTGTTTGTAGCTGTGAATGGAGATCTGAATCACTGTAATACAGAGGATTTGCAAGTCATTCTCATAAGACTGGAACCAGGTCCCTTTAGGAAATTTCAATGAATGCAGCCAAGCATTGGTTTTCCTCAAATGTCATCTTTTCCATTGGACACATATAAGCATGTGTTTGATACTACTGCAAGGTGAGTCTCTCAGCCATGCATTCTAATAAATGTTAAGCTTCAAATGTAAAACAGGCTCATGCCACAAAACCACATTTAGTTCTAATCCTTTTACTGCTACTAAACTACGTATTTCCTTAGTTTGCAATCAAATTCACTTGTTTCAAGTGAATGCTCAGCAGCTGTGGAAAATATCTGAAAGAATTAGTGGTTGTTTTGTAGGAATCTCAGAAGAAACATTCCCCTTGTAGTCCTTTGGGGAGGCCACACAGCAAAGGCTGAGAAAACAAAAACACAAAGGAAAAGTCCAGAGGGGGCTACATTCATGCCCACACGAGATGCAAGGTGTGCTGGCTATTTCTAGGCACAGGGAGGGCAAGGATCAGGCCTAGCAAACAGAGCTAGAATTAGCTGGAGAAAAACCCAAACACTACATACAACATATGGAGAAACACCTGAACCACAATTGCCAAGTACATAATGTAGAAATCGAGCACAACACACACACTGCCCTCAACTATCCCTTTAGGTCACATGAGTTCAAAATCTGAGTCTGGATTTGATTGATGCTACAATTCATGAGCCAAATCAGGACTAGTGCTTTGATCCAGGTCTAATAACACCAATTTAAGTTACTTCTGTGACATTTGAGCACCACAGAACAGAAGCCTTGAGATTATCTATTCTTATGAGATGACCCAATTGAGTACAGAAGACTTCCTTGATTCAGGACCTATGCAGATTCCCCCAAAATGAACATTTACTGCTGCAAAAATTAACTGCAAATGCCATTGAGAAGGCATGAGACACTTTAACCATCTTGAGAATGCTTTTGCAATATAACATTGATTATATTAAGGTTCTTATAACACAAGTGGTGTTAGTACATATAAGAATTTTATAAAAGAATGATACAGAATCAGGGAAGGAAAAAGTATCAGATTAGGGTTCCCAGACTTGGCTGCATTTGCAATCCATGCCAAATATGTTCACTGTCAAGCTGTCATTTTACATCAGAAGTTAATTTTCCTGCTATCGATCCTCTCTCTGCTTATTCTTTTTCTCATTCTTCAGCTGCCAGGCTTTTGGAAAACAATAAACAAAACTAAAACAAAGAATTTGAAGCCCCAAATAAATTTTGCACACATTCATTCCATAGTCACCAGCCAGCCTGAATTCTACAGCCTCGTGCAAATTTTCATTAAAATTTCCATGCATTTGAATAATGAGTCACTGTTTAAAAGAGAAAAGGGTAAAAGAGATGTTCTTTCATGTTGAAGAGCAAGCTAAAATCAAATAAAGGGGCTTCACAGCATAGGTGTATGTAATACTATAGTGGCTACACAGAACATACCCTGTTTCTGAGAACAACATCAGACAAGGACAGAGATATGGCCCACAAATCAGGTGCTGGATTTTGATACGGAGTTAATGAAATAAGAGTATAGGGCAGATTGTTACATCAACAGAAAAAGAAAAAGAAGGTTGGTGGGTACAATTGCCCTCAGTGCATTCAAGCTGCATTCTATGTTCCACAGCAGGGCTGTTAGGAATATTCCTGGTTGTTAAGTGAAGGACCAATATTTAGTCTTTACATCAACCTTCTCAGACACATTATTCCTTCTATTCTTTTTTATTTACTCTCATTTCTTCAAGTTGTTTTTGGCTGAGATATAGCATGAGAAAAAGCAGAGCAAAGTATGTTTCAGTAGATGTAAGATCCTTCCGGCACGCAGTGATGGGACACCCTCTCCTGGAGAAACAGACACACTTCCTCTGCTCCACCACTTTCAGTAAAGGAAACCAGTGATATTCCTGGGATCTGGAGATAAACAGCCACAACAAATCTGGATAGAATGAAAAGAACTAGGAATGCTTCTCTTTGATAAAAACAAGATTCTTCCCTGTGGCAAAAGCAGTTAAATACAGCACTCCTCGGAAAAATAATTCGTTCACATTTTAACAATTACCAGCTATATTAGAATCACAATTGAAGAGAAGAACCTCTAGATGAAATCAGTCATGATTTTTGATTCAAATTCAGATCTTCCACAAGAGGGATCCCATTTGTTGACTGACTACCTGCATTTCAAAATATGTCACCTTGAACCTGGCAGCACATCACCATTCAGGTGGCTACCTCCTAAAGTAAGAAATTAAAATAGCTCAGATGGAAACAAAGGGTCATTTTCTTTGGCTAGAAGTCCAAGGTCTACACATTTTCTCCACCCACTTCTTTAAGATGACATGGTTTCACATCATTATGGATTATGGCAATTCTCCCTGATCCATTCATTCATATTTGCTTAGAATGGCACCTGCAAAATTTATGTAAGGTAGGGCTATGAAACTTCTTAAAGGAATGCCTCCAAGAGGCAACCTGGAAATAATAATCAATATGCTATTGCCTGTGGCAATAAAAAGCAGCAAATAGAGCAAATAGAGGGATTTGTGATGCCACTGACCAGGCTGCATGTGACAGAGTGTAAGTTCTGATTGTAGCCTTTGAAAAAGAAAGACCTCTTCAAGTGCTGTGCTCCCAAATGAGCAGCCTGGCCTCCAACATGGCATGTTTCCACAGCAGTGATGTCTTAGACAATACAGTAGAACAAACACCTAGGGAATTCATTTTTACACCCTGAGCCCTGCTGGCAGCTGTGCTGTGTGCACAAACCTGGACAGCTCTCCAGGTGAAGCTTCTGACCTGGACACTGCTGACTTGTATCTTAATTAGATACAAAAGAGAATGGGAGGAGGGAGAGAAAACTCACAGTTCAGCATGGTCACTGATGTGAATTTTGAACTTCATTTGACATTGCTAACATATTTCTCTCATTTGGAGAGCTTCTAACCACAGTCTCCTGTGTTATAACAAGTTTTCAATAAATTACAAATGATCAAACTGCAGGTACCTCTCTCAGTTTGCAGCCCAATTTAGCAAAAATATCAGCAGAACAGCAGCAGCACACAGAGGCTATGGCTGATCAAAGGGGAATTATTCCTCACAGCTTTGGGAGCGTTCAGGCACTGTTTACCTCAAGGCAGGAATGAACAGCAAGGGTAAGGCACTGCAGCCCCCAGGAAGTCCTCGCAGTCTGCAGAGAAAATTTCTAAGATGCATTAAGCACAAAGGTTCTCAGTGCCCAAGGCAAACTGGAAAATATTCCTTCCCTCAAGTTACTTGAACGTTAAATCATCACCTGCAGGCTCAAGCTGTCAGTTCACACCAAGTCCTGTCGTGGTGTCAGGAGTTCTACTCAAATCATTTACTCTCCCCCTCCCCTCCTCAACACACACAGCAGTTTCCTACACAAGCATTAACAGAATACTGAATTACTTTAAGGAAGGAGTGAGATTTATATTCATATATAACATACATTAAATCCCTGATTAAATTCAGCTACTTCCTTCCAAGTCTTCAAACAGTTCTACATTCAATTACAGTTTGGGGTTGTATATATATAAAAAAAAAATAAAATTAATTTCTCGTCATTTCCTGGTGCAAGTGCTACCCTCAGAATGAGTGATCTGGTCTACAAACAGTAAGAATGGACCTTCAAGAATCAGAGAGGCAAGATGCAAATTAAATGCAACCACCTCAGAGATACTCCTGCACTGTAGGATTTATGGCATCCAACTGGCACTAGAGGAAATAGCCAAGGTTCTGGTGA
This sequence comes from Manacus vitellinus, assembly GCF_001715985.3. Classification (NCBI taxonomy): domain Eukaryota; kingdom Metazoa; phylum Chordata; class Aves; order Passeriformes; family Pipridae; genus Manacus; species Manacus vitellinus. Next base: position 3,450,893 of record NW_021940603.1, on the reverse strand, counting down.
AGATCAGGAAAACAGGACTTTGTCTTTCACTGTCTAGTCAAAGCTCTTAGTCCAGCTCACTTCAGTAAAAGGGTGATCTCTCAGAGTATATACACTGGCATAATGGCAGTGGGTCTAATCTCATCTGGCAGTCTCGTGACTAAAAACACAAACACATTAAAAAGGCAGTCATATGTAAGGAACTCAAATTATCACTCTTATCATCATGCAAGCTCGATTAATGGAGGGGAACCAATAGAGTAAACCATTATCAGTTTAGGAAAATGGGAAAATTTGATTTACACACAAGAATTTAATGCAGTCTGTAATGTTTCACATCCAGCATAAAGCCAAAATTCAGGCTATAGATGCTGGAAGTTCTGCATTGCTGTGTTAGCAGTAGTGTGCATTTTGTAAATCCCCATCCACAGAACAGTGAACGTTTACTTTAAGAGAAAGCAATGCAAATGTCTTAACTCTGTTGCACCATAAATTACTAACTGGCTTCTTGAAGAAAAATCCTTTAAAAAATTGTAAAAAACTGGTAAAACTAAAGAGCCTTGCAGCAACCCACCATGCAGAGCAGCCCTTACATCACGACCTACAGAGTGACAAATACAAGGTAATGCCTGCATTTACAAAAGCACAAATGAGGGATGGCACACACTTGGCATCACCCAACTGCAAATTACCTCTTTTTTCACTGCCTTTCCTCAAAATAGAGGATGAAAGACTTTCTATTCCAGGTTACTGTGCAATGGGAGCACATTCTTTCACAGCTCATACCCACCTGACCAGCAAAGAGAACTCAGCAATTGCTCCTAAATGAGTTGCAGGGATTCTCAATTTTATCAAGAGGACCTTTCTCTGATCTGCTTTTAGGAGACGAGCTGACCTAAGTTTCAGGACACTGGATTGATGTTTGCATACACTGATCATATGTGTAGTGCAGTTACATTTTAAGTTATGGCAAAACACACAATTAAGCATTAGAACTTAGCATCCCCAAAAAGTTAACTCATCAGCCAGGTTGATTAAAAAAAAAAAAATCTCTTCAAATAGTATCTCATTTCTGCTGTGCATTTTATCCAGAGGAATCCCGAGGGGACTTTGAAAACTGCAACAAAGCACTGTATAAATTATATACATTATATTGCCATTTCCCTCCCAGATGAACTCTAGCACCTGTCTGACACTGAGCAGCAGAGCTGCACAGCAGGGTGCAGCCTGAAGCTGAGCAGCTTTTTATATGGAAACTGCAGGTGGAGTTCAGAGTCAATGTAATTACAGAGTCTGGAATTTCATCAGAATGCTAAGGTTTAAATTCCTTTCACTACTTCTTGTAAAAGGCTTTAGAATTTGAATTAATAAAAAGGTTTCCCTCCAGCCCTTCTTGATTTGAATTGACATTTCTTCACTCAACTGGCAATTTCAGTGGTCAGTAAAATAGCAGAGGAACTGTTCTCTGTTAGGGCTTCCCGACAGACACTGCATGTTGGAATGAGTTCAGGATTTTCAAACGAGGTGCAGGTGAGCCTTTTCAAAGTTTAGTTCACAGCTGTGAAGGGGCCATGCTCATTTGCTTATCTTAGTAGCATCCATCAGGGAGATGCACGTATCATTTCTTCACACAAATAGCATGCTAACATTTCCAGCAGACTCATCTGGAATTGCTTCTTCTCTTGATATCAGGAAAGCAGACTGCCATGTCAAAAAAATAATTTGGAATGTACCCACCTGCTATCCCTACAGGGGCCTGTCTCTTCAGGGCAGCTGTCTGGGAGCATAGGCAGGATCTGGCAATGGTGCTTATTTGAACCACCCTTATTGACAAATGTCTACTGATGGAAAACAACAAAGGCAAAAGTGCGTTCAGGATTTTCGCAGCCTCACGTCTGCGCATTTTGATCTCATCTCTGATCAACTTTAGTGGCTTCAGAACATGATTTAACTTCCCCTAGAGATGCAGCAACTGCAGGATCTCTTTCCTCTGCCTGGTCATACATTCTTACAAAATCTGTAGAACTCAGTAATTCTGCATTCCTGTCAAATGCTGTTGAAATCAACTCAGGTTCAAAAATTACCAAAGGGAGACCTCTCCCCAAACCAGTACCAGGTGTGATTACAAAATCTCCTCACTTCTGTGTTAAGATGCTACCAATAGACCAGATTCACTCAAGTACTAGATTAAAGTGTCAGAGATTTATGCTCTTTTCTTTCATATACCCAAAAAATTGGTGATTTACAGAGCTGCCTACCAGGGTAACAGCAGCATATTGGCATCCTGTTGGACTGAGGAAAACTCTTCAATAAAAACTACATCTGTTAAGCATGTTTGATAAGGGCACCTAACTTAGATCGATATTTAACAGGACTGTAATCCCCTCTTGCAGAGAAGTTCTGTCATTACAAAAGTTACATTCCATACAGGAAACATGGCTGGAAAATCACACAAAGAAAATTTGAAAATTCACATTTAGGAGGGCCAGAGGAAAGAGAACAGTACACACAGAGAAAAATCTCAATTCTGACTCAACAGATTTAAGAGTTGGGCATAAATAAGAACATGGTGAAAAAAGCTTTAAGAGAATCCCCTGTTAAAAACTGTATGTATATGCAGTCACACAAACAAATGCACATGAAGTCACAGGCACCATTTGGATTCTGGAAAAGCCAAACTTTGCAACCAGATTAAATAAGAAGTTTAAAATAAGAAATTTATAAAGTTTCTAAAAATAGTGGATCAGAGTTCTAAATTCTGTGTCTGAAAAGAATCCCTCAAACACATACCAATATTTTGAAGTTGCCTGAGCTGTTACTGATTTAACAGAATAGTATTTAAGCTTCTTTAGAAAGAGAGAAAACGGGGAGGGAGGGGGAAGATACGGTAGGAAGGAAGTAATGAAAGGTAATGGATTAAGATGATACAGATTTTTCCCTGAGGAGGTTTTTGGCAGGAACCCAGGAACAAAATCTATACTTGCACACTCCCATGGGAACTGAGAGAAATCCCAGCCCTGCCAAATTCTGTGGCTTCATTTTGATGGATGAGAAGACATCAGATAGCTAGTTGAACATGGCTGGGAGACTTGGGAGAAATGTGCAACTTCCAAATATCTGAATTCATGAGCAGTTTGCCAGGAGGCTACCAGAAATACATGCCAGAGGTATTTTATGTGGTAGACATTAGGAATGTATTTCCTTAGAATCAAATTAAAATAAAGGTTGGAAGAGACTTGAAAGTCACCTGTTCATCTCCTAGTACAAAAAAAAATAAATGCTCCCAGAGAGATACTTGTATTCCCTGTTCCTAAAAACACTGAAGACCTGTGGCTTCAGATTGCTCCCCCCAGTTCGTTCTGCCATCATGCTGTGCTTACTCTCACAATTTTTTTCTTAAATATTCAGCTTCAGCATTTTTAACTGCAATTACTTCTAGTCCTAACCATAAGGAAGAAGAGTTTCAAATTTTTTTTTTCTGTCTTCATAGTAACCATCCTTGCATTTGATAAAATCCCTCTCCCCATTCAGTTTCTCTCTAGAGTCTGTCTCACTCTGGGTTGTTTCACCATATTTTTGAGCTTTCTCATTGTTCTGGATGTTCTGTTTTCATAAGTGAACATGGCACTTGAAGCAAGTCCTTCACCAGCACTGAGAAAGTGGAAGGATTGCTCCATGGATTCCCTAGGTCATACCACTTGGTTCTGATTCTCTCTCTCACTCAGCTCTCAGGGTCCTCAAGAACACAGTCCCATCTGTGGTCTGCTAAAGACCCTCCTTCCTCCTTTGACAATGTTATTGCTAAATATTTGTATTTTGTCTTAATTAGTATAATCTGCAGAGCACTTAGTCTTTAAGTTATTCGGAGAGTTATTTTTAATAAATATAGATGGGAAAAATCTTCAAAGATTGCACCAGGTATTTTAACACCATTTCATACTAGCAAAATAATACATTTAAAGATCTTCAAGAGGCAAGAGGAATTGTGACTGTTTCCATGATAAATTGAATGCTTAAGAGAAAAGGGTGAAACATGTTTCATTCTATCTATATTCATTATTTAAAAACACATCAGACTGAGAAAGCATGACCTGGATTCTGTACTGATGAAACAGAACGTCATTTTAAAAAGAAACTGTACAACACTACATTTCCTATTCCAGAGCAGTAAGCAAATTGCTCATAGTATATTTAGAGTTGAAAGTATGCACAATAAGCCATCTACTAATCATCTTTCCATCCACAAATTAACTACAGGACAGCTTCATAATTTAAGTGCCACATCCAGAAATATTCAAAGGGATTTCATGACATATTTCAGTTCTGAGCTTTCATGCAAACTGTTCCCTGCACCTGCTGTTACCAGTGGTTAATATCTGACATTCTGTATCTTTGTCATCTCTTTCACATGCTATGAATATTTATGTTCTCTGATCAGACAGGTTCCAAGCCCTGTTTGGAATACAACTACAAAAATACCTTCACAACAGCCAAAGATGGATGAAATCTATACTCATATTTATAGGGAAATAAACGTTTGTACAAAAGCTGATGACTCTCTGTCAAGTGTGCCAGTGCTAGTTTAGTCCCTCCATGGATACAGCAATTAAAATAAAAAATATTTGAAGCTGGAGCAGCATAGGACATGAACTCCACCTATATCCAGATTTTCTGGATGAAGCAAAAGGCTCATTGGGGTGGCATTCAAGTTACTTGTAGGAAATACCTTCTGGGGGTTTGCTGCAGGGAGAGGAGGTGCTCTCTCCAGAGAAACCCCCGGCTTGCACACTTCATGACACACTTGCTGCTCAGACCTGCTCACTCAGAGGGCAAACATACACACAGAGTTGAAAACATATTCTCGTACCTCTGATTATTTGTATCCAATTAAGGAGTTGGAAGACAGTAAATGGGTCTATTACTCTGACAAAAAGCAAGACGTGACATTTGCATTGTCATCTAATGATGAGGAGGTATCATTACGACCCTATTTAAAACTGAAACCGCAGATGATGGTTTCAGGAACAGCAAACTGCCACTAAACGGTGCCGCTACAGCGACCGAAATACTCACACGGCCCACAGGCAGCGTTTCTGTGTTTGCTCCACACCAGCAGAGGAGGGCAGCAGTGAAAAAGGGGACGGCTACAGAAACAAAGAGGAGCAACCCCGCCGGGTTTAACCTGGTCTCTGCTGGGGCGGGGCAGCAGGGAGGCGATGGCACAGCTGGGGATGGGCAGGGACAGAGCCGCGGCACCTGCGGCACATCCCGACTCCAGCGGCTCCAGCTGAAGGTCGGGCTCGCAGCCTGAAAACCCACCTGCCAAGGAGCTATCAAGGGCACAAAGGCTGTTTTCCCTCCTTCCAAGGACTTCTTCCAGGATTTGTAACAAGTTTTCCTCCTGGCCCAGCAGACGAAGTGAATGTCTGCATCCCTACAAAGTGCTTTACAAAAATTAAGGATGGCAAGCAGTCAGTCCTTTGTGAAAGGGTGAGATTCAGCCAAATCCAATGGTTCCACACAGATACCAGGACACATGGATACTGCTGTGACAATTACCTCCCATTCTATGCCAGTCAGAAGAAACACTGTCAGAAGCAGCACAGATACACAAGCCCTTACAGCTAATGAGACCCTGTCTATGTCTGTGTTAAGCTGGCTGCCTTCCTCCTTATAACCACCACTTCAGAGCAGCATTGGCTGGTTCCAGCCCCCTATTAAAAGAAGAAGTATTTTTATCACTCTTCAGCAAGCTGATGCATTTCAGTGCTCTTTCTTGCCAAAACCCCAATTACCACATCCCAGACTGAAGTTAAATATTAACAGGTAAAACTTTCCACAAACCTACTTAACTGTGGGTTCACATCTAAAGGGTTAGGAACACAGCTGAGAGCACACTAATTGCTGACAAATGTCATCTTACACCAGCCCTATTACATAGTCATGGACATCATTTAAACCCCTATGGAAGAGATGTAAGCAAAAAGATACATCTCTGGCACTTGAGATAGGACTCAAGCCATTATTGTTGCCCACTTGACAGCTAGTAATGACAGAAGCCATTAATCATCCTTCAAGATAAGCCTGAACTATGCATGTATGAATGTAGCAGAAAAGCACTGTAGCCTATTATTTATAATTGTTTAGTTGTTGGGGTTTTTTTTAAAAAAAAGGCACTGAACAGGTCAAAGGGCTGTTATAACCGGCTTTGTTAAAGGAGAACATTAAGTATGTGACCAGCTCAAACAGGAGAATGAAATTAGCAACCAGTGGGCCAACAATGATTCACCAGAAAACAGGCTCGGTTCCCTCTGTTACTCACCACTTTTGGGGCAGACAAACTTTTTAAAAGATGACACAGTCCTATCAGCATTACAGTCATCCCTCTCATCACAAAAATCTGCAGAACACTCTTTTCAGATCACACTGTTTCTGATGACAAAATTGTTTGGTCCTGTTTGATTCACTAGCTCTAGAGAGGCAAGACTGCTGCAGCACTGCCTGCCCAGGTCCAGCCAGCAGCAAGTCAGCACTCCATCTATCCAGCACTCCATCTATCCAGACCCTTTAATCTCCCAGTTTCGTCACACAGTCCCAGGTACACACCAGCCCTCACACATGCACACTGCAGATACCCCTGGAAATGACCTTGGCACTCCTGTCCTGTAGCTGGCCCTGGATCCTCAGTCTCCTGGCTGATGTGCTTAAAACAGCTGCTTCTGTGTACCTGCTCCAGGGAAGATGCATGCAAGAATTTGCAACAGAGGCCATATTTTCTACTTCTTATCTATTTTTCTTTTTTATCTTGTGTATCCTGTTTTGCAAGGAACTACAACAGCAACAACTTCAGCTCCTAAACTTTTCCTCTCCAGATCCTCCAACAACCATTTTACAATGGCATCTTAAAAACTGGCAAACAGAAGATTTTGATTTTTTTTTTTTTTTTTTTTTTTTTTTTTTTGCTGTACCACAACAATTGTTCTTAGAATGAGATCTGGACTGCTTTACATTACAAATGCCATCACTTTTCTTTCACCTTTTTTACTTTCAACTGAAAAAAACCTTAAAGATTACTTTTGTCAGGGGATCTTAAAAGCCTAGCTGAAGTGTAATTCTAAATTGCTTTTGAAAATGACTGTCCAGGACATTTGGAAACAAAGGTTTAATGGTACTTGATTTCAGTTTGAAGGAACTTTGCAAATTCAGAGTCTGTCATCTCTCAACCACCTGAATAAGGACATAGTACACACATGCAGCTGCTTTCATTGTGAAAAAGGGGAAGAAACAAAACCACATGGCAAACAAACTGAGACCAAACCAGAACACTGACAGGGAAAAAAACACTCTGCTTTATACTTCTGTGTAGTATAGGCTTTCCTGATTTCAAAAATAGCTCTGCTGAAAAGTGTAGGACTGAGTTCATTACACGGGACAGCACAGCTGTAGTGACCTGCAGAATACACCTGTGTGCAGCACTCTGAATGACTTGCTTCAAAATAACCACCACAGTTGTTGTCGTTACTCCTTCTTCACCCCACAAGGTTTTGAGCATCTTCCATAAATAACCATTCGCCGAAACCATGGAGAAAGAGGCCTCTTTTTCAGGCTGGAGGGTGAAATCCATCTACGACTTCCCTGGTTGTACTATTTTTCCAGAGCGAGGGCGCATCTTTCCCGGTGTGATTCCCACAACCCCGATGCTGTACCGCACACAGCGGCCACGAGAGCGCGCTCCCAACCCGGTTGTGCTGGCGCGCTCCCGCTCCCAGCGCGTTCCCACGAGAGCTTTCTTCCCGAACTACTTTGCACCCGGATATTTTGCATTGAGATGCCTTCTCGCCCACCCCCGAATGCAAAAATAGAGGACGACAGCCCAAGCCAAGCCATTTGGCATTCACAGTGTGCGAGGAGCGTTTAAAACTAAAACTGTCTGAGAAGAGAAAGAGAAAGGAGGGAGCGGGCAGGGAGGGACGGCACATCAGCACCGAGCTGGAAAATGAGCCGAGCTTTGTGAGGAAGCACTACACACATTTCACTCGCAGTACAAGTACCCAACAGGTTTAAACATCAGCTTCTAAATACTGTGTTTAGCACACAGCAAAATACCCTCCTCCTACATCAATTTCAAGGCAACAGCAGCATCTCAAGAAGCACTCAAAGCAGCAGCTCTTACTTCTGCTCTACCATTTGATTAAATTGTGCAACTGCAGAAGTCAATGTTTCCCAATTGGTAGGTCTAATTCATCAGTGCAGTCCTATAGAAAAACTATTCATAAATTTCAGCATAAATAAATTCCCACCAGTTTCTCTTTTCATTGTACTTAGTTACATTTGTTACCTTAATCCAAACGTAAATCCACTTGAAATTGCAAATTGAATCATAAATTAGGTCAAACTTTGAAAGCTAATGATTAAGCAACTTCAGTAACGAAGTTTGCTTATCATTTTGTCTACACAGCCAGATAAGAGGTTTGTGAGAATGATCTCAGTCTTGCAACTCTTTGAGTACTTCCACTGGCACTGGAGATGGATCAAGTTTTTCATTGCTGCAGATTCTCTGAGTATGTGGCTTAGAAGAGATAAGCATATCTTAATGGACTATGTATATACAGAAGAATAATTAGCTTTCTTAAAATTTATTTTTACCTTAGAGATTTGGTACTGCCCACCCAGTGACATACAGGTGAGCAGGTGCTGGTACCATGGCAAGTGAGTTATTGCTCACACTGAAAACAATTTATGACATAAACACAAAAATATTAAAAGACTGGAAAAAATACCTTTTGCTGTTATTGATCTGCATCTTCAGCCATCTAAACAATATGAAGAATCTGACCCTTCTGTAACTTTAAAATTTTTGTTCCAGATTTTCCTTAAATTCCCCAGTCAAGGTTTCTTGCCACTGCCCTGACCACAGTGGAAGGCCATGCTGGCTGAAACAGCTGCCAAGCTCTTTATCATAACCAGGACAAGAGATGGAGCTACTGGAGATTCCCCACTGATGGGCCAAGGTGATGAAGGGACTGGAGCACCTCTTCCATGAGGGTAGGCTGAGAGAGCTGGGTTTGTTGGCCCAGGGAAGAGAAGGCTCAAGGGGATTTCATCAATGTATATAAATAATTAAGGGTGATTAAGAGAGAATAGAATTCAGTGAGGAATAGCAGTTCTCATACCTCTCTAAGCATAAGGAAAATTCTGGCTAGAGGATATCAATACTTCATATTCACAGTTACTGCCATTTCTAAGGACACCCTTCAACACAGCAGCATTGGCTGAGATTAGACAGGATGAACATTTGACATCTGGGGCAATCTGAGGAACTGCAGCTACTAACAACCTGATCTTTCTGCATCTCTCTCACTTTCTTCTATGGCTATACAGATGAACACATTTTCTGGCACCCAACTCACCTGATTTACGTAGGGGAGTTAACCCCAAGGTCTGCGTGAGACTTCAAGCAGAATTCTTGCTGGTTGACCAGCTACCAGTGGTGCGTAAAACCAGTGCTTTTTTTGTTGCTCTGCAAAAAAAGTTAAGCAAGAAGTTTGGAAAACTGCTGCGATATCCATTAATATCTGGGATTCCAGTGCTTCTTTGAGCCTGACAAATAAAAAATCCATCCAAATTCACCTCTCCTCCAATTCACAGGCCTACAACAGACAAAAGGGATCTTTCCGCACAAGGAAATCAAAAGAAAACACTTCTATGGTCTGTCTTTAAAAGAAGATGCAAGTTAGCTGCTACTCCTAACATAGGCTTTTGAAGACACCAAGACTGGCATTTACAAAAGCTGTTAGGGGGGTTCAGTGTTTCTAAATAAACATCAATTATATGCCTATGGTAATGTTTCCTGCCCTTCAGGATCAGTCCTGTAAATGGTCACAAACAGCATCAAAGCTCCAACAGAGAACATTCTGAAGAGCTACAGGTGCCCTCTGTTGGTACCTCAACAGCTCTGGAGTATTTGCTTCTAATATTGGACAAATGGTCACATTCACCTAATTTATACACTGAGCTCAACTTTCAGATTCTCTCTTCCTGTTTGCCCTCCAGCACACAAACGTGGATGATGGAAAACAGAGCTAGTTTCTTAGATAGAAAGAAAATGTTTCGAATCTAATGTGGTACAAAAGCCCCAAATATTTTATCAGGATTTCTAGTCCAGTATTTACAAAACACATACATGCTCCTTCTCAGGCTGGGACCCAGAACATATCAAGTGCAGAAGTCACAAATGCAACAAACAGCTTAACAATACACACCCTGTTGCTGCAAAGAGCCAAAGAAGTCACAATGAACATAACACACAAGTATACAAAGAGTCCCCAGAATTTTATTTAAAGATATATGTTCAAATGCAGCATTGAAAAAAGAGAGAGTGGAATGCCAATAGTCAGAGAACTTATGCAGAGTTATGTTTTCTTTGATGAACTAGCACCATTGAATCACAAGTCACAGACTAATTTATTTCTAGAGGTGTAAAAACCTTCCACCATTATAAAATTTCTATGAATTCTAGTAAAAATTGATTCTCAATTTACTACTCCTACAGAGATGAAAGCAGTCTGAAGTACAAGTTTTCACATCTACTCATTGTTCAAATTACCCATAAACTACAGTTTTTTCTTGAGTCTAAACATCCCGATCAAGGGGAAAAAAATGTCTAAAAAGTGAACTTCACAAGTCTTTACAAACTAAACAAGTAAGAAAAATCTACTGTGTTATAAATATACACAGTACAATATGTACAAGTCTGGTCTTATAAAATAAGAGCTTCCTAGTTCATAAAAATACTAACTCAGCTACAAAATTTTCCCAGTATTTAGTCAAGCTGTCTCAAGCAGTCACCATAGCAAATTCCTAAACCACTGATTTGTTCCATAACACAACAGTTTGAACATGTTCACAATGGGAAAGAGCCCAACACTTCACCATAAAACTGCTTTCTAATCCTAATTTCCCACTCAGGTTCAGTGACACTGCTAGTGTTTGCTATCTATTTTAATGTCACAAGACCTTTACATATTTCTAGACTGTGTTTGAACTATTCAAAGTGCTGAAAGTGCAATCAAAGAATAGAGTTCTGTATCCATTTTCCAGTGCATCCTTCTCTGGCACTGGTAACAGTAGCCACGTGTTTATAGGTCTGTGAGGTCAACAAGGCACACACTCATTTGTACATGCTCAGGTAAGTATGCACAGACACACACATGCACTTTGCTTTAAAGATCTGCCCCATAACATTGGAAGGCTTCTTTTGAATAAGGAAATTCAAAAATTCCTTACAAATGCCTTAATGCAGATCCTGGAATTCATAAAAGACCCTGACACAAACTGCTTAAAAAGACTGTGAGATGGTGGTGGGAAAAAAAAAAAAAGTTTTGGTTTTAAACTTATTGTATCCAAGTATTGCTCTGGAATACAGAGACACAAAGTCTATGCTCTCTCACTCTTTATCAAGCCATGTCCAGGTTACAGTAGCCCATGTGATTTATCGTTACAATTAACAGCATTTGTGAGCACACACATATGTAACACTCGGTATTTGTTCTTCTACTGGAGACCATCTGCAGTCTGAATGAAAATGAAACCATTTGAAGAATGTTTCAAGCAATATCCTTCTGTACTTACACACACAAGTACAAGAAATAACAAAGCTGAGTTGTGCCTCAACCAGAAAACAGATTTCACTGAGACAAGTTAACATTGCCTCCTTTTCTCTCTCCTTCTCTACAGTGCTCTCCTCCGACAGGCATCATAGTAACTCGTGCTGTTAAAAATTAAGAACATATCCCTCTTGACAAAGTTGACAAATTTTTCTAGTGGGCACATTGGCTTGCTGGAATGTTTATAATGATCCTTGCAGAACGAGGTCTGGAATGTAACGTCAGCACCGTTATACAGGATGCGGATAAAGTGTTCTTTGGGTCTCTTCCCATCCTGCCACAGCTCAAAAACTAATCTGGCAGCAAACCTAGGAAATCTGGCCTCTGTAATGCCCAAGGCACTGAGAACAGGTGACAGTGTGACATCATGTGCAGAGTAGAGAACAAATACTTCTTCTTTCTTGCCTTCAGCGACACGTTGCAGCCGATCAACAGTCTGGTTGAGGAAAGGATGAGTGGCCAATAGCGCATACAAGAAATAAAGTTTCTTTTCCTGTCTTTCTCTCTCATCCTCCAACTGATGTCTCTTGATTACTTTGAAGTGTTCCATACCAATGCAGCCAGTTTTGGTACACGGAAAAGTGACATTGTGGCAAAAATAGCACAGGAGAGAATCAATAGGGTTAGAAGCTCTCAGCTGCCTGGTGGGAATGCCCACAATCTTTGCCATATCCACATATATTTTCTCCAAATCATTGTTTTTCACCCGCAAGCTGTACTGTCTGCGTTGCTCCTCCTCTAGGTAGTGGTTTCTCATGGGGCAGTCGCAGCTTCCAGAGCAGAAAATGGTGCTCCACTGAAGCCTCATGTTAATTTTTTTCCAGTCAAAATCTGGCAGGAAGGTGTAGAGCAGGGCCAATGCACTCTGCAGGGTTCGACTTTTCCCTGTTGTCTCCAAGTAGAGCTGTTTTGCTGTCCAGTCACTGGGAAGCAGTTTATGTTTGTTTATGTAAATTTCTCGTAATTGTTGTCCATTCCTCAAGTGTTGTACAACCCCTGAAAGAGAATTTTTGAAGAAGTTACAACATATGATTTGAAACTTCGTAGTTTTGAAAAATAAAAAAAATACAGCTAGTAGCCTTACTGATAAATGAACACTTAGTTAAAAGGTTATGAACTTACAAAACTGAACTTCACTTATGATTGACTAGTACAAAAATCGTCTGAAATACGAGATACCTGTTATTCTTCAGTATCTCTCAGATTCTAGGAACTAAACTGAAATATAGGTAGAAAAACCTGGTTCAACAAGATTTGTTTAAAACCTTAGTGGTTTAATATTTGTTCCTTGGACCAAGACAGAGACTGAATGGATCTAACATGACTATAAAAGTAGTTTTGAAGATGATTTTGAAGAGGGACCCAGACAGGCAGAGAATGCTTTGCTCCCTGAAAATTTATGGCAGCCAGTAAAACCACCAGCAGTCACAAAACAAATACACAGAATGTAAATTAGTGTGTAAACTCACAAAACAGTGGTGCCATCAAACTTTCTTCTCCAGCCTCCTTCAGGAGGTTTTTTGGTTTTTTTAAACAAAAAGTTGTTTAAATTTTAAACAATTTAAATTGTTTGATAATTCTTACACTAGAGCTCTGCCAGATGGGAAGGAAAAGGTGTGCAACCTCGTGACACACCAAGACCTTTGCTCCAGAATCTGTGTTTCTTGCATTAGCCTCTCACAGCAGCAAAGCAACAGGCAGGAACCATCTATGCACCATAACATACATTGCTAGAGGCAACAGGAGTCCCCAAATACCAGTTACAATCCCTGTGCTGTGTGCAATTCCACATACAACAAGCTGTGCTGGGAAGTGTCAGGGAGTGGTCCATGGTATCCTGCCTCAATTTCTCCTGACATCACTTTGCAACACTTGACACTGACCAAGTTTTTTTTTCCCATGGGAACACATAAGGATTTGACAGGCACCAGATGTATAAAGTATTTCTGTAATACAGGCATCCAGTTTGTCTGTTACATCAGAACCCCTTGTAAGGGACACAGCAGCTACAACACAGGTAAAAGCAGGCCACTAAGTGATTGTTCTTCAGTTCCAGGGCTCCTCTGAATCACAAACCAGTCAGTAACAAAGCACCAGATTCTTCCTCAGGAGGTACTGAGCAGTGTTGTTTGTCACAAGGGTAACAAAGCAATTTTGTGCTGTAAAGCAATATGATGGAAAGGTGCTCTGACCTGCTACAAATAAAGTTAAGAGATGCCAAGCTTGACCAGTCTGTAACAGAATTGTCAAGCTTAAGGATAAACCATGATTTCTACAACTGCTGCCACTTTTTACAGTAGAGAGACTAATACTTTATTCATATCCCAGCATAACCTATGCTATGACCAACATGATAAGCTTCCATAAAAAAGCATTTATGTCAACATAAAGAAAATAGAAGATCTCTTTCAAGCAGACTGTGTTTAAGAGAGCAGAGGACAGAGCTGCTATGGAAACTCACCTGTCTGAGTAAGCTCTCCCATCTCACACTGAGAATGACTGGGGTAGCGAGGGAGGCTGCTCAGGGAACCATCCATTTGGGCTGCAGACCCTTTGGACATATGTTTAATGAAAGCTTCAAGCTGAGGATGAGAAGGTTTCCTAGAGAGGTAAAAACCAAAATGTGAAAACTCCCAAAAGCATATGGGAAAACAGCTCTAGAGAGTCAAGTATTCCAAGTATGTCAGCTCTGAAATTTCATGGTGTGAGGTTATTTCCCACTGAGACTCCATCTGCATTACTAGGGACTTTTGCAAGTATGGAAAAGAAATCTAACTACTCACTATCTACCAAAGAGATATACTGAAACAGATGTCTTCTCATGTTAAGATTATGATACCTTTCAGTAAGCAATTTGGAAAGATTTTTTTTGTTTGTTTGTTTTTAAATGCAGTCACTAATACTGGTGTGAATTGAAATATATATAAAATCCTTATAAAAAAAACAAATGTCTCTCCAGTTTCTGAAGTACCATTGCACTTACAGCACAGCCAAGGGCACTACCAATCTAAAGGGGTTCAAACAACCAGTATTTTAAGTAGATGATCTTGAAGGAATTTTTGAACTCTGTAACGTACAATGCTGATTACAATCTCAGCCTTTCTTTCTAATTACTTCAGACCTTAGGCACATGTAGTCTCCATTAAGTGGTACCTGGGAAGTAGTATCCAGAGGCCCCATTAAAATTGAAAGTCATTGTTTCGGGTATTGTACTATAACCCAGGAAGGAAGAGGCCAACACTGTTGGACACTTGAACAGATAAGATACCCCCACCATGCAAGTAATGAATACAGCTGGAAAAGAAATATACACCAAAATGCCTAACTTAACTCACTGAAACAGAATTCAAGTCCATGAAAGAATTCTCAGATCTCCTAAACTCATCTGCAAATTTCAAAGACACTCTGGACTCAGCTCACTGTGGTACTGCTGTGCAGAAAACTACAGATACAAAACAGGCCACAAACAGTGTAACCCAAAGCGGCGTGAACCTTTAAAAAATAAGTCTGTGCTCACATTTCTACAGCAGAAATGCATTACATAAGCAGGGATTTCTTTGTTAAATGTCAGCGGTTACCAAATGTCAACAGTTACCAAATGTCACACAGTCACTTCTCTGCTTTTGTGCAGAACTAAAACAGAAACTGTTTGGCAACCCAATCTGCCCCAGATGGTTGTCATTTTAATAGGACTTTCAGCCTGAATAGGGTCAATATTTTTGAATGTTGCTTAAAAAAAACACTAAAATTATATATATAAGATAAATTCTGCCTGAGATATTTTACAGAAGTCTGGAGTTTGTGTTTATTCCTCATATTTCCATTTGCTAGAATGATAAACTATTTTGATATAAAAACCTCAGGTCTAAAAAACAAAAAAGCAGAGTTGCAGGACCCACCAGAGGGAGCAATAACACTACTAAAGTAGGAATGAGTGTCTGGAATCAAAGTTTACTGGGACAAAGACATCCCTGCTTATGTAGAAGAGCCAACTGAGAAACTCTTATACACGAGAAGACCTCTTGCAGAGCTGTGTTCACAGCATGAATATACAGGAGATGTCATAAGAGTCAGTGCCTGTCAATAGAAAGGTTGCTCATATAATTTTGTAAAACTTGAGTTTTCCAGTATTTAATTTACCTTCAGGAAAAAAAAAACCTCCTGGAAGGAAAATGTTACAATAAATCATGGTACAAGTGCCAGTAACAAAACAACGCAAAATGAGACAAAAAGCGTAATGAGATAAAAGGTCAGATTAATCATTCCATTTTTCCTTCAATTAGAAAGGAAACCCAGCCAACTTATGACACTGCAACTCCACAGTTTCTTCTGCATATTACAATTTTAACAAGGCAAATGAAGATTAATATTTGCAAAGCAGAGATACATAAATCAGGCTTTGTTCCTTTCTCAAGCAGTCGAGGCTTCCTGTTGTACAAGTGTACATTAGAAGCTCACTCAAGCTCCAAACGAGAATTTCAAACTGAACATTTTGTACATTACACTATTTTCACAGCCCAGCACTGCAACCTAAAAATGGGAGAAGTTGAGAAAATTAAATTAAACCCACTAGCAAATTGCTCTTTAAGCTTACCACAAAGGTAGGAGGCTGAACTACCAATTTTCTAAATCTTGTACTTTACAAAAGTCTACACATGAATAAATTGTCAACCTCAATTTTCCTTAAACTCCATTTATTTAATTAGCAAGTTCTGCAAATACATGTGAAAGAAAACTTTGAGGAACTGTATTATCCATTCAACTTCTTTTGCTGCTTTGTTTATAAAAACCTGAAAGAATTCTAATGGAATCAAACCTGTGCTGACGAAACTGCCAGCAACCACTTGTGGGAAGGAAGAAAGGAAAGAAGTATTTGTCAGTGCTTTGCAAAAAGATTTCTCTAAAAACATGGCAGGTAAGTCAAATTTTCATATAGATATCTAGATGCAAGTTACTTAGCTTTGAATTACACTATATTTAAAGTTAAGACAAGATAAGCACATGCTTGCAGAATCAAATTATGAAATATGACAAATTCAAAGCTTACTACTTGATAAATATATTCCAGGGGAAAATAAAAAAAAAAAAAAATCAAACAATAGAAATAAGAGCCATTCTGCCTGAAGGAGACAGACATCTCAGGCTACAGAATACTTTTATCCTGAATGTAATCCTCATGTATGGAACCAAATTCTGAAAATACCAGAAATTCTCCTCAATTAACCCTGTACAACTGGGCAAATAAACACATATTTTTCTCAGCAGCAAAATTTACAACAGCATTCAGGCTGCCAGCTGACAAACCATTCCCCCTCCCACCCCAAGATTTCTCTTTTATTTAGAATATGAATCCTCCTGTTGAATTGGCCAATTTACAGATGCTGCAGGAGATGGAGTATCCAGGCAACCCGGCTGGGGCTGCTGGAGCAGGAAGCAAAGGAAATTGCTCAGTTGTACAGCTGAAAAGACTGAATTATCCTTGAAATTTTATTTCCATAAAAGTAATCAGAAAATAAAAATGGGCTAAAGGGATATCCTTCTGTCATTTGCCCAGCATTACAATGGCAAGCTACCACATTTGGCAATAGTATTAGTACAATAAATATTTCAGATTTTGTCAGAGCATAAGCTTTTCACTTAAATCCACTAGCAATAGCCACAATTCCTAATTTTGAACATTTGTTTCCCATATTTCAAGTCTGATAATTTGCCTTTTAATGATTTTATTTTTGTAAAATAGAATGAATTTTACCTGTAACAAAACTGAGGATGCTTCTTTTCCCTCATAGTAATTAATTCAGTTTATCTTTTCCTTATTTACAAACTAAACACTGGGATAATAGATGCCAGATTTAACACTGTAGTTTTCATGCACTAGCATTAAAATGGACCAACATTGAAATCCTTATTCAACACTTAAATATCTTATTTGTAAAGGTCTTAAAAAGCTTTAATACTGAAATATCACCCCTTTATTGCTACACTGTAACCAGTGTACATGGAAAGAAATCACACTGCCCAACTATTTGAACTCTATGTGCATTTCTGCCAGGAACTGAGCTGACATCCTTCAATAAAAATTGGCTTTCTCCTTGAGGCGTTCAGATACAAAAATGAATGGCACACAGACATGACCTTTCTGTAAGTGTACAGCATGTGATTCTGTCTGCAAACTGTACCAAGCAAGCCCCTTTTTTCTTTACTTAAAATGCAAAAAATTATTTTATAACTTCAAGCAAAAATAACGTGTCTTTTCTGTGAAGTTCGAGTAGACAGAAAAAAGGGTCAGATCAAAGGACTGCACTGTTTCCTTTTTAGAAGGCAAATGAATGGAAAGAGCCACTAAACCCAACAATAGATCAGTGTAGTCTACAAAAGAGATCCTAAGGCATTAGTAGTACTGTTGGGGATTATTTATTCATAAAGGTCTCACAGCTTTTACATTTTTATAACAAACTCTACAGTGCTCCCCTGGTAGGTACCTGGGACTGGATGATCTGTAAGGTCCTTTTCCACCCAAACCATCTTGTGATTTTATAATTCCACCTACTTCACTGCTCTTCTGAGTCTTTAGAGTCGAGAGGAGACCTTTCTTCACCTAATTCTGGTCTGGATTGTACTTTGACCTCACCCCAAGTCAAATCCACACCTCCTTTAGCTCACAGTATGATACTTTCCTCTCCCACACTTTTCCATCTCATTTTTGTGGCAGTTTCAAAACATGTGCCTATTGAACATAAAATTTCAGTATTTGTTACTAAGCTTCTTATGATTAACATCAACACCTCTCAGAACGCCTTAAAGCATATGCTAATTAACCCAGTTTACTATCAAATTATGTCAGTCTTCTGAAATCATTTTAGCATCTTCCAAAAAACATTTCTTCTCTCTCTCACATATAAACTCAGTGAAGAAACACTGCATATTTTTTTACTTTTGACACTGTAAATGTGATCTACATAAGGAACAAAAAATGGGAGAATAATTTATTTCCCTCATAAGTAAACACTACAATGAAAAGATTTTCATAACATCATTCAGTTGATTTTCTCGAGGAAAAAAAGTGTATATTATTCAGTTCCCTTTGGAAATTTGCATCCAGAACAATGAAAATAATAATAATAATGTTAATTGAAGTTTTAGAGGGAAGAAATCTCCAAAGCATTTAATCCATTTGCTTATATTCATTCCACACTTATATGTCACAATCCGTCATTCGCGAAACCAAAGAGTGACCTCAAGGCTATTTTGCATATCCATTAGAAGTCCATGGGGCTGTAGCATAATCTGCTTAATTAATGAATTCCATCAGCTGAATGCCAAGTCAAATAAAGAACAGCCTGCATATGAGCAGCATGCTTATCTGATGCTATAAGTCCAAAAAGCTTAAACAAGCCAGACTTTCAATCAGACACCTCAACTGTACAGCACCAAGAAGCCTTCAGTTCAAAGGCAGTGATTACAGACCTTGTCATACTCCCCTTATAAATATGTTTACAATGAAACACCACGTTTACATCATAAAGGAATATAAGCCCAACAGCCAAACACAGCAAATCACTTCCTGATGCTAAAGTAATAAATGTTCCACTCAAAACACCTGCCAAAGCAGCAACAATTCCAGCCCTATTCAGGAAGGTCAGCTTTAACACCTCTGGACAGAACAGTGCAGAGCCAACTCCTTTAATCTTTCTGCTGCCCTAAAACAGGATATTCTGTTTTACCTAAGTTCTGCTCTTGGGGAGACAAGGTCTTGCAGTGGCTGTGAATGTTAAGGGATGTGTACAGATGTATCATCTGTACACTGATGCTCTAATGCTTCATAAATGGTGTGAGCCAAGGGTATCTCCCCCGCTGGGCTCCTCCGAGCCTGACACTGTGCTCTCCTAACTGCTCCACTTGGTCATTCTGTGTCAAAAGCCACACTGCTTCCTTGCCTTTTATGAATAGTTTTTATGACTCCAGGGCCTTCATATTGTATTCCTTGACTGAAGCTGAAGTGGAAATAGCTATAAAATCTTCTCTGACAAATACAAAACTGAGGTCTCATGTGGCACTTTAATATTGAGAAATACAGCTACTAATCCAACATTGTCACTTGCAGTTAACATCTTCTCGACAAAGCTTTCTCACATACCTTCTAACATGACAGATATTAAGCAAGATCAGAAGATCAGAGCCGCTAAGAACTCAATGAAAATCTGGATCATATTTCTTTACTTAGTACTGCATGCTGAAAATAGTCTCACCCCTAAAGGCAAGTCACTAATAATGTTATCATAGCTATTAGCAAACGATTCATTTTCCATCTTGTTACAGAAATTAATTGCCCACTCAGCTCTATGGCAGAGATAACTGGAGTTTGGTCACCATTGATCACAACTCTGTCTGCCTCCATTCACCCAATTCCTTATCCACTGAGCAGTCCATCCTTCAAATCCATGTCTCTCCAATTTGGAGATAAGGATGTCACGTAGGACTGTACTGAAAGCCCTACAGAAGTGCAGGTAGATGACACTGGTCAGTCTTCCCTTGTTGACTGTTGCAGTCACTCCATCAAAGAAGGCCACCAGACTGGTCAGGCACAATTTGCCCTTACTAAAGCCATGCTGGCTGTCTTGGATCACCCCCTTGTATTGCATGTGCCTTAAAATGCTTCCATGAGGATCTACTCCATGATCTTCCCAGGCACTGAGGTAAAATGCACTTTCAGCATGGCCTTAACACTTTCAGCATGACAGAGAACAGCCAATTCTGAATGAAGAAATAATGCTCTTGCTTTTCTGGTGTAGAATTAAAGACAGAGGAGATTCCATGCTATTCTGGGAAAAGGTATTTATGGTGTATCTACAGTGCTGTGTTTATCTATTGTGCCTCTTTTCCTGAGTAATGTATGCAGGAACACAAAGCAGACCCAGCCCCAATCACTTGGAAATCTCCACACCTGACACCGCTGAGGTGGCAGTAGCATAAAGATGTATATTTGCCTAAAGGTTTTGCTAACATATCTGACAGTTTTTCTTTATATTTTTCTTTTAATTGTAAGTATTCAGTAGGTTCACTGGTAATTTCTTTACTGGAAAAAAAAAATAATACCATAGATCCTTTTAAAAAGGAGAAAAAAACCACATGTAATCAAGCAATCTAGGGCAAAGGTTGGGGATTTACATCATCACTGTTTATTTCTACTGCTTTACACTATAATTCACCTTTATCAGCGAGTAAACTCTAAGCAAAAAGAAAGGTTCTTCCATGGGGAAGAGAAGCAATTCAGATCATATCTACAGCTCAAAGTGGTTCAGGTGTGAAACAGACATCAGCAACCTACATAGACATGACCTCAGACAGAAGCACTGTACTGATACAGAAAGGAAACCAGTGTTTTAAGGTCAGTCAGACACAAATAACTTAGTGTGACAGTACTTAACAGTGAGTGCTAACTACAGGAAAAGGGTAGTTTACAAGTCACAAAATGCATCTTCTGTTAATTTGCATTTTTAAGTTAAATGTACAACTTCCATTTTTTCCCTGAATTTTGACACAAATCATTAATTTAAGGGAACTCTGATAGCCTATATTTCTGAAAAGTAAAAGAAAGAAATAATAATATAAAATACAAATGTCAGTGATGTAGTGATGAACTGACTGAGACCTTTTTGTATTCAGATGAAAGGAAACATGCTGAGCTGAAATGGAAGAGGCTATCTAAAATGCTGCACTTACATTTTGAAAATGTGTAAAAGCTTATCTAAGAGGAATGGCAACCTAAATATTCAATTAAATAGCTTTTTCTTTTTAAAGAAATATGAAGAACTTATTCTGATCTGAGCTGGTAACAGGTAATAGTTCTTGTTTCAAGGGAAGTATTGCACCACTGATACAGGGATTGTTTTTTTTAAACCATAACAATACACAAATATCTGACGTGACGTACTTCAGGTTGCACAAATTGTTTCCTGAAGAAGAACAAAATAATTCTCAAGCAAAACAAGCATTTAGGAATGACAAAACCCAAGAATTTTACCTGCTGGGCACCAACATACAGTCAATGTCAGGTCTCTTTGTCTTGGGAATGGCATAGAGTGGATACCTATCACCATGTCGAATCAACACTTGAACTGACACCAGCTTAAAATAATGAGGTGCATGACCTAAAGTGAGGAAAGAGGAAGAAAAAAAGAGACAAAATATGTTACCTGCCCACACTTTCTTTAATAAAAAAGCAGGTATAGTTAGCTCAATAGCTTTGTTATTGCAATGAAAGAAAACACCCCTAAGAAATTATAACTTACCATCCCAAAAAAGATTTCACTTTAAACTGCAAGATAAATTACGCAAGACTGAGTTTCTTAGAACATCTCCATAGGACCTCTGAAGTCCAACAACCACACAAGACATTATTCAAGCACCAAACTCTGCCAACACAATAAGGTTATTCCACTTTTATGCCTCTCTTCCAGACCCCACCATAATGATAGATTTTGCAGCATGTCTAATCTGGAGCTTTTTGATATACTAGTTTGTAATTTATTTTATATGTATTAGTGGGATATGCTAATGAGGGAATTAATTCAGACTCCCTTGCTGCTGCAGTCGCTGTAGGGTAAAGAATGCAAATATGCCTTCTAGCTGACCATGTCTAATGGTTTGGAATCCAAAATTAATTACTTCTGTAGGGTTGGTTTTTTTTCAAAATTCCAAGTCAACTGTTTGCAATACATCTCACTTGTACTAAATATTACAATTCAATTACAATTACAATTCCCAAACCTTTTAATTTTAGGCCATTGGCTGGAGACAGAATCACTTCCAAAAATCAAGACAACAGAGAGGATACAAAGGGAAGAAAAGAAGAACAGCATATTTTGAATGACTTAAGGAAATTCAGCAACCAGTTCATGTTTGCTGTACCTTCTCCAAGTACCAAAGAACGGAGCATGCACAAAGTTATCAATTCCAGTGACAGTACACAGAAACAAGCAACTAAGCTGTGGTTTGCACTCCCAAAACTTACCTTCCATGCTGCGTTCGGCAATGGTGGGAATATTGCAGTAAACATGAGCTTCATAAACAGGATCTATGGCAGGAGGCTCTGTCAGCAAATCAGGCATTATTCTCTTTCGACTCTTAGGATTCAGCCCATCTTCCCTGACTGGGTTTACTGGTATTAAATGCACTGAAAGATACAAAGCATACACCATACATCTTTAGGAAGGTTTAAGGACATAGAAGACTATGGCTTTTTAAAAAATATTTTTAAGTAATTATGACAAAGACTGTGGTTTCCATGAGAGGATGTCTCTCAATAGTATACAACTTTGTTGTGATTTTTTTGCTGATTTACACAGCCCAGAAGAGCTCCTTGGCAAAGCCAGTGCTTGGCTAAGACTTCAGAATAGACCTGGATGTAGAACAATGCTGCCTTTTACACTCTTCTTGAAGCTACTTTTTCTGTCAGTCTCTGATGAAGCTCTAAGAACATGAATTGAAGAAAAAGGGCCACAACAGGTCCAGCTGTTTCTCATCATTTTCGCTTAAAAACTGACAGTGAAGGACATCAGCACAAGACACAGCACAGTTATGATGATGGTAGTGCAAACCATTGGGAATATAGAGTAGTTAAGATTGAAGGATCTGGAGTATTCATCATTTTCCTCACTAATCCCTGCCCTTACTTTGCTACTTTGCCAGCCTTAAACAGTCTGGCTTACCCAAAAAAAAAAAAAAGCACACAAACTATATTTCTTGAAACATAACTCAGACTACCCAAAAAACATGAAACACCAAAAAATTAAGTTAATGCTCATACACAGTGGGGGAACTAACAGAAATACCACCACTAGGTCTTCTGACACAGAGAATCGAGCTGAAGCATATCTGAATTTAAGGTCAGACTTGTAATGACAACATCCTTTATATCCTTGATGTGAAAGCATTAGTTAATTTATGAGGCTTACAAGACTACACTTGTAATAACAAATGCCCAGATTTATTTTTTTCTATTAGTATTTTCTGATATTTTAATTAGAAGTTTTAAAGGTGAAAATGAGGAGGAAAAGTGTCTGTATTTTTACCCCATTCTAAGGTGGGGGGGGGGGGGAAAGAAAAAAAAAAACAAATTTCAAAGCAAAACTTTACTAATTCTTCTAGGTCAGTTTCTCAGTTCCATCTTGACTCCCAACTCCAATTTTAGAGGTTAATTTGTTTCACAATAAAGAGTTGTGCAGAACAAGAAAAGGACAACAGTAAACCAAAGTGAAAAGCATGTAGACTTTAAGAGCACGTAGCCAGTAATACAACACAGACTCTTCATTCTTCCACTACAATACACTACACTTCAGATATTTTTATTTGGTTAGCCTTTGCCTGCCAAAACCAGAATCCAAGCATTTTCCATAGCCTTGCTAGTGCTGTTGACAAGGCCAATACCCACAAAGTGCAGCGACTTCAAACTTTTGATTAAGTTGTTTCAGTTCATGCACACAACTGTGCTTGGTGAGAATATTAAACTATAATTTTGACTTTGGCCACTTAAACTGAGGAGCTCAGCTGCCATTCCAGCATTTATCTACCAGGTTCATTTTTTAGCTCCTTCCATGCTTAGACTCATGTTGTTGAGAGACATTGCAAACCACTGACCAAGAAACCAGCAGTAACACAGAGCCTTGGCAGTATCTGTCAGAGGTTGGTAACTCTGGTTTGAAGGGGTTTGCAGCAAACCTGGGTTTGGGGTATAAATCCCAAACCCAAGAACGTGTAACAACAGTTGCTGGACTCTGCAAATAGAAGGCAGTAGTTGTCTAAAGAGTACAAATGGCAAACTACAGCAGTTACATTAAGTTGGTCAAGTTTCCAAGCCAGAAAAGGTTCTAAGCAACAACTCTCAGTTTTCTGTAGCAATTTTCTCTAGAGCCACCCACAACATTGCTACTGCTCAATTAATGTCACAGACACACACAGGCTGAAGTACTGGAAAGGTGATGTAACTCAATCCAGCTTAGACACGCGAGGGTTTCAGAAGACAGGGAAACCACACCCCAATGGCAAAAACTACAAACTCTGGGGCTAAAACTGAGTTGGGAGGAAAAAAGCAAAATAAGGATCCTAATCTTTTACCCAAGGTAGTTTTAGCTGTGAAAAAATGTGAACAGATCACATTTTGCACTGAGACAATTAACTGCAGAAGCCAACAGATGCATACATTAGCTTATTAAAATCAAGTGCCTATGATTCCCAGGGCCAAATAGTCTGTTTGCAGAGAGCAAATCTCATTTCTAATCCAACTGGTTGAATAAATACTTTAACACTGCCAGACAAATTTAAGGATAAGGAAAAGCACTAAATCTTAAAGAGAAACACCTACTGCCTTTAAAATGTTAAAAATAAAACTGAATATTAAAAATAACAGCTACAGGATTGCCAGATTACATGTTTGAAGTTAAAAAAGCCACTCACAGAACACCCTTAAAGGAGACTCAAGTCAGCACAGCAGCAATGGGTGCAATTTAAGAATATTTTGTGGACTGGAAATGGACTCAGATTAGGAATAACAATAGTTCATGTAATAACTCCAACTACTGTCCTTACTGCACAGTGAACAAGCTTGCCTTATACCAGGGAAGGAGGAACACAGCATTTCCTCACTAAACTATTACCACTCTGTCCATGTTCAGGTACCTCAGACAGGGACCAGGCTAAAAGAACTTCTAACTTTAAACCCAGGGGTTCAAAGGTGAACTGGACTAGATGCTCTTTCAAAGGTCCCTTCCAACACAAACTACACTATGATTCAGTTTAAATGATTCAAATTGTTCACAGGTTTGACAAAAATAATTGTCAAGGTGGTCAAAAAAATCTCAGCTGCTTAAATAAGTGCAAATAAACACTGCCATGACAAGTAGCATCTACTTTTGGCACACTTGAAATAACAAATATTGGGTGAAAACAATAATAACAAAATCAACCAAACTGCCTGCACAAATGCCTGTGTCTTCTGTTTAAATACTTTAAATAGAAAGTGACAAAATCATATGAACTGGTCACCAGTTTAGGCAGTCTACTGGAAATTTCCACTGAATGTATATACATGAAAATAGCAAGTATTTCAGAATGGAGGGGTGGGGGCACAGTGAGGGAGAATGATGCCACAGGGCCAAGGAGAGATGAATTCCAGTTGGAGATCTGCCTTCTCTTTGCTCAGCACGGTGACCCTGAAGAGCCCACTCAGCAAGGCTGGTCCTCCTTGCCCCTTGTTAAAGCTCCTCAGAACCCAGAACAATCCTGCACTTTCAGTGCTTTGGGATGAGGCCCCCAAGTGACACATCTCCTCTTTGTATTTCTGCCTGCTTCAAACACAGAGGTATTTTCCATATCAACAGCTAAACTCTCAGTTGTTTCTCAATTGTTTTCTCATCTTCTGCCATTCCCTGGACATTGTTATTGCCTCACCTATTTGGGATGTTTTCTCCTGTCTCCTTCCCTTCTCATTTCAAGTGGTTGGTCTTTACACTCCCTTGCTGTCTTCATTTATCTCCCTTCCTGGCTCTCAAGTCCTTCTTTGCACATCTTATCCTCTCCACCTCCCTATGCACAGAAGGCTCAATTTGTTCCCTCAGTTTTGTACTCCTTATAGCACATAGAGCAGTTATCTAAAGCTCTTTGAAGAGCTGACTTTCTCTCCGTATCTGAGTATTTCATTACTGAAAATCCTCCTCTGCGCTGTCAAACCCACCTCT
Organism: Manacus vitellinus; assembly: GCF_001715985.3. Classification (NCBI taxonomy): domain Eukaryota; kingdom Metazoa; phylum Chordata; class Aves; order Passeriformes; family Pipridae; genus Manacus; species Manacus vitellinus. The sequence continues at coordinate 3,424,513 of NW_021940603.1, read as the reverse complement.
GTCTCCCAAGTGGGTTTTCTGGTCCACATGTAATGAGCAAACCTACAAACAGTACTGGGCTGACACAGCTGAGAGGGGGAAAGGGAAAAAAATAAATAAAAATGAATTTTAAAAATCCCCCCATATGAAGTTGAAATTCATCTTTTTTTCCATACTCAGTTCTGCTCTTCCAGATGTAAATCATTACAATATCAGAATTCTGTTACAGAGTTTTCACATCACTTTTTATAGCTTAGCACTATTTTATATGACTTGCTCTATTAGTTCACAGTAACATGCACTTGCCCCAAACAGAAGTCTGCCAACGTGTACATAGTCATACTTAAATCTATGAGCTTTTGAACAGGAATTTTCCACTGCTGTGCCTTTCAAAGCTTATGTTTTACTATGACAGGAATACAGCAATGTAAACCAGAAATGGAACAGATGATTTTGATGTGCATTTCCCACAGCCAGAGCAGTTAATAAAATATATCTGAAACATATTTCATCATCTAACTGGAAGCTCTGCCAACACTGAAACTATAAAGAATATGTACATATTATTACAGAGGTAGTTTGGCAACAGGAGGGGAAAGACAATATTTTTTATTTCTCAATATTCACAAACTTACTTTTAAAACTTAAGAAGCTACATAAAAACTGCTTTGAAAACATTAATTTTGAAAAATTTATTTCTAGGAACAAAAAGTAAAAGGTTACAGAAACAATAAAATTAAAGAAACCTCAGTGAAACTCTTCCCAGCATCCCACTGAGCTAAAATTGCTTGAAACATGAAGTAAAACTAAACACGTGGGCTGGTATCAGACAAAAGGAAGATCTGATTGAACTTAGCAGCAACTTCTGTCCTATGAGAGACAGAAGGACACTGGTCACATATTATTACAGCTAAATACTGCGACAGAATAATTCCTTCAAGAATTCTTGCAGCTCCGAATGGAGATTATTAAGTCAACAAAATTCAGAAGAAATAAAATCCGAACTCTGATATTAAGTTTAATTAAACCAAAAACCTCCAACAATTTTTATTTTAATTCATACCACAGAACCCTAGGACCAAATTTTAAAATTAGGTGACCAGTTTGACTAAGAAAAGTCTTAATGAACAAACCCAATGGTATCTCAAACATTATGACATACGGTTTTATTCCCAGTGTACATTAAGGAAGACCTATTTAAAGAGCCAAAAGTTAATTTGCCTGACTTCCATACTCCCCTTCCCTACCCCCCACCCAAGTCCTGAATGTCACAAAATATACCAAAAAGACAAATATTAGGTAAGTAGTTTCTAAGCAAGAGAGGCAGTCATTCAGAAAGTGCTTTCAGTGGAACCACCGTTACAATTCCTACATAGCAACTAATCCCCTCTGGAAGAATGTCAAGCTCACCATATCAGCTATTGTGCTCAGAAGCCAAAGCAGAGAGCCAGTCTGAAGCACACTAGGGCTACAAAATTAACATGAATTTGACAGAATTCATTACAGCAGAAAACCAAACACAAAGCAAAGTGCACTTCATGTAGAAGAAACACCAAATTAAACGCCAAATCACTTCATTATCAATTTCTCTCCCTCCTGCAGTCCTACTTTCAGCTTGACAAGCAAAAGGTAGTACCCCTTTTGAAAAAAAAAATAAAAAAAGAAAACAAGACTTATCCAACAAAACAAGACTTATCCATGAAAAAAAAAAAAAATCACTAACATTTACCTAAAACCAGAAAGATGAGCAATAAAACCGGTTTCCATTGCTGTTTTCCCTTGTAGCTCCAACCAGCCTGAGAAGCAGCAGCCATGTTAGTCTTGATTTTCTGACTAAACAGAGACCTGAAGTTTTCATCTATTATAAAACAGAAGGTTCTTTCAGCCCCATGCAAACATACTATTTCAAACAGTCAAACAGAAATTCAGCCACACAGCTGAAATGAAAAAAAAAGCACAGCAACCCCACTGTAGGTAACCTTATGCTGATGGGTCAAGAAAAGCAAATGCGCATGTCAGGGAGCACAAAAAGTTATTTATCCACTTCCACCTTCCTCCCACCCCCCTTTCTGCTCCTACCAGGGCACTAACTGCACTGCCTAGCACAGAGCAGAACACTCAGGCTTCTGAAAGTCTGGTGATGAATATGGACTTCAGAGATTCATATACTCATTAAGTTGGAAAAGACCTCTAAGATCAAGTCCAGCCGTTAACCCGACACCACCACGTCCCCAAGTGCCACATCCACACAGTTTTCCTCATATCCAAACTAAACCATCCCTGGCACAACTTGAGGCAATTTCCTCTTGTTCTATCACTTGATACATGGGAGAAGAGACCAACCCCCACGTGGTACAACCTCCTTTCAGGAAGTTGTAGAGAACGATAAGGTCCCTCTGAGCCTCCTTTTCTCCAGGTTAAACACCCCCAACTCCCACCTGCTCTTCTAATTATTTTCTCCCTGAAAATAATGGAAGTTAGAAAAGGAGAAGTATAGGGAGGAAGAACCAGAAAGAGGCAGGAATGCCTCAAAACAACTGAGATGAGGGGAAAAAGGTAAAGATGTGTGCAGCAAGAAAAACAATCTGGACAAAGTAGATAAGGCACACGTGGGCTGAAGAGCACACAGAGCAAGACCGAAGGGACACGGTGCCAGCTGAGAAGAGAAGCAGCCTGAGCACAGCACTGCCAGAGCTGTGACATCCTGCCATCCCAGGTCCCATCCCTGCCATCCTGGGTCCAGTCCCTGCCTCCCTGGGTCTGATCCCTGGTGCCCCACACTCCCACCTGAGCAGGACATATCCCCAGGGACAGTTTTAGAGCTCTGCTTCAGATTAAAAATGCACATTTGGACATCAGTGAAGTTCAAATGCGCCCGTGTGACACACAATACGCTCTTCTCATTTTCTTCTTTTGGATAGCTAAATAAAGGCTTTGACAGTCTCGAAGGTAAGATCCCTAATAACAGTGAGGGCCTTCATCCATAATGCATAACATCACTGTCACTAATGTGCTGTATTTGAATGTTGAGTAATCACACAAACAAAAAAAGGCTTATTAGCCTCACACTGCTCAAACTATCAAGTACTATTAAGAAAAATAACCATAAAAATATTTTAAAAGGCTTTCTAAGCCTGTGAACATAAGCTTCTAAGTTTCAGATTTTATATTTATATAAAATATAAATGGAGCTACTAAATTTTTACTTTTAAATTTTCACAGGCTTTTACTTTATTTAGAATGTGTAACTTAATTTAAGAAAACACTCCAGTAATTTCTATTTTAAATCAAACCCCTTGCCCTACAGACCCTGATGAGAATTTTTTTTATATAAAATCTGTCCATACTGAACTTATGAAGACGTGACAGCCCTCATTGTCTTTGCAGTCTCTAACCCTTAACCAACCATGTCTGAACCTACTTCTTTCACCACATCCCTGCTTCCCCAAGCATTTGCCCTTCCATTTTCCCCTCTTCTGCCATGTGTCCCGTATGTTGTGGAGCAAGTGGGGCCCCTCGAGCACAGATTTATTCTCCACAGGCAGCTCCCTGTGCAACCACAGCCCTTTCTACTGCAGAGCAGGCTCTGAGCTTCAAGGTTTTCTTCCCACAGTGCTGCTAAATTCTCTGAGCACGACTACAAAGAATAAAAGAGTAAAGGGAGCTATAGGGAGGTGGGTAGTAGAAAGAAAAACAGTGGGGGGCAAAAGGAGACACACACCTTAATTTAACCTACAACAGCAACAACAAAATGCTCTCCCTTGACAACCCCTGACAAGATAAAGAAGGTTCTTTAGAGTGTAATTTCTCCACAAATACTTCAACCTAACAATTGTGTGTGTTTGAAGGTGACATAGGTACAGCCTTCAGACTGCAGCTGTACCAGGGTAAGCACTTCCCTCCTCACACACTTCAAATGTTACCAACCCAAATCTCTGAAAATGGATGATTCAAATACAGACTCATCAACCTCAGTACAGAATTGGGCAGGAACTTCCAACCTCACAGCATTCACTGAGCAGTCAAATGTGAGCAAACAGAAAACAGAGACTACAGAGCCCTTACTCTGAGTTTCCAACAGTTTGCAGACATTCAGCACTAGTGATGAGTTATGGACTGAGACATGCCCAGATGCATATACCTATTTGAGCCATCCAATTTCTGGATTGCTGCTGCTGTTCTTCCTTCTATAAGGGAGTTCATAATAATTTAGAGACTTTTCAGAGTCTGTTGACTTAAAGCACAATTCTCTTGCCAGCACCCTACGTGTCAAGTTCTAGGATAGACTTTCAAAAATATTCACAAAGAATGCTTAAGTGTAGTAGCCAAGTAGCAGATATCATTGAATAAATATTCTTTTCAAGCCAGTGCTTCTAATAAAAAGTGCTGAAAAATGCTTGCTAGAGCAGCCCTGAATACCTGCATTTCATACTGCAGAACCAGAGTGCTGCCACAGCCTTCAGCACAGCATATTCTGACACCAGAAGTTAAAGCCCACTAGAATAGTTTTATCGATCCTATCAAATAAACATAAACATAGTCCCTTCCTACAGCAAAAGTAGCAATTACTTTTGAAGACCATGAGGAATCCTGCAGCAGACTTGTGAAACAGAACATCGTATTTTGAATTCTTACATCTAAATTTTAACCTGCCAAGAGAAACTGATTATATTCACAAAGTTAGTGAGAGGGGTGGATGGGGGGATGTGTCCATTTTGGTGCACTGGTCTTTGCAGGGTAAATTTCTGCATTACTTGGGTCAATAATCGAAAAATGCTGGTTTTAAAATTCTGTTCAGTGCTATGTTTGTATTTCCTCATATTTCTTAAACTACATCTTCTGTTTCGAAGTGACGACACAGAAGTTACAGTCTCATTTCCTTCCCCAATTACTTCTTGTGATTTAATAAAGACAAGAGGTGGATTTCCATTTTCTTTTACCCTTGCAGACTCAGCCACCACAGAGCCTGAAACACCAGGTCCCTTGCTGTCCCCGTCCTCCACCTGGAGAACTCAGCTACAGTCACTCTTCACCCCAAAACATCTGGTGATGGGAGCAGGGCAGCCACCATAAGGAACCACTCTCCTCCAACTGGAAAAATACTCATGGGAAATTTGAGTTCAGATTTAGGATAAACAGACAGTGTTTCTTCACAGACAAAACAAGAACTTCAGCATTGTCTCACCCGTGCTTCAGCAGAAAAGCATTCTGCAGGAGGAACCCCCAGAGCAGCAAAACCCAGAGGGGAGCCTGCAGGGTTCCACATGGCCCTCTGCAGCGAGCACAGCACTGCTGTGCCAAGGCTGCTCAGCTCCAGCACCAAGCTGGCTGCTAGAAAACATCAGCCCATGCCACATTTGCTGTCAATAAATACTTAGAAGTAAAGGCATCTCAACTGTCTTTTAAAGACTGTCAAGGACATCATTAGAGGAAAAATCGCAGCAGACAACACAACTAAGCAACAGCTACAGCTGTTCACTGTTATTCAGCTCACAGGGAAACAAACAATAAAACAAATGCTCTCTTTGGTTTGCCTGCTACTTTTTAATTTGTAATCCAAGGAGAAGTACCTGTCCCAGGCTGAGATGGACATATCACAGGATATTCTGAGTTGGAAGGTACCCACAAGGATCACTGAGTCCAACTCTCAAGTGAATGACCCATACAGGGTTCAAACCCACAACCTGGGCACAATTAGCACCAAGCTCTAACCAGCTGAGCTGGTTTTCAGATCCCTAAAGTTTTTCACTGGAGATGCCAATGTCCCTGTGGACACCTGAGAACTACTGTAAGTCAGCTACTTTTCTCAGCTGCTTTTCACAGACTTGGACAGAAATAGCCAAACCTCCCACCCCTGTTCAGAAGTAGGATATTTGTCTGCCTATTTTCTGGCTCACAAGTTATGAACTTCTTTGAAGCTTTTCCTCATTTTGTGACAATTGCCTTGCCCACAGAGCCATAGCTTGCAGGTACTGACCCAGGGCCTTATTCCATGTCATACTCAGGGAAAAAGACCAGACTGCTTTGTCTGTGTACTCATGTTCAAAGATAAATAGAGCAACTACACACAACTACCGTGTCTGGTAGCTTTAAAAACCAGCTTACCAGCTTTAAAAACTCACACCAGTATTGTGGAGAACAAGTTTCCTATTTCCAGTTGCATCAGCTGCATGCATTGATGATTTTTTTTACAAGGTCCCAATTGGACTTACACAAGGAAAATAAATACGTTAAGAAAATCCTTTTTGCACAAAACACAACATGGCAGGCCTTGTACTATTGTGTTTGAGACCTAATTTAAGCAGATACATTAAATTATATAATGGGTGCTTTCATTTATTAAGTCCAGATGTGGCTCTGAAAAGAGCTTTATAGTTTTAGAGGTTCCCCCCCACTGTTTTTCACTGGACAGTTCAGAAGGGCATATGGCACTGGTTAAATAGCTTCCAGGATTTTCAGCCTGACAGCAATAACACAGCAATGCTGACTGCAAATCTGAGCCTTTTCAAGCTCTAGAGATGACAATCATTTTCCACTTCTCCACCCAAAGTAAAAAATTACTCCTGTATTTTATCCTATTTTTCCACTACACTGAAACTCTACAATGTTCACCATGGAAAATATTTATATTTTCATCAAATAAATATACCTGCATAGTAAAGCTTTTCCTTTCCAGCTTGTCACTAATTACCTCACTGCTTGGCTCTGCAGTTTGTCTGAAGGGGCTGGGGGAGGTTCCTACCAGACATCGAGACAGATTTCCTGCTCTATAAAACACATCACTCAAGTCAGATCTTGCTTGTTCTCCAGGTTATTTAGTAACAAGATGCAAAAGGAGCCCATCACTGCTCATGCTGAGGGAGTTACATTGGTCCCTTGCCCATCACAGGCTCACTGGGGCTCACAAATGAGAAGGGCAGCACTATAAACCACAACGCTCTGAATGAAGTCCCTCCTGTGTCCACAGAGCTGCCACATCTCAGCAGGTTGGGAGATGACTTCAGCTATATCAAAGCAGTGTCCTGAGGGCCACCAAACAAAGCTTAAATACACAAAGACTAACTACTGATTTTTGTAAATACAGTAGATCTAGCCATTGCTACTTACCTAACAAGATTCATGAGCACTACAGTAAGACTTTAAAGCTCTGTCCTGCTTCTGTCTACAGAACTCAGCAACTGCTCAACGAACTAATCCAGCTGAATTGTCCTGGAACACATTTTCAGAACAGCTTTTATCAGCTGTGTTCAGAAACTGTTGGCAACTCTTCCCACTTCCACAGTATTGTCTCAAAATAAAGATCAACATGAAAAGGTAGCTGCTATATGCTGATATACAATGTACTGAATGCCAGTGCCATCCTTTGCTGGGGGGTGGGGACCCTTTTTTTTCTTTCTTTGTTTTGTCCTTTTGTTCTGTATGATTTCTTTTTTGTCCTGTATGATTCTCACAAATACTGGAGTGGGAAACTGTGCAGCAGTGATTGCAACATGACTGAAAAAGAGATGCCTGGCAGATTTCACATGTGAACGGAACATCAACAGAGCGGCCAAGTACACTAAGTGTTCAGCATAGCAGAAGAAAACATGGCAAAAAGCATTTTCTCAGGAACATGGACCACAAATCCTCTGCCTTCAGTGATTCTTTCATCTACAGCAGCTGAGAATGATACAAAAACATGCCCCATACAGTAGAGTTCAAGATAGTTCAGCAGTTGCTCCTGTTCTCTTACCCAGCATTCTGTTGCTAACACTTCACATCTTTGACATGGGCGCTCTGCAGCTGAAACCATTGTGCTCCCTGAATCAGTTTTCATGGAATTCACCAATGGATATATCCTCAAATGGATATGAAGGGGAAGTCTGCACTACTGTTTTCTATAATCCTAGAGAAAGTGGGTTTTCCCCCTTTGAAAGACCAAATAATAGGAACATATAATTATCTGCAGCTTCAGGTGCATGTCATTGCCTCTTTTCCCTAAGGTTTTCCTGAGACAGCATTCCAAAATACTCAGAATGTCTTTTGACATTCATGTCAGCTGTTATTAGGGCGTGTACTAGAATATCCAGCTACTGAAATAGAAATCACAAAATACATAAGTAAAGCAATGCAATAAAGGGACTTAAAAGCACACCTTTGCTCTGCCCACCACATCTTTACAAGCGTTGCTCCCCTGGTGTCAAAACACCAAGTTAGCAGCTTTTGGGGGGGCAACAAACTACATTTGCTCACTGTGAAAAGCATCCTTTGTCACCTCTCTACAGAGCTGCTTCCTGCACCTCTCAGCAGTATCTGTCTGCACCTGGGTCAGAGGCAGTGATCTCTCTCTCTCTCTCAAAGGGCGGCCACCCCAAAGGCAGGGAAACCCACCGTGTCTGCAGCTCAGCCACAGCCTCTGCAAAGGCACAGGGCACAAACTGTTTAATATGTTAATGTCATCAGTCAGACACAATCCAGAGACATCTGGCACTTCTCTATCGCAGTGTCCTTCCAAGATAAAAAGCCTTACAAATTCAAATCAATATTTTCAGTACTGCATTAAATTAGCACTTTTCTGTTTCACATCTAATCCCAACTGTTTTCTGTCCACAAACTGACCTGCTCAGGGAAGTGATCTCAACACCATATGCCACTGCTTACCCAAGCCAAGCCAGCTCACTTGTTTGTCCTTGTCAGCACCAGGGCACAGAAAGCTGCCATGGATTTGCTAGCAGCAAACCCTGAAACAACATATTTAATACAGTAGAACCTGACAGATTTTTGTGCTGGGGAAGCCTGACATGACAGACCTAGTCATTCATCTCAGAAATTCAGAACAGTACTCTCTGGATCAGAGAATTATTGGTGTCTTTATGATTCTTGCCATAAAACAGCTTAGGGGAAGACAGAGAATCTTATTCCTTGTCTTTTTTCAGTATTAATGTGCACAGTTGGTAAAGCCAAAATTACACCACATACATTTCCAGCTCTTTTAATCCAACCATCTCACAAAAATAATGAAGGGAGATCACTTCCACTTTCCAAGACTTCATATTTCACTGCAGCAAGTCCACAAAAGCCCCAATCTCTTAAATACTAACTATTTAGACATTGCCTCATTTAAACTAAACCACAATGCCATTCAGTATGTGCAAGCACTGCTTTCTCTCAGTGAGTGAGGTTTGAGAAGTCAAAAGGGAAGGAACTTTGGGAACTCTTACTAAAAAAAAAAAAGGCAATAAAAAACTGTCTGTAGGCATTAAAATCTTCAAAATCAGTACAGTTTAAGAAACCTGATGAATCAGAGAAACTCCACAAGCCCAAAAACACATAATACATTTAAAAAAAAAAAAAATCTTCTGAGTCAAATGGATTGAGTCAGTCACTCTGTCATTTCAGCAATAAAAGAACAGCAAAAGCACAGATAAAAGAACAAAACTGCCTGAAAGATAACTCGCCAGAGAAAATTTAAAAGGACTGAGAAGAAACATGAACAACAACTATGTGAAGAATATTAAGCATCTTTGTTTCAGATACACACAGGCAAACTATAAACCCGATGGTTTTCAACTCAATTTGCAGCAGCACAGTGGGGATTAAGGCAGGCACAAAGTACAGCTCAGAAAAACAAACCTATCATCAAAAAAAGTTTAAGTAGTCCTCTATGCTTTATTGAAGGCTGCACATGGCCTAGAAACAGGGCAAACGTGACTGTATTATACTCACTGATGTTAAGAGAGTTTTCCTGGTACTGTCCAGTCAAAACTCTGCTCACTGAACAAGGAGAGAAGGGAGACTTGGGTCAGAACATCCTCTGATGAAGATGCAGAACACAAATCTCAAACAGCAAATGATTAATGTATGATGAATCCATTTGCAATTAGTAGATAACACTGTCCTAAAAGTTTTCATAAAAGTAAAGTAAGAGGGATAAAGCTAATAAAGTGCGAATTGATTGTGAATTCTCAGAAAACTGGTCTAACATCAGAGTGGTCAGCAAAAGATTAACAAAGACCTCACACTAAAACAAAGCAGGGTGACAAGGCAGTCTCTACCTGCTTAGCTCAAGACATCCAGGTTTTCTTTTGATGTCATCATCTCTGTAACATGAAACAAGGGAAGGAAGCCCTATAGCAAAGCCCATCTCCCAGAGAGCCCTGGCAGCCAGTGCCTGTAGGTACTGGACCCTACGCTGAAATCTGTGCTCCTGAAAACCCCAAGCAGGGGCTACAATGCAAACCCCACATAGAGGGACCATGTTCTTATGAGAATTGAGACTTTATGTTGTGCAAATTTCACCACCTGAACTAACCCTGAATCACCAAACATGTATAAAGAATGTAACAGCTGCACATTAGAAAGAAAACTCTCTGCTATTTCTACAAACAAAATACGGTGAATTTCTGAATTTAAAAACAACGTTTCAGTTGTTTAAACACAATTTAGCTCAGCATACAACGGAAAAATCCTAGGAGTAATTTTTTTGGCTTTAAAAGACACGTGCCATTCCAAAACACGCCGGCAGTGACCTGTGAGGCAGCCAGACTCAGCATTAGAGAGCTGTGAAAAACCAAGGGCAGAGAACTGCTTTAAGGACAAAACAGAATTTGCTAAAACTTACATAAATCAACAGACCTACTGCTACAGAAGCAACCTTACAGTAGCCTTCAAACATGTGGTTTAGCAGTTCATATTAATTCTGTTTAAATACAGTTCAGCTAACCATCATGGATGAAGTCAATACGTATTTAAAGAAGAACTATGAAATTCTGTAGCCTGACATTTTGACCAGTCAAAACCTGTCTCAAGTAACTTAACCTGGCCTATATTTAAAGCAGGTATTTTGAAATGATTACTCTATTTTTGTGGGAGAAAGTAAGACTGTCCCATAGTATCAGTCCCATGTACTCATTATGTCTCCTCTCCCTTCACAGGTTCATTTCTGGACTGGTACATTATACCACGACTTTTGAGAATAACAAAAAAATTATTTAAATCTCCAGTTACAACATAAAAAAATCTTTAACAAAAAGCTATATATTTACAGTTAGTTCTCTTCATTCACTACTAAAATGTACAAAGCCCTGGATATATTATTTGTGGGTCATTTTTCCCTTTAATCTTAGGTTCAGATTAAATTAGTAGTTTGAAAAAACCCAAAGAGACTTCTCATGAGTGGAAAATCTTCCATGCCTATGAGCTTGAAGGAAAAATTCATGAAGGGAGATATCTGATCTTTTAATTTCGTATGCTGGTAACACATGACAAAAACAAGTTCTCTACATCAAGAATTCTAAAACTGCAGCTTTTTAAATATAGTATATAGCAAAATGCAATACTCTTTTTTTTCTTCCTATAAAGAAATTATATTTTTAAAATATGAAACATGAGTCATTGCTGTTTCTTGGTATGGAACAGCAAGAGGAGGTAAGGAATGCACCCTAGAGAGATGGTGGATATGTATCCTGCCCAGAAACAGCCATTCTCATTTTACTGAATACCTTGGGGTTTCCCCACACACACCTTTTCCCTTCTCCTTCAGAAATTAAGTTTTGAAAGAACCCAACTCCCCCAGCTTTTCCACAGGCTTTGCATGTGCCAGCTCCCCTTACACTCACACCACCCCCCTGCAGTCTTTGGGGGTTGCTGGTGGCTCTGCAGTACCACAGGTACAGCTTCCCAGACTGTGGGAGCACATCCTGCTTTGCAAATGGAAAGGTTGAGCAGGGATTCTGCACCCCCTCAGCTTCCACCTCTGTTTCCACCTGCAAGTCCCTGGGAGCTGCTGGCACTGGACCACCCAAGCACCCCCAGCCCCACGGGTTGTGCCACAGCAGGAGCTGAAGGAAGCCATGGTGAGGACAGCAGGCTAAGCCCCAAACACTTCAGTGTTGCATATGGTGCCCACACCATTCTCATAAAATCAGAGCTGCCTGCAGCACTCAAGCCAACGAAATAAAACTCTGCTACTTTTCCGAGTGGAGAATCCTGATTTCTGTTTCCTGTGACTCATCTTTAAAACCAAAACCTCCAGTGCAAAATCAGATGACAGAAAGTAGAGGGAAATTATTACTGGAACAGCAAAATGTCATTTCCAGGCGTGCTGAAACACCAACACCCAATCTGAACCATCAAGGTTTAGAAAGTTTTTTAAAAAAACATCCAAAAAAAACCACGAAACAGCTCTTCACACTTTGCACAGGAACTGCCCTGTTGGGGCAGTGGCTGACATCCTAAAAAGCAGTGGCAGATACCAAAATACTTTTAATTGAAAGACAGGCCTGAGCCACTGATCAAAGTATCAAAGTATTTGGGAAAACAAACTCCAAACTAGAAGAGAAGCTCCATGTGCAGGACCTGTCTGAGAGCCAGGGGCTTCACGATTGTGAAGTGCCTGGAACAGGCAGGCTGAAAGGACAGGTTGTAACTGATGCCAGGGTTATGCAGCTTGTAAAAAGGGATGCTTTCCCACAATAGTTCTAGTCCTTCTTCTCTCAACTGTTACTTTCCTTAGACTCTCAGTAAATGATAATCAAAATAAAAGAAAAAGAAGTAAAACAAAGGTATTTACCGTCATTGAAAAAAAAAATTAATTTACATGCCTTCAACTGCAAAGTAAAAACCATTGTCAAGCAAACTTTACAGAGATTACACATGGCACCTTAACAGCTGGCTTTTAAATTGCCTTTCAGTCTGGTTTAGTCAAGTTAACTCAAAGATGAACAGTTCAAACATCCTGAGGAGACCCACCTTCAGGCTCTCACAGTCAGTCACAGATGTTCTAATGTACTGGAGGGTCTGTGCTTGTCCAGTAATTGGCTTCTCATGTACTACACCAATCTTTAGGGAAAAAAGAAAGCAGCTCCTCTGGCAAATTTGCAACCTCCTGTTCCTGAGCTGACCTGAGGACTAATCAATGCAATTAACATTGACAGTGGAAAGAGAAATACTATAAGGAAAATACTTCTCCACTCTTTTCTATAGATCTAGCCCAAAACATAAAACAAGAGGGCAATAATGACCATCTCCTATAAAACTTTGAACTGCCAGTCATATTTGATTTGGAAGACAACCAATCTCCCTATCCAATGGGTTTCCCAAACAAAAACTCTCATTGATATAATTATCCATTGGAGACATCAGAGTACGTTTCTGGCTGGCAGCAGAACACTTTTTCAAGTTTTAACTTTCAACACTGTCATTTTCCTATACTATTTAAAAATTCAAACATGTAAAAAATTCAGAGGCATTTGCCATTCAAGAGAGTTTCTCTCTGTTGCTGATCAGGTCCAGGTTTCACACTGTACAGAGTGTTAGTGGCCAAACTGAATCTGAGGGCACATCTGGCCTCAGTCTTTTGCTTCCAACTCCAGGTCATACAATTATATTAAAGATGCAGAGAACTTTTAAATATTATATGTTTTCAGCAAGTATAACTTACTTTTAAAAGTCCTCTATGTGCCTACTAGATATGGTAACCAAACCTGGCAAAACTGTGAATAGGTATCAGAGTATTCCAGTAAATTTTCAAATGTGTCTCAAATGTACTTCTTCTATCATCCATCAGATATGTTCAGAAACAAAGCCTGAGGCATTATTTATCTAAATAAATACACAGAGCTTGAAAACAGTAGAACTTCTTGAAGAAAGTTTCCTCACCCTACTGCTCCAAGTGTGATTCCCAGGGAGGCAGCTGGCACCTCAGGCAGGCGAGCCTGGCACCTGGGGCAGTTGGAGCAGCACAGGAAAAGACCATACACAGAACCTGGGCCTTTTGCTCCTGAACAAGGACATAAAGAAGAGAACTCATCAAGTGCCCCATTGCCCAAAATGTACACAACAGACAACTCTGGCAGCAGGAAGGATCTTATGGGATCCAGAGCAACTGCATCACTCGGAAGAATAACCATTACAGTTTAAAAAGAGTCCTTTCTCCAACTATGCAGCAAAGCACACTCTGCTTATATGTCTCCCTCTTCTCAGGATGAGGATATGAAGATTCAGCTGGCATTTGATCCAGCAAGCCAAGCCAGCACACAACATGTGCCAAACATGAACCCACTGCTCCACAGAGCACCTCTGGCACACAGCTCTGCAGACACAAGGCAGCTCCTGATCTTGGTCCTTGCCAATCATTCCACCTCCATCCAGTGCAACTGCTGGTGGGAGAGAACACTTCTAGCACTCAGAGCTGTTGTTTGCTCTCAAGAGAGTCTTCAGGGGAAACTTTCTCAATGACTGACCCTGTAAGTTAAACTGTTAGCATCCAAGCAAAGCACCAGCCTTGTGGTGAAAAGAACAACACAGGAAATCAGACTAGTTTAAACCAGAACTCAGAAACCACAATAGAAGAGAAAGGGACCAAGAACAAACAAACATCAGAACAGGGGACACAGTTTTCTGTCAATTCTGGGTCCATTCCCAGCCTACCAATACTGAAGATTCTGAGGTCTGATACTGGTTGTTTTCCCCACCATTCTTGTCCTTTTGTCTAAACTTGAGATGTGACAACTATTAGCTCTGAAAGAATTGTCTCAGGAGTTCGTCTTACAAGGAAGGACAAACTTGCATTAGGATTGCTAACAGGACACCCATCACCTCCACTTCATCATGGCTGCAGAAATCACTGCTCATAAAGCACTTCCAGACCTTTCATAGCACAGTCTATTAAAGTAAACCAGCATTCTTTTCTGCTGGACTGGGTGGCAAACTGCTGCAAGCAATTCTTGAACCCTCACAGCTCAAGCACAGGCCAGACTGTGACCTTGTCAGCCATCCCAGTGTGGGCTGTCTGTAATATTGAGTCAGAACCTATGGAAAATCAGCTGAACTTGGCCTTTACTACTCCCTTTGCTTCAGAGTCAGCTACAACTCACAAGTCTGGCTTCAAATTGCCACAGTTCCACATGTGGACAAGAGGGATAAAATATCAAGCATTTATAGGAGCTATGTCCTGCCCTAAAGCAGAAGTTTGAAAAAGGAAGATAGGTACCTTTTGTATAATTATACATTTAGTGTTACTGTTTCACTTTTATAAACAAATTTATCACAGAAAGGAAGAGACATTTTCAACATTCCATGCTTAGAAAAGCAGTAGTGTGTTTTAAAATTACCAACCCTCCTCCACAAAGCTGTGCACTGCTTGCTAACAGAGAAATGCAATCTCACAACAGCATAAAACATCCATTTCCACTCCAAATGCTTCAGCAGTTAACTCCCTTCAAACAAAACAAAACAAATCAGTGGCTTGGGTAATTTCCTGAGTCTAAATGCATAAGCACCCATTTTCATTCCATGAACATAAATCATATCACAGAATCATTTAGGTTGGAAAAGACCTCCAAGATCATCAGCTCCAACTGTTAAGCCAGCACCACTGTGTTCCCCACTAAGCCATGTCCCCAGCTGCCACATCTACAACGTCTCTTAAATCCCCTCCAGGGATGGTGACTCCACCACTGCCCTGCGCAGCCTGTTCCAGTGCATGACTACCTGTTCTCTAAGACATTTTTCTTAATATCCAATCTAAACCTTCCCTGGTACAACTTGAGGCTACTTCCTCTTGTCCTATCATTTGTTACCCAGGAGAAGAGACGGACCCCCACCCACCCCATACAACCTGCTTTTGGGTAGTTGTTTTCTCAAGGCTAAATACCTCCCTCTCCCTCAGCTGCTCCTCATCAGACTTGAGCTCCAGACCCTTCCTCAGCTCTGTTGCCCTTGCCTGGACTCTCTTGAGGGGTCTGCAGCAGGATGATCTGCCTAAGGGGGGATAAAACAGCTTGAACTTTACTGTTTGCAAGGGTTATCAGTGATGGCTGGAGAAGGGGGAGTCACGCTGCTTTTGGTGTTGAGACCAGCCTGACCCAACAATCCCAAAGTTAAACATTCTGAGGATGTGAAAAACAGTGTTTCCTGACAGAAACTGGTGAGGCACTGGTGAGGATGTGACAGACAAAGTTCCTGATAAAGCAACAAGTGATAGCACTGACAACTCATCTAAAGCTGCTGAGCTAGCCTAGAAGTACATGTTGATGGAAGAGAGTTTTGTCTTTGCTGTGGAGATGGTCTTAGTTCCAAGTTTGAACTAATTGCTCTACAACCTGAAGCTGGTAGAAGTTAAAACATCAGGCTACCTGTATGTCTTGGTTCCCACTAGACTGTATTGCAGATCCCATTATGGAAAAGTTTCTGTATCAGTGTTGGTATTGGCACTGAGCTTCATGACGGCTGCTTGCTGTAGCTTATGTGCTTTTTAAAGCACCCTTCAAACATCTTTATCTCCTGGAATTCCTCTTCACAAATGTCATGTTCTAATTAAGTAGAAAGTAATTTCCTCTTTAGAGGAAATGTGATTCACTCTCCTCATCTCTAAATAAAACTCATTTTAGTTAACAATTCAGTTTCATGTTTCAGCTGCAGTTCCTCTAGGACCTTCACCCTATGCACAATCCATAACCAACCATACAACATCAAGGGTAGAGCCATAAAGAGCCTAATGGGCAAAACAAGCTGCAATCAGACCCACTGGCTTGTGGCCATCGGAGGTTGAAAAAGCCACACGTCCCTGTCTTACATGCAGATGAGTTTAAACACACAAAAATAGTAGCAGAAAACCACAAAGTTTCTTTCATCTTCTCTCCCCCTTTCTTATAAGTTGTCTATCATATGCAAAAGACACATTCTAAATCTAAAGCAATCTTCTGAATTTTGGAATTTTTTTTACACTATGCGAAAGGAGCATAGCCCAGAAGGACTGTGCTCATTAAAACAAGATGCAAGGGAATCAACAACAAAGAATGTTATCCTAGCCTATGGATACACATTTTCCCCTGCCCTCTAACAGCAACTAATTACACTGCTGTGTATTAGACCAGATTTACACAAAACATGGCTTTGCCTAGCAAATGTTATCTCTCAGAAGTAGGTGATAATCAGTTGTCACAATGCTCACTTGTCACCTACCCTGACCTGCCTTCAGCACCACCCTCCTGCTTAGTCATCAGGACATGAAGGCCCTCTGCCCTGACCCAGGATTAATTATCTGAAGCACAACATAATTTATCTTTTCTTAAACAAACCAACCACTTGTGATGAGCCAATTCAACTGTTTAAAGTTTCCTAATGTGAGGGCACAAATAAGGGGAAGTTCCAACACTCAACCCTCACAGCAGTTTTCTCAATCCCGTCTGCTCTGATGCAACGTAACACAGGAATTGCAGCAGATTTTACTCAAAGGAATTGCTGCAGTTTTTCACTCAAATGTGGTTTGTCTACTTTCATGGAAAGATTCAATCACATTCAATTACTTAATTGCACTACAAAATGCAGACTTTTTTGATTTAAGATAGCCTGATTTGAAATCTCAAAATTGTATAGATTCCTCTGAGGCACACAAAACTGTTTTTCTTACTTTTTGGAAAACAAACAAACAAAAACCCTGAGAAAAAAAAAAACAAACCAAAACCCAAAACAAACCCCAAGTATTTAAATACAGATAGAATGCTTAAACAACAAATAATCATGGCCATTTTTAAACACACCTATAGATCACTATATGTAGAAAACAAAAGGGGAGGGCACTTACAGAATTGTAGACTGAGGCTCAGAAAGGCCAACAAGGCTGCCAAGGCCAGCAAGAACAGAAAACGGTTTCGGAAAAGCATTATTATTCCTTCTGCTTTCTCTTCATGGTTCCATCTTCATATACCACTGGTTCCTGCAGACAACAAAACATTGGCAAATATATTTCAGATGTGGAAGCATCAGCTACAGCAAAGAAAATTCAAATATCCTCTTGACAGTGTCAAGTTATTTCTTAAAGGCAAGCACACAAGGAAATTCAAGTTGGTAACAACAGTATGGATAAGTTGCCTTCGCCCTGGTTATAATATTAACTATATTTCCACATGACAGAACTTTCAAGTAAATTTAAAAAAAAAAAAAGCCATTTACTGTAAAGCTAAGTTTTCCCCTGCTAAGACAGGGTTAATACATTCACAATTCTTATTTAAGACAATAAAGAGTAAGAAAAACTGCCAACACCACTACACAGAAAATGGGAAAGTAATTAAACTTCAGGACTCAACTCATTGCAATAGTAAAAATACAAAAGAAATCCCCAAGCCCTTTCCTGAAAATATCCAAACAAGAAGCATGCACCGTTAGGATAAGACATTCCAAAGTGCACAGAATTTGCTGAAGTGCCCTGTTTTCACAGATGTACATTTTCCTTTGGAAAATAGTTCTATATAAGGGATGGGGGTGGGGTGTTCTCCCCCCTACACTTTATTTTTTTAAACAACCAGCTGCTCTTATGTGCAAGAGATGCCTCTTCCTAGCACTGACAGCGTGTTGCAGGAAATTGGTTAGTCTTGAAAGAAACCTTCTGAGATTCTCAGATCCTTTGAACTGAGCTCTGTTTATGACAAAACATTCAAACATGTTGACAAAAAATAACTTTTTTCCCCACACACAGTTTCATTTTGCCCCAGCACTTATTTCCTCACAGAAAAAGAGACCTCTCTTCCTTCTTTCCTGCTTTTGATAATGACAAGGTTTACACATCCATGTAATTAATACGTATTTGCTTGCCAAAACTCTTCTGCACTCTGAAAACTAACCATCTTAGCAAGATTTTAATCTTTACCTCTGAGTGCTGATAAAATCACAACCTCAAAATTCAGATTTCCCCTCCACCCCCTAATTAATTTTCTTATTAGTATTTGAAATGGTCTCGGGAATCACTGAACTTATTTTATCTGTTGTGGTTGATCTTGAAAAGTTGTGGGATCTACGATGTGGCCCAAAGGGACTTTCATCATACAAAGCAATGAGACCCAAGAGCACTAGTGGTGATCTCACAGAAATGAAAGCAGTGGGGCTTGCAGTAAGTGAAATCCATTATGCATGTGCATTTTGCAGGATTGAGGTCTTTCCATCTCGTTTTTACTTGGAGAGCTGCTTTTACAGCTTTTGGAAACTGTGGAAAAATGGAAAGATCTGGAGATTCTGAGAAGCAAAAAACCAGAATCATTACAGTATTTTTCCCAAATGCCAACAGCACCATAAATGGCATGTGCAAGCAGTAATAAAAATAGAGTTAAAAAAAAAATAGAGAAAGACGGAACAATTTTAACAGTCTCAATTTCACAAAATCAAAGCTCATCTGGGAACATCTTAGTGAAAGGCATGTGGGAACAAAACTGAACTACAGCACTGCAACTCAACAAAGCTGTGAAGGGTAAAGGTAAAAGGATTAGTGTATACAATATACCAGGAGAGAATAAAGCAGTTCAACCAAACAGATGGAAGAACAGAAGGGGAACCACAGGAAAAATCAGAAATAGACTTAGCAGGGAGGAGAAGGTAAAATCTATTAAAAAGCTCTCAGGAACAAGAGGTCTTGTACACAGTCTACACTCATTAATAACATTTTTGCATAAAATAAAACTGCCACAAAAAAAAGGAAAAATTACAAGACTGGAAAATAGGAGATCATGCACACCTCATAATACCAAAATGTTTTAGAGAGTAAGCTTAATTAGCTTTAAGCCTTCTGCAAGATCAGAAGTTTTAAAACATTGACTTTGAAATTCATCACTCAAGAAATTATAAACAAGGTGGAAAGGCTTTTCTTTTAAATATACCTTGGCTTGCTAACGAATTAAAAGTTGTTGTGTTGCAACTTATGAGGAACAGGAACATCTCCTGTTGAGTAGTTGTTAATTAAAAGCCTGTCAATACAATTTGTCATCAGCTCTTGCTTGGTAACAAGCTCGTGGGAATCAGGTGAACATTTGAGAGCCCATGTACTGAAGCCTCTGCTCCTCTGTGATGGCACACAAGGTGCTCCCAGGGAAAAGCAGCACTTAGCCAGCACAGAATAGTGCAGGCAGTACAATAAGTATTGTGAGCACTCACTGAAGTGAGCATTTGTAAGCCAAAAAAGATAAAACGAAGCTGGGAGGTGGAAAAATAAAAGCCAACCAACCTTCTCTTCCCACAAACCTATTTTTACGTGCAGATGAAACAAAAAAAACAAACCATACAGCAAAACACATTTTGGGTTTTCAGGTTATACTACCATGTAGCAAGAGGCTGCAGCACTGCAGAGCATCTGCTGCTACGGTGACATTTAGGTCATGTCGATCTTTATCTATTTACTCTTGGCACAGGCCGGAGTGCAGGTCGTGCCCCAGCCCCACCATCTCCACACTGTGAGCTCCCAGTGCCCAAAGGTCCATTCTGTCAACAACTGACAGCACTACCTCAGTAGTCCCCAGGAACAGGCCTTGGCTCTGTGCCTCAGACACAAGGAAGCACTGACTGCTTTTCAAGGTGACTAAGCCCCACACCGCTGCAGAACAGGTGGAACTCGGCACCGGGAGCGGCAGCATTCCAGCAGCAGCTTCTGATGTGTGCTCAAAATGCAGTGATTTAAGCTCATCCCCGAGACAGGGAGGTTTAGATTGGATATTAGGAAAAATTTCTTTACAGAAAGGGTTGTTAAGCATTGGGACAGGCTGCCCAGGGCAGTGGTGGAGTCTCCATCCCTGGAGGGATTTAACAGATGTGGAGATGTAGCGCTTGGGTGACAGGGTTTAGTGGTGGGTTTGGCAGTGCTGGGGGAACAGTTGGACTCAATGATTTTAAAGGTCTTTAACAACTTAAACAATTCCACAATTCTGTTTCCATGAATGTAGGACTTGATAAAGGCAACCTACAGAACTCCAAACACTTCAGTGACACTAATTATGTGTGACACACATAAGCAGTCTAGATATTCATAATGATAGCCATTATATCGAAACACAGATAAGTAAAAGGCTACTTCCAAGTCACCTTTTGCAGCATACCTAACCTACCTACCCACAGAATTTAACTTTTCCTTTTAAACGTGATCCAAAACCTCAACTCATCAAAACACCTCAGAATGACTCACAGCATGCAGAGCATCCTCAGCTCTTACCTAATCGCACGCACGTGTTAGTGTAAGGTGCTAAGCTGCTGCATGCTCACACAAAGGTAAAAACAGATTAATGATTGAAGGCCAAGTCAGGGAGTCAGGAGACTAGGCCATGTCCCTGGAAAAGTTAGTAACTCCCTAGAAATGTTGGGAGAGCAGCCTGTCTGCCTGGAGCCCACGGGAGGCAGAGCAGCTGCCAGCACTAACCTACTTTCTGCGCAGCACTCATGGGGCACTGGCAGCCACTGCTTCACAGAGAACCCCCCCAGCAACCCCTCCTCCTCAGCAAAATACAGAGAAGGCATTTTTTGCAGGGTTGACTAGCTAAACTATTTCTTTTGATTATATTAAATCAGGCCCTGAAAATAACTTGACATCAATGCTTTCAAATGGCTTGTGAGGTTGGACGTGACACTAAACCACCACTGCCAAACTTTTGTGCCAATTGACTGATACTGCTACATCCTCTAAATCACCAGTATCCATCTATAATACAAACCTACTTTCCAGCATGAAGTGTAAGCATGGAATTATACTGACTCACCATGACAGCTCAAATGAATCTACTTGATTAAAATAGCATGTCTCCATAAATAATCAATAGTACTCCTCAAAGTCTGCCTCAATAAAATTACTGTATTTATCTGATGTGGTACATCAAAATGACATTGTCTACTAAAACAAGTGAGCAAAAGCGGTCACAGTGAACCAGCAAAGAGAAATGGTGACTTTGCCCAAAAAAGAAGGTAGTGCTCAGCCTGTACCTAACTATAGACCAAAGACAGAGGTATACTTTGCAGCAAGTTTATAGAGCGTAGGAGGGAGAAAAAAAAATCCTACAGACAACATAAGGTTGATTTGGACTAACATTCATAGTTTTAGAAAAGGTCATGGAATAAGTGGGTCAGGGACCCACTTACTAGTCTGATGTCTCTTCACTGCAAAAGAAAGTTTTAAATTATCTTTTTGATACAGCTACATCTGTAGGCTTATTTTTCTGACAAAACCTGTTCTGAAGATATCTGAAATGAAGGTGAAAGCTCCTGATACAATTCTAATGAAAATGTCTGCCTTGGCTTTCACTTTAACCTGTGATGCTCCACCAATTAATCCCCAGTCATTGGGCAGCAGCCCACCAGGCAGCACATTTTTCACCTACTAAAACCCACAAGTCCAGAGAACTCCAGACAGTGAGGAACTTCATACTCTTGAACTGGCAAGTGCAGAAAATAGTTGAGTCAGTAAGTGGCACAAGCCAAACCTTTTCTTTGGTGCTTCAAGGGATTTGCTTTTTTTGCTGCAGGAATGAAAAGCAGTGGCTGGGATTGACATGACCAAATCGACCAGTGCTATAAAGATCTGTGACAAGCACCAGACAGAGAGGAAATGGGAACACTCAATTCTCTGGTCAGCACGACCTGCTTAGCTGCTCGTGCTTGTAATTGTCACAGTGAGGAAACCCTCACAAAAGCCCCACAGCTGACTGTAACAGCAGCAATGTAAAGTGGGCAGAGGATCCCTGCAACACTGCAGCTGCATTTTGCACAGCATCACAAAGTAACACAGCCAGCACCTGTGACACTGTTACCCACAATTCTTCATTTTCCCACTGGAAAGGAACAAGCATTCATTCTTTTTAAAAAGAATGTTTATGAAAAATAGGTCACAACACTTGGTGCAAAAAAAAAAACAAACCCGTATTTCTAAAAAGAGTAAAACCAGCTCATCATCAAAAATATTAAATAAAACCTGCTTGGTAATGTTACTCGTGTTAGCCCACCCCACGACTGAAGCTGGAACTCAGTAACCACATACAAGTCTATGAATCTCTTGAAATTGGGCAATAAACACAACCATGCAGAGACATCTATATTCAAGTTTTGTGCATTAATGTCACAGTTAATGTAATGTAACATTAGAACATTACAACTACCTTTTATGGGTTTCCCAGCATTGGAAGTTGACTTATTTTGCAGTCAGAAATCTCCCAGTTTCTGGAGCTTCCTTAAACTTACATCAATGTTCTGATTACATGATGCCCATGTTATCTTGAACAAAGACAACTGAGAAAAAAAGTATAGAAACTGCTAAAAAGCATGAAAAGATCATTAAGTGTTGGATTTTATATATTTTTTCACCCTTGCACAGTGTACCCTGCAGGTGTGTCAGCTCACCTCCTCTGCACTCTGACCACTAATAAATGAAGAAAACTATAATTTTAAAATATAAATATCTAACTCCTTTAATCATTGCCCTAAATCATCTTTTCCTTCTCTGTGCTCTGCTATTCCTAAAATTATCAGCATATGTGAGAGAAATTCTGAACAGTTGCAATTCAGACATAATTTCCATGACCTGCACAACCTTCTGTTAAAAACAAATAAATAAAAATATTTTAAATTTAGTCTCCTTTCCCCCTCTTCCCAGAAGACTTATCCTTTAGAGATTGCACTTGGGGATAGCTTACCTTCATGCCCAGGCTCCAGCAGCATCCCTGTGGCAAAGGCATATTTCCTCCTACCAGCTTCACTATTCTATTTATAAAGAACATCAAGTGTTCCCATCAGCCAGGACACAGGGGTGACATGCCCCTGCCCAGAGGAACTTAACAGGAGTCTAAATTAGCTCTGACTGTCAAAAAAGAGAAAATGCAGGATTGCACATAGAAATAATTATGGAATGTTTATTTCAACATGTCTGTAGTCTCCTTTATGTTCTACTTTCTCCCAGATTTAGATACCTGTTTAGATCAGAGGACAAAGTGATGGTCAGCATCAAAATTCATGCTTTGCAGCTCATGCATTCTCTCTCTTTTGATTAGTACTTTGAGTCATACTTGTTAGTCACTGATGCTCTGATGTCAGTTCACCCTGGAGGCTCAGAGCAGAAACAAGAACCTCTGTGCCCAAGTTCTGCTCCACATTATGGGAAACACCCAGGGAAAGCTCCACATGGCACCACAGGAACCTTCGAAGGCCAGTCCTTCAGCAGAGATGCCTGTTTGGCACCACCAACACTGCTGTGAGGTCTCAGAGTGCAGCAGAATCTCTGAGGATGAATGGGGTTTGGAATCTGAAGCTGTATTTTGGATAGAACACAATACAGCATGGACTGCTTCCCTTCAAACCACAGAGAGGCTTCACTGTTGTGTTACAGTCTACCAATAAAATCCAATCTATAATAAAATCTGTCAAATGACAAAGCTTAGAACAGAGTTGAAATAATGATAGATCAGAAACCATTTCCCTTTTTAAAAAGTCAGACTTCATGGCATACCCAAATTGTAAGTACTGAAGAGACTACTGCAGTTCCTTTGCAGCTTAACACCTCTCATTTTCATATTCCTTTAAGGAACTGCTGAAAATTTTCCATGCTTTGGCCTTTGGTTTTCCAACTATGATTTTATAGGTATCACGTGGTTTACTTGTCTGAACAGCAAATGTATGAGAGCATGAAATATTTCCAAGAGTAGATGTCCTTAACTGTGGTTTCTTCTAGTCCACCTAAACACTTAGTTCAAGAGATCCTTGCATTCAGACAAACTTCTCAGTCAGTGCTTTGATCTGTCCTTGATTACTTCTTTTTGGCTGGAAACAATGTCAGTGTCCTACAGCTGTACATGTTACTGTGTAGAAACCTGAAAAAAGTTGCACTCAACAATAACCCACCAGTCCAGCACATCACTTTGGAGGCTCTGTATGAACCAAGTTTTAATATCTAGGAAAATCTGTCACAAGCCCAACTCTCCGTCATCCACTTCAGGAATGTCCCCATATTACTATTCCTTTTCCTCTGCAATAATGAGTCATACATGTCTCTGAACTTCAGAGAAAGTAAAAACAAAACCAAAGGAAGTTCTTCTACTTCCTTAAAGGAAACTGAGCAACTCTTTTTTAACATTATTATGAAACTTGAAAGAAACCTTATGATTTTGATGGCTCCAGGCCAGAACTGAATATTAACTGGCAGCAAAACCATTCCGGAACATACAGATACTTAAATAATTCTTAAAAAACAGCACCAGAATGTAATTATTTTAAACTTACAATTTTAAAAGGGTATACCATATGCTTGTAATTGTATGAGCAGAGATCCTAATCACACCCAGATCACAGCCAGTGGTTGATCAGATAACACCACAGCTCCAAAAAGCAGCACTTAGAGTGCTTGAATTATGAAATTATTTTCAAGGGGTTTTTAAGTTAAGATTTTACTTTTTACAGTTTCAATTGTTTAGACAACTCCATGTCCTACCATAACACTCTACTCTGCATCCACTTCCTTTGAACACGCTTCTGAACAGGAACCTTCCTCCTTCTGCTCCTGCATCAGGGGTTGTGTTTTGCTGCAAATACCTTCTTTTGGCACTCACTTCGAAAGCAAACACTGCAGGGGTGCACTCAAAGCTAGTTGTGATTAACCAGTGAAGTCACAGTGAATAAACACATCAGCGAAGAAAGCTCATAAATGCAGAAAAATGCTTATTCTCCCACACTGGGTCAAAGTTATCCCATCCAATGTTTGAGATGAAGTTAGTATTAAGGACAGCATTTTCTTCTGCATGTCAGCTCTCCCACTCAGGTTAGATGGATCTGAACTCCCAAATCTGCCCTTCTTTTAATTCCAGATGACCTTATACTGGGTCAGTTTATAACCTACCTGCACACACACACATTCTAACATGAGCGGTCCCACACCTGCAGTTCTCAGGGGTTCACACAGGTTGATTTGCTCACAGTATTCCAACTGAATGGACTTGGGGAAATTCTAGTTAAGTCAAAAGAGACACTGACTTAATAATCTCTTCAGCCTACTCACCATCCCATCTCATATCCTGTCTTCAGCTGCTCCTTCACCCCTCACCCTCTGGAATCATTGCTAGAATCCGAACCCACCCAGTTCCCCTGGCCCTTCACTCACAAGCTCCACCTATAACCACTACCCAGCTATGCCTTCAGCTCACCCTAAAATTGTCATTTTACATCTGGTGATTTGGCCCTTACCAAGAGCTTTCCAGGAAGTAAAACACAATTTTACTAAATTAGCTAAATTATACATGTGAAAAACGTCAGTGCAACAACCTGATGTTAGAAGTGTTTGTGCAAGAGGGATGGAATGGCTAACATTGACTTCATTACCCATTACATTTCTATTCTATCCTTGTGCTTGAGCAGTATTTTGACCTTCATCCCAAAAGATGTTTCTCCTGACTTCTCCCTGCTACAAGATTCCATCCTATTATCATATGCCAGGTCACCCAAAACTTCCATATTCAACCACCTCTATGCAATCTCAAGGATCCAAAATTACAGGGTAGATACAGGCTTCTGTTTCTCTTCCAAATGGAAAACTTTTCCCTCTTCACAGGCTATACTATTGTCCATTGCAGCAACACCAACTGGCAGCTCATACTGGAGAGGAAAAAAAGGAAAAAAGAAAGGGGGAAAAAAAAAGACTAAACAGAGTTTATTCAGCAATTTTGTCATCTTCCTGCAATCTAACCCCAGAATGGTGATTACTCAGATGCATTAGCAGACATTCAGCATTTTCTGCTGCCCTTTCTTTCCCACAGCACTGTATAACTGCCAACTTGCCTGGCTGCTGGAGAGCTGAGTGGGGAATAACAGAGGCATCACACTGGGAACACTGCTGTGCTCCTGGCAAAGGGCATGCCTGGCTTTTCCCTTGATCCTCAGGGCAGCAGCACAAGTTAACCACTGGAAACACGTCACGTTACAGCTACAGACAACTGAACACACAGGTGCAGGCAGAGGAGTTATTTCTTCAAAAGGAAAAACAAAAACAGTGCTGCCATTAAGCACGACGTCCCAGCATTTCCTCAGAAAGGCCCATGGGCCACATTTTTGTTGCTTAGCTGGTTTTATAATTTATCAGCCCACAGAACCTCCTTCTGAAGGTACCCAAAGGTCTTCAGAGACAGAAACACAAGCCTGTGTTCAGACTCCAGGAGCAATCAGTAAACCAACATCACAATGACAGATGCAAGAAAGATGAACAAAGGAAGAAAAATATGGCTTTGTCCTTTTAAAATAGTCATTAACAACAGAGTGTAGCAGACATTTGCAGGGTCTTACACCAGCCACTGTTAGCACTGGGAAATCATAGTACAGTATCTTCCACTACATACGTAACTGAAATTTATCACAGACATGGAAACAAAGTTATAGTATTTATTTTTATATTTTCACAAGGGAAGCCATGAATTACATGGCAGTTTCCGGGGGAAACTGACTTCATTCTTGGTACATAATAAAATTTGAGGTGGTTGCAGAAACTATGAATGGATCAGCTGGAAAACAACCACTGAGTAGGATTTCCAAGCAGCAGTTCTGAATGACTTTACCATGTGGCACAAACAAATAGGCCTAATTATTTCAGCTTCCAAAAATCAGTTATTTTTAAGAAATCTGCCAGCTGTCTAGCTGTTCAAAGCACAGTTTGTTTCTCTAATCAATATGAAATACCCTGTCAATCTTACTCTGAATTCTCTGCCTGTCATCAGAACCACTTAGTGCATAATCACACTTACCATCCACCTTTGTAGCTCTCCTGGCAAATGTTCCTATTATCAGCTTGCACAATGAAAAAACTGCTCTTTTTTGCTGCTTAGGATGACCTATTACATTGATGATTCAGGCATTATCTGATTTTTTAAAAACAATAATAAGTGCCATTTGTCACAGTACACCTTCCCACTCTTTATTTCTTCACTGAGCAAGAAAATGTCTCACCCAGCTGTAATCAGAGACTACCTAATACTTTCAAGACAAACAAGAACATTAATTTTGAATTCTACCCTAAACTCAATGCCACAAAACAAGCCACATGGGCAAAGCTCACATGCTCCTGCATTGACGTGCATCAGGACTCATGTATCCTCCCCTACAAGTTTTAGACAATAAAATTTCCCAAACTTTTCTGCCCTAAATGATTTGCAAAGCCAAATGATTGTTTCAAGGCACTCTTGGTGGGATCCACTGAAGTGCAGCCTGGTTTTAACAGAATATGAAGCGTGTCATGGTCTGTATGATATTTCTAGCAGCTTTCTGGAAAACTGCTATATGAACCTTCAGTTGTCACCATTCTTTATGTAGCTTTATGATCAACTGTTTACACTTCTGTTTCTGTGTAACTTATACCATACACTGTGTTGCATTTACATTCCCTGTTATGAAAAACATTTTGAAGAAGAAAAACAGAAAATATGTATTTCGTTGCAGTACTGAAAAAATATTGTGCTTTATTTTAGTACAAGTCCAGTAAAATTACCATGACACTAAAACCTATGCAAGTAGAAATCCTGCATGAAATCTACATCTAAAGTCTCCTCCCAGGTGTTTGACATTTCCTCCCCTTTTACTGCACAATTTCAGTTTTCTTTTTTGTATATAATTTCCCACCCAAGCTAGAGTATTTTTAAATACACCCTTCTGAACAGGTTTGACCCAAAGTACACTGTCCAACATTTGGGCATTTCTTTTTAAGCAAATCTTTCCCCACCCAGGCTCCTGTCTAGCAGTGTTTGTCTGTTCTACACCACTGCCTGCCTCCTCCTTTTGGGAGAGGCCCTTGAAGGCTCCACCCTCTTGGACAATTAAGGTACCACCACCTCCTTTGTAGCACTCATCCTAAATCTAAACCATAAAGCATATGTTAGTAGGTGGTTTAACATTTAATTCCTATGCTAATTTGATTTATGTTTGTGAGCAACACATACCTCACAGTGGTTTTTCACTTAATTAATTGCCAATGTTTTTTTATTAGTCAAAAGATAAAATCTTGGGGAGATGAGAGAATATGCAACTAGAACTGACCATAAATACAGATAAAAGTCACACTTAGGACCACATGAATCCACCATTCCTCTTTTGGGCAATAACGTGCAGATACACTTATGATACAAAGCTTTTATACCTAAATATACATATATTTTTTTCTTTTTTTTTTTTACATCTGCAACTTCAGGAGAAAAAGCATCAAAAAAAAATTAAACTGAAGTCTAGTTTCAAAGGTCCCCTAAGAGATTACGAAAATGAACAAAGACCTACATAAGAAACCTCACAGGACACTTAAGGTTTCATTCGTCTAAGGAGGTCATGATAAATATGTAAAAATATACACCCCATTGTAAAACCACTGGAGGAAGCAAACTTCCTGGGGGACAGGGGGTTTTGCAAAACCTGAAGCATTGCTTTTGTGAGCCTTCACTCCAAGATGCCCACTTTTAAAACTAAAAGAGAAAGCCCAAAAGACAAATGAAGGCTGTTGGAGAAAAGCAAGTTCACGATCACGAAACTGAAGCCATATAATTAAAAGCCTGCAACCCAACCTGAGCCCCACCTCTGCCCAGGGACACTGGTACAGACACACTGATTCAGTTACACCAAAGCACTTTTACAGTTCTGGTGTTGTCAGACCTTCATATGAGACTCTGCTACTCCTCAGTGCTTCCTTTCATCTAGAACAGGGAGCTTTTTTAGTATGTATTGAATCCTATAAAAAGTAATATTTCAGCACTACTGAGTTTACATAAAATATTTAAGAGACTACAATTAAAAGCCATTAGAGAGAGAAGCATCTGTGTTTTAACCATGTGCACTACTTGTAGTTACCTTTTTGAGAAGATTAAAATTAAGCAGCTTTTGCTTTTCATCCCACTCACACCCTCCCACTACAAATTCTGTCTGAGCTAATCCTCCTTCTACAGACGTCAAAACAGGGCATAAGTATTACAGCTACTTACTGCCAAAATGTGCTGGTTTAATATCCCATTACTATTGTAATACTGGCACAATAACTTATTATATGTGACAGCTTTAGCAGTTAGTCAAGGATAGAGCCACTTATTCACTAGGGTTTTTTTCACCACATAAAACTATATTTGTAAAATTTGTAAAAGAGAAAATTTAAGGTCTGAACTCAGACTATGATGCTAGACAAAATAAAAGGCTTGTAAGGTCATTACACACTGTCTTCTCACTCTGTAATTTCCACTATCAAAGAATTCATGTAAAGTGACCCGTCCGGAAATTCAGGTTACAGTATTTACAAATACACTGTTTAACCCTTTATTTCCCGGCATTTTAAAATACACTTTTACAGATTTTTGTTTCATTATTATTTTGTAAGGGCCACATTCTGCATGAAGGCCAAGCCAATGTCCATGTCAGAACACACTTCCAATGAAAAGTCCATGCTTGTCAAAATGTTCAGTGTTAGTCTTCAGGAACCTGCGGCACAGAAACACGCTAAGAAGTCTGTTCAAGGCTCTTACAATATCTAGGTTAAGTATGTGCAGAGAAAGGGGCTGCCATGGGATACACTAAAGACAACAGGCATCAGAATACAGGTGAACTCACTAAGTTACTCCAACTCCGGCCACAGTGTATGCAACAATAGGTGACACAGTATCTGTCCCCGGAGCAGCACAGCAGCTCCGCACCAGCCCTGGAGCCCCTGCCAGCCCAGGCGGGGGACACGAGCGGGGCTGTCAGCGCGGGGTGCCGAGCGCCGTCCAAGGGGGCTGTGCTGCGCCTGCGCCCGTCCGACAGCCCGCACACAGAGCCAGAGCCCGCGGGCCCGGGAGACTGCTGGCGCCGGGCCCAGCCTGGCCTCAGGGGGCATCTCAGCACGCCTGTCCGGGGGCAGCACATCAGACGACCAGTTCAACAGAGACCACCCGTCGGGCGCAGCTAGACACCAGGCCGACGCCCCTCAAGGCAAAATCCCGGCCCCGCTAAAGCAGCCGCCCCCAACCACCACGCGCTACTAGCGCGACCAACGCCCCGGACCCACCCAAACTGCAGCCCGGAAACCGGAGCCGCACCACACCCTCCAGCCGCGCCCGGGGCGGCGAAAGAGACCAGAAAACCCACAAGCCGGCGCCGCGGGTCAAGCGCCACGGCGGGCGGGAGCAAACAGCGAGAGAAAACGCCGGGTCGTAGCCGGGAGTGCGGCGCTCACCGGTAAGCGCAGCCCGGGCGGCGCGTTTCCCCGGCCCGGGCAGCGGCCCAAACCTTACTGCCCCGCCCAGCGTCAAGAGAAGTCGCTCCGGTGCCCGGCCGGAGCGTGGGCGTGCGTGGCCGGAGCTGGAGAGCACTCGCCACGGCCGCGGCTCAGAGCCGCCGCGGGCCCGAAGAAGAGCGAGAGAAGAGAGAGAACACAGGCGCCCGCCCGGCCTGCGGACACGGCCCCGCCGCGGGGGACCGTCCCGAGCCCGCCGGCTGCGCGCGAGAGAGGGGACGGGACGGGTCCCACAACCAGGTGTGGATCCTACACCTGGTGCCGCCCGGGGCACACGCAGTTTCAGCCCTCCGCCGCCGCCGCCTTATATCACGGCCACAGCTGCGGAGAGCAGCGAGAGGCACCGGGGCCAACAGCGGGCACCTGATCCGAGTTACCCACTCCTCAGCTCTGTTTTTCAACTTCCCGCTGCTTCAGCTCCTAGCGTTGGAGTGGATGACCATAGGCTCCCCGGAGATGCGGCACAAGCATCTCCCGCAGCTGAGTGAGGTTGTTACTGCTGCTGACTCCGCTGGCATGTTTTTCTCATACTTAACTCACCGGGAGCGCAACTGGAAGCTGTCACGGCCCTTTGGAATGCCACAAATTTCAATACAAAGATAGAACAAACATATTCTCTTGTACAGCTGATACAAGTGATTTCATTCCATAACTTGCTCAGTTACTCGGCAAGATTTGTTCCCAACAAAGCAGCTCCGAGCTAACCAGCCTGTCCCCTCACAGGAGGGGATTCTACTCCACCAGCAGGAGGACTTGTTCAATCCTACAATCATCTTTGAAATACATCAATTTTTCGTGTATCCCTAAACTAGATTTTGAAAACAATTCTGCAGATTTGGGTAATGCCCTAATTCCCTTTACACACGTACTCAGACATGTCAATGCAGAATCTGTGCAAATGCTGGTTGATCAAAGGAGATGCACTGACACTGAACATTTGGCACCAGTGTCTATGGCAAAGGGCTGTCAGGTGTTTTGTCGCAGTCAGGAGGCACCTCAAAGAGTGTATATGGTTCTCATGCTCCTGTGGTTCCACTTGCAACCCTGGATACTTCTGCCAGCTTCCAACTGTGCTGTCACACTGCTCTGCCAAACAAGCACACACACTTATCTCTCTGGCCTCTACTCTTGGGTCAGGGTGACCAGCGGTCAATGTCCCGCAAACTGCAGCATGGAGCCATTTTTTCTCTCTTTGATATTGCGCATCCACAGAGTCAACATACCCAGCAAAAAGACCAGACTCATTTTTCTGGCTAAAGTCATACTTTTGCCTGACTGGTGTGATTTCACCTGGAAACATACTGAGGTTCTCCATCCTTCTGTTTGGGATAACAAGCAGAAGTTAATCTAGTTTTGTCCGACAGACTGCACAGTGGTGTGGAAAGCAGTTGTCCAGCTGCAGGCCAGAAGGGTGGAGCCTTTACCAACTGCTGCTCTCTACAAACCTTCCCCAGAGCTGCTGAGCAGCAGGGTGGTTGGCCTGCCAACTGACTGCTGCACATCAAACGCAGGCGCAGCTGTTCTTCCCTGCACCAGCATCACATCAGATTACAGCTAATTGATCATAACGATTTTCTTGGTTTTTTATAAGACCGGTGCCAACCATCTGAAAAGGAATGGCGTACAGAAGAGTAGAAGACAAACTATGGGCCCCTGGATGTGGACAGTGAAATTTCTGACTGTCATTCACCAGATCCTTTAGGGCACATTAGGATTGCATAATGCCCAACAATAGCACAAAGAAATCTTGCCTTTTCCTACTCAAAAAGCAGAAGATACATTGCCGAAAAATCATCTCCATATGGAAACAGTGATTTACCACGATGACAAATGCTTGCCAGGGCAGTCACATTTCTACCTCCCTCTAGAGCAAAGTGCAGTTCAAAAAGGATTTGGGATTCAGAAACTGTCAATCTGTTCTCCATGGAATAAAAGTATTTAATTTTCTTCACAGGATATTTTTTTGCTTTGGAGAATAAAATACGCTTGTCTATATACACGAAAGAAATCAACTTCCTTAGAGATAGTCATTATGATATTTATAAAACAATTTATCCTGTACTAAAAAGTTGTTGATATCCTGAAAATGTCTCTGCAGAAACCACATACACTTGGATTTTAAAGATTAAATTAGAAGAGAACAAAGTGAATACTCACAGGGCAGAGCAACTGCAGCTACTGTCCTTGGAGTACACTCTGAGTCTCACAGCCCCACCATATCACCTCACTTGATATTACCAACTGGTCTACTTTCTGCTACACACAGCATTATGCACCCAATGATAGTGCAAATACCATTTCATATCATCAAGATTTGCTCGTCTGGCAAATATTCTAAGGATGTCCTTAAAGTAGAGTGAATTAGCTATGAACTAACAAAAATTTTGTTACATTAACAAAAGAGTAGCCATAAGCATATCTAGGTGCTAAAACAGTAAGTTTGTTTGGTAGCATCAACCAACAGCTACTGAGACAATCCACTATCACATGTGGTCAAAATGCTGTGGTGCTCCTCTGGCTGACCTCAATCCCAAGAGGTAAACTGACAACCTGAATTAGAGAGGATAGGTCATGGTGAAATACAGCCCCACCAGCCAGGGAGGACAGTTCTCATTTTAGGCTTTACTTAGATTTTCAAGTTCCTGGTCATAATCCTGTTGTTGTTGTTGTTGTTTTGGGAATTATGCATATTCCAACTGTTAGGTGGGGCTTTTTTCTCTGTCTCTTTCATTTCTAGTTACTGAGTCATAGCAACTACACATTCTTCTGTTTGCCAGTTTTTGAATAGGAGACTTTGGAGAGGCTACAGGTTGGTTCATAGCTGTCCTGCAGGCAAATTCTAACACACATAGTACACAATCAATTACATTTCACAGCATAAAATTATTCAATTTTCTATTCAATCCAACAGCTAATACTTCTGCAAGAAATGAGAATCAGGAAGGAAGCCCAAAGACTTTACCCAAAATACCAGCTAGATCCCAGCTACTGCCCAAAAGCCATGACAGTAATGGAGTGTAGTGCATAAGCCCCAGTGAGTGGGAAGAAAGAGAGGCAAATTGACGCTCAACAGACAAGTTTTGCACATAAAGAGAAGTTTGGAGCACTTCTAAGCAATTGTACATTTGATCTGTGTGAGAGTATTTTATAAGAAGTAATATTTGTATACAGTGTTTCACTTCTAGGGTTATTTCTTCGCTGACAGTTTCAGACCCTCTAAGTCTGTGGGTGGGGATTTTTCTTCTGTTACGAACAGAAGAGTTTCAGTGGTCTGAAGCATTCTTTCAGTTCCACTGTTTAACTTGGGCTAGATTTCTCAGCTACATGCCTGAATGCTTCAGAGAGTCCTCATCTTCATCTAGTAAAAGGTGGCTTCTGATAATCCATCATTCTTAGCAAGCACTGTTTTCAGTTTCCTAATTGCTGACTTTGTGTCCTATTGCTTTTAAATATATTAAAGAAACTGACAGTTCTGGAAGGAAACCCCTTTGGAAACAGTTATTTCTGTCTTCTTTTTGCCACCACATACCTGAGGTCTGATGTCACCTCTCTCAGTTGCTTTGTGCATGTTCCTGCACCATTCTGGGTGTCATGTGATGTATCTATCCAATGCCTTACAAAGTTAGCCCTGGTTTTGTAGCTTTGTATGCCTTGATGACTCGTGTCTACTTCAACACTATTCTCCTATAATTCCTGGGGTGACAATATCATTGCCCATTAAATTACCTCACTCTAAGTCTCATTGGATCTTTTGGAATCTTTTGATAATGTTGTAACTATTGGTCTAGATATGGTGCCACAACCACTAACCCAGATTTCTGTAACTCTTCTATTGCATTACAGCAGCTTCTGTTCTCCTCAGAGGCTGTCTATGATCTTATTCATCAGCACTTCTACATATATGGCTTTACAGCATTTAAATTATCTCTGCAGGGAGTCAGTCAATCCAACCCTCAAAGATGCCATTTTGCAGTGTATCATGATCATGTTAAATGCTACATTTTCATCTCTTGCTGTCAGGCTTAACTTCCTGATAATATCATCACACTCAGCCTCATCAGTTTCAGCAGTAATCAAGTAATCAGTAATTAAAGTACATACTAGGAATATTACCACATATCTCGCTATTTTCCTCTACTCTTTCAAGGGTTGATTAAATCCCAAATAATAATTACAAATTCTACATTGTTTGTAGGTAAAAAAAAAAAAAAAAACACAGAAGAATATGCCTTATCTGACTGTACTTGCCAATATTACCTTTTCTCCTGGATAACATCATAGAAAATCCCACTTATTTTTCAGAATGAACAGAAGATGGCTGCTCATGACTCCGTGTCCTGGAGTATATAATAGCCCTTCATTTGGAAAATCATTATTTAGTTGCAGGATTTAAAAAACAAATTAGGACCTCTGAACAAATATAACTCAGACAGTTGGTTTGGCCCATTACTTCTTCCTCCTTTTTTTTTTTCCAAGTCCCACTGTCATGAAGCTGGATGCATACCAGTCATTGGATTAAAACACAGGCCTCTGATCCCAGCAGGTCTGTGTTTTATCCCAGCAGGATCCTACATGGCCACAAGAGAATTGCCAGTGCATGTCAGGATAACAAAGACCAGTTAAGCTGTTCAACAGCAATGTAGTCAGCTACCAGAGAGGAAGTTTTAGCACTCATGGAACAGGTATCACCACATGGCAATTCTGCCCGTCACATTCCAGTCGTGCTTTTTCTAAATGTGCAGAGTGACATACTT
The DNA here is from genome assembly GCF_001715985.3 of Manacus vitellinus. Taxonomy (NCBI): domain Eukaryota; kingdom Metazoa; phylum Chordata; class Aves; order Passeriformes; family Pipridae; genus Manacus; species Manacus vitellinus. The sequence goes on along the minus strand of NW_021940603.1, from coordinate 3,388,789 downwards.
TGAAGAAAAGACCTTGTTTTCACTTCTTTATGGAGAAAGTACTGCAAACAGCAGAAACCACAAACTTAAATTTGGGGCTGAAGTTTCTGAAAGAGGAAGTGTGTGTGGGACAACACGCTTGGAGGAATGTGTGCAGCATAAATAGGCTTTATAAGAAAACACCCATATCATGCATTCTTGATTTCTCCTCAGCAGAAAATCAAACGCTATTTCCCACTTTGCAAAGGCTCAGCCATAGTCTTTGTAGCCAAATTTCTCCAGCATAACTTGCTAGCTTAAGAGACAGTATGGAAACCATAGCTCTCATTTTGCTCAGTGCCCCTGGAGAGAAAGCTTAAGTGGCTTCTCTATTTTGGCATAATGCATTATGACACACCATACTTCAGCTCTGATCAAAGGGCTCCTGTTCATATTCGCACTTCAAAGCAGGTTTAAATGAGATCCTACACTCATTTAAGTGCATAAACAAGTGACTCAAACTCTAGCTTTTGCTACCATCTAAGATCTCTTTTAATGAATATCAGTTACATTGATAATCAGTAATTCTATTCATAGATTTTTATCCAGGTGTTATTTTGAATGCCTAAGTTTGAACAGCACATGTTATGAGATGTGACAGACAACTCCTAGAAAAATGTTAAGCCAAAATTAAATGTTAGGGAACTTTGCTCTTAAATCACCCCTCTTTAACTCTCCAAATAGCTGTCAGCAGTGTAGAGCTATGAGATGGAAACGACTTGGAGAGTGCACTCACCTTTGCCATTCTAATAGATAGGTGCACTATTTGACAAGCTTATTATTTCACCTATTTAAAGCCCCATTTAGTAATTTTCCACTAGCATTAACTTCTGAAAAGAAACTCCACAAAGGGTTTAGCTTAGTCCTCCAAAACACAGGTCTCAGACTGTCTGAATATGTATCGTTGCTTTTATTTGCATTTCAAACAATGCAGATGAAAGTACAAATGCCCAAAAAGGCAGCAGGTGCTTAGGAAAAGCCTCAAAAACAACCCTTAAAATAGCTGCATACATACACAACTACTCTCCAGTGTCATTTATGATCCCAAACAGCTCCTTCTGTCTCCTCGGGATAAGGCAAGCCATTCTTACAGCACTTAATTGGTTCTAGGGGTAACCAAGTCCAGCTGCTCCGTCTAGCAAAGCAGCACAGCTGCCTTCTCTCAGTCCAGAGGAGCTGAGGAGAGGGAAAAAAATGGAAAGTACCCACCACTTCAAGAGCTCCACTCCCAGGGTCTCGAAAACCTGACTAGAATCCAGATCAGAATTTTAAACAGATCCTTTAGGAGCAGCAATCAGCTTCCTAGGCAACCAGGGTGGCCACATTGCTGGCTGCTAACATGGAGATAGGAGGAAGGGGAGGGAGTGTGGAAAAAAAAATATATATACAATTACCCTTATACGCTTACAGGAGGGTTTCCTAGTTCATAAATATTCTTGCTTCAAGCTGTGATTTTAGTTAAATTCAGAGTCAACTTGCCAAAATGGGAGGCAGTAAAGTTATTCACAGTGACAGCTTTTATCCCTTCTGTTGCCGGGCGAGTTGGGACCAGATGGTTGGATGCCAGCAAAACTGGCTTTAGGGAATCTGAACACTTCCTGGCTTCTGAGGAATGCCCAGGTACCATGCTGGGGAAGATTTCTGACCCTTCTGGTGTACTTGTCTATAAAGTAAGGTGAATTTAAAGCATATGATATTATCTCCCTTTTGTATTTAGTTCTCAAGGAAACTGCTACCTTAAAAAGTATAATTAGGGAAATCTACCTGGAAAAAATAGCCCTCAGCACTCACATCATCACTGCCAGCTTCCTCCTTACCCTGTTCTCTGATTTACTTCAAACTTGCTCATGAGGGATCCCAGCCAGACAGGAAAAGTGGTGGCTGTTCCTCCTTAGTCATGCATTAAAATCAGTCACTGTTGTCCAAAATGTAAAGATGGGAAAAGCCTTGGAATACTTTATGGAGACATGCCCAGAAGTTCATGTTGGCATGCAAATATTATTCATACCTTACTCTTTGTCACCAGAGAGGCAAAGAAATCATATAGAACAGGACATTTTAGTTTCCTTAGCCTACAGTCAGTAACAGTGCTTTGCATTGAAGCCAGCAGGTACAGCTCCATTTGGCAAACAGACCTGATGTACCATCAGCAAAGAATGTGTGTGTGAACACGGATAACAAGGGTGGGTGTAGCAGAAACAACATTCAAAGGAAAATACTAAGTCACTGCTACTTGAAATATGAATAACACCGAATAATTTAAGTATCTGAGTATTTCAGCATCCTATTTCTGTGCACAAATTCATTGGCTGAGAATGCGAGACACATATAGTCTGGAGCCATGTTCTAGTTTAAGTAAAGATAAATAGCACTGCAAGATCTATCTTCCCACAATTTCAATTCTTCATACTTATAATTAACGCTGGCTGACATACTGTGAATCAGCAGAAGACTTCTACACACGTACATGCACCTACTGCTGTATCAGATGAACCTCCAGAACATATAGAATTGCTCCAGGCATGAACAGTAACGTAATAAGCTCGTATAAAGCCAGACACTTCAATGTAATTTATTTCTAACTATGTTTAATACTCGTGTCAGGAATACACCCCATTTTTAGTGCCCAATTCTTCTACATTAACAGACAGAAGGCACTACCCCAGGGTGTAGGAGTAAACAAGAAAGTGTGTGGAATATAGGGAGTGAATGGGTTGTGGAGTATTTTCTCAGTGTGTGAGACAAAAAGCAGTCAGTGTGGCTAAGCCAGGCTTCTCTGTTTTACACATACATAGGGCAAGGATTTCAAGAATTAATTTCCTACTCACTACTTTAAGATGAACAAATGAACAAAACCAGTAACCTTAAGAGTACCTCCAGCCCTAAGAGAACTTACTTTCAGACAAGAAAGTGAAAAAGCCATATTTTAGTACTTGATTCAGCCTGGATGAGCCCACTGTGAACACCAGTGATAAGCAGGCAACAGACAGTATTCCAAGAATATCTAGAAAACTGCCAATGTAGCATTGCCTGATTCATTTTAGATCATTTAAACTTCTTCTGCTCTTACAGATCTTTGTCTAGAAAAGGAAAATCCCCATTCTACTCTATATCTATGGACCCTTTAGCCAGCTAATTCCTAATTCTTTTCTTGCCTTTGGGTAGGGGCACCTGGTGAGGCTGGTCAGGACCATTAATGCCTGTTAGCACCCTTAGGGACATAACATATATTTCCTCTCCATATAAGCAACATTTCTTGCTTACAGCCATGCACAGAGACACCTTCAGTGAACTGTGTTGTGTGTTAATCAGTTCTTTTAATATTCTACAAATAGCATCACTGGCTCTCAATTATCAGCTCTTACATGATTTCCACTCTCAGTTCAGGCACTTGTGAAGTGTAGCAAACACAAACAAGAGAGGCAAAGGGCCAGGACACTGAGCTGCCATGTGATACAGGTCAGGAAAATGATACCTTCCCACAGCTGAAGGTCCAGCATGTGCAATGGGATGGCAACAAAATCTACTTCCACGGGTCTGATGATTGCTAGAAAACCTGTAACTTTTGAACTGCTCTGTAGAATTACAGATGCTAAAAAGGCTACTTGGAGATTTTCCTTTATTATATATGTTGTGAGGGGGAATGTAATTTTTATAGTTTTTAGTATGTTTAAGACAGCATCATTTCTTTTAGGTTAAGTGAACAAATACCAAAATGAACAAATGATGGCCCTAGAGGTCACCTCTATCTAGCCTGAATGCAGCCTGTCAGCAGTCAGTGTTAATGAAGAGAGCCTGCCAGTATAAATCATTTGTCATTGTCACTCTGAGGACTCGTGTTTTTTTTCTTTTCAGAAAAACTGTGATTTCTTTGTCTTGCTAGCTTTTGCATAAAGCTAACTAGCATGTTTCAAGGGCAGGACAAGATCAAGAAGAGATGGGAGTGTGTCGAGGCAGGAATGTGAGAGAGACAAATAAGTTTTGCACTCTGTGATGATAAAAAAAGACCATTTGATCACAGTCACCGCAGAGAATAGAAAATAACACAAATCCTATGGATGAGCATCAGATTACCTATAATGAAAAGAATGAAGTAAGCAAAGACCCAAATGCTTATTAGCTCAAGTACATGTCTGAAAACAAACATTCATATGCATAGAGCTGTCAGTGAGAAACAATCCCAAATGAAGAGTGACCCAGCTGCAGCAGCCTGAAGAGCTTCGTTTACAGGTGTAGGACAGACAGGGAGAATTTTATTACTGCTACCAAGAAAAAGCTTCAGGGCCCCTTAAATATGAATCAGGGATCCCACATGAGGGATCACAGGTTCTGTCTAGGCATTAAGACCTGAGTGATCCATCAAAATACTTCTTTGTGTGTAGCATGGCAAGGAATACAATGCCATGGACCTCACCAACCAGACAGACAGGCGGGGCATGAAGTACTCTCAGTTTTGTCACTTATTCAAAGGTCTACAGACAACTCCCAGTTTGGTACCTCCTCTCCATATCTGTGCTGTGGGAGAACTGGGCATTGGATCTGTATCCCAGCACCAAACATCTATACACAGTGAGCTGCAGCCCAAGTGTGGAGAAAATAGAGCAACTTGCCTGTCTCTCACTGACTGTCATTAGAGTGAGCTCTGGCTGTTTATACAACTGCAGGAAACCGGGGGGCTGTTTTTCTGACAGCCTTCAAGCGAAGACAGTTTTCTATTTTGAGATTTTCATTACCCTTCCCCACTTGCAGTCATTTGATATTTCTTTCCAGAAGCTTGAAAATAATGTTAGCCACTGAAATTTGCCTCTTTTTTCCACTGAAAAACAGATGTTCTAAAATGAAATTTGAAATTGAAATAACATTTAAGTGGGTTTTTTCTCTGTATGCAATGGCAATCTTAGTAGATTCTGTGAGCTTTTAAAATAGTTTATATTGGTTGTGCTTATTTTGCAGGCTGATTTCAGATAGACAAAAAGGACTCTGCCATTCCCCAGTGACCTCAGTGGGGTTATTTCAAGTTTACATCACCATGACTAAGAGGAGGAGAATTAGCCCTTTTAAAAAGGCAGATAACAATGCATACCTCTTGCCCACAGCCAAGTGCAAGTTCTGAGTGAAGAAAGCATTCTTACATTTAATACGTAGTTGAGTTCCACTGACCTGCTGCTAATATTAGGTACATGTTTAAAGTCTATTTAAAAAAATTCCTTTAAATTGGCTCAGATACCAAACAAGCTGCCTCTTACATTCTGCTCTCATCTATGCTGGTGTCAGATTTACTTCACCTCCCTGCATGAGAAGTAAGATCAAACCAGGTAGGAATTATGAAGATGAGCTGGGTTGTCTCAAAAGAACAATCAAAACCTCCCATGCCAAGTATGCCAGGTAACTCAGGTAAATGCTTTTAAGACTCTATGGCCCTTTAGGGAGACCATGTGCAACTGGGGAAAAGGGCAACTAAAACTAGACCTACATGGGGTGTGCTATGAAACTTTTGTCTCTTTGTCTGGCTGCCTGTATTTAAAAAAGTAAACCCACCATATAAATCTCAGTTAGGTTTATGGGTTAAACCTTCTCTGAGTAAAGTGAGATTGTACTGTTTGTTTATTTGATATCTGGCACACCAGGAGCAAATGCTTCTTTCTTTGCAGACTATGTAACAACCTGGGTTTCTCTAAGGGTACTGTCTAATGTTTAGAGGCCCCTATTTACAGTGCATTGAAAGTATGTTTTCTTTTAGATTTTTCTTTGGCAGATTAGAAACCCCCTGCGAGGTGAAAATATTAAACTGTGGAGTTTTAGTAAGCCTTCTGATGTGGTTTAACCTACCCCAGCTGAAACCAGGGCAAGCTCTTACATTGAATAATTTGTTAATTAAATGTAACAACCTTCAGCATCTTAAACAACTTTCTCACTGAAAATGGTAAGTAGGCAGTACAATTGGAAGAGGATATTATTTCCCAGAAAATCTAGCACTAGCAGTCTTGGGCATATAATTTTCCCTCTCTACTGTACATAATTACTTACTCGTATGACAAAGATACAGTTCATAGTCCAGTCAGTATAGGGTTCAATACACTTTATGTCCTTGCGATATTTGGTCTCATAATTCAGTCTTTTAAGATCTAATTCATCTCAGCACTTGTCACAGCAGGCAATAGTGTTGCAGCCTATTTTGTCCTCAGCTAATAGATGGGTGGGTATTAAACCCCATATAGATGAGAAAGCTAATTTAACACCCTGCATGCTTAAACAGATAAGCTTATTAAAAGAGACAGTGATTTCCTGTGCTTTTCCTATTGCTATTTTTTTAAAAAATGGCACTTTTTCTCTCTGGTTTTAAAGCTGAATATTTCAGTTCTGAACAAAGGAGGTGGGCAAACCAGTGCCTTTGAGGACAGGAGGAAAACATTGCTATTCTTTGCACTGAATGCCCTAAAGTGTGAAAGCAGAATACTCTGCATTGTATCTGTGATATGCTGTCTCCCTCACGCACAAAGGGATGGCACATGGGCTCACACAACTTTGACTGCAGCAAAGTAGCAGGGATCCCAACGGTGTTCCCATGGAGCTTTCATTAGAAATGGAGACTCATGGTGTGTTTAATCTCATCCCCTCAAGATTTTGCTGTGTGTCAGTTGGCAGCAGTGCATAAAGATTAGAACAGCAGCCTGAGTTTAAAGTTGCACAATGTAGCGTAAACCGCCACGTGCACACACATTCCATTCCCTTAAAAAAACCCAAACAAATCCCCCCAAAAAACAAAAACAGAAACAAAAAACCAAAACAAATAAAACGAAACCAAAACAACAACAACAAAGGCAAAAAAACCCCAACAAATTTAAGAGAAATGGAAGAAGGATCAGATTTCCATCCATCAAATAGAGAGAGTAGGAATTATGATGCCTCTACTTTTCCTCAGTAAATCACTGTTATTACAGGACAAAGTTCTGTTGGAGTTTCAGCCTGTTTGTCACATGTGATTATGTACAGCTCTCGCCCTCAAAGTCAACAGAACGTGGGCACAAAGGCATCCATTAGTGAGCTCCCTGCTAAAACACAGATGAAAATTCAGACTCGAATGAGCTGAAACAGTAGCAGTAAATTGAGGAATTTCTTGCTTGAAGAGAAAGAGACATTCATTGTCTGATTGCCCTAAAAATCTGAACATGATCAGGTCAGACAGATCTGCCCACAAGGTTACTGTTTTATAAGATCCCAGGCAGTACCTCTGAAAAAGGTTTTCTACAAATTTTCTCTCTAAAAAGGCAATGTAAAAAAAGACTGCACTTTGTATCTCAGCCTTGCCTCTAATTATTTCAGTTTCTCTTTGTGTGTTTCTCTCTTCTGATCCAGGTTACAGCTATAGCTGAGACATTATTTTGTTAACCCAGAATCTTACAGGGTCGGCAAACTCCTCATGCCTGTATCATCTTGCAGAATTTTATCTTCAGGTAATTTGTGAATGGATGAAGAGCAGAAGTATTACTTTACATCAAATATGGATTAGTCTGACTGCTTCTTGAAGTTAAAGAGTCTTATAAGAAAAGAGTTTAATTCAGCTTTTATTCCTGTACATTTTAAACATCTTTTAACACATTATCCAATCTGGTGTCATATAGACTTTTAACTTGAAGACTTTTCAAATACAAGTGATGGCAAACATGTTTCAGCTCTATAATTGCTTTCTCTTCTTTGTCAAAACTAGTGACAGAACACAAGTCCCATAGCTGACAGTATTGATATTAAAATGTGCTGTAAAATTTGTTTTTTTAGGCTAGTGATTCTTGTTACCCTGACAAGTGATTATTTCGGCATCAGCCAGTTATTTTGGCTGTGAAAATAATTCTCAAAAGTTACCGAAGTGTCCACAATGGACACAATATGCTCTGCTTTCAGTTCTGCCTCTTGCTTTTTAATTTTCCATTTTATTTCATGAGACAATGGTAAAGAGGATGATTTAGTATTAACGATTACAAAAATATTCTGTTTTCAGTCCACTGCTGTATTTTATTTTGATGGCCTTTTCAATTACCTCCAGCTGAATTCAGATAAAATATTTTTAATTGTACATATTTTGCTTCAAAAAAAACCCACATTAACATGTGAAACATAAGAAATTGTTACTGAAAAGGCTTCTTCAGGCTGAAGTCCTTAGGTTTTAGACAATGTTTTCTACTCTCAACATATTTAAACACCTGAATGGTGTTCCCAGAACTTCATACTCAAATTAAGCTCCACTGGCAAACTGGTGATCTCAGTACAAATGTGAACAAGACACGAAAATCTCCCTCAGATCTGCTGGATTCTGCCATGTTAAGAGAGAAATCATCAATAATACCCATTGATGCAAAGTCTACCTGGCAGTTAGCAAGCACTGGTGTCCCTAAGGGATCAGTGCTGGGATCACAACTGTCTAATGTCTTCATTAATGGTTTGGATGATGGGACAGAGTGCACTCTTACCAGGTTTGTAGATAACATAAAACTGTGAGGAGCTGTGAACATGCTGGATGGCAGGGCAGCCTGGCAAAGGGACCTAAACAGCCTAGAGAAAGGGACTTTGGGGAATACAACCCAGACAGGTTGGAGCCAACTCTGGGAAGCAGCTCTGCAGAAAAAAATCTGAAGGTCCAGATGGACAAATTCACATTAATCAGCAGTGTGTCCTTGGATCAAAGAAGCCTAGAGGCTTCAACCTGGCTGTATTTATTAGCCAGCACATTGAGGAAAGAGTTCATTCCCTCTCTTTGACACTTGTGAGACCTCGCTGGGATATAAGATCCAGTATTGGTCTCTCCAGTACAAGACAGACATCGACATTCTGGAGTGAGTTCAGTGAGTGGCCATCCAGATGGTTAGGGGACTGGAGAACGTGATGTAAGAGGAGAGGCAGAGAGAAGTGGGCCTGTCCAGCCTGGAAAACACTTGCAGGAACTGCTTACTGCAGCCTACAGTTCCCTGATCGGAGGGTACAGAAAGGATGGAGTCAGATTCCTCTTGGAGGTGCAGAGAGGCAGGACAGAAGGCAACGGGCACAAGCTGGAACATAGGAAAGTGATTAGAAATAAAGAATTTTTTTTACCATGAAGGGGGTCAAATGCTGGTGCAGGCTGCCCAGGCAGTTGTGGAATCTCTCTCCCTGTTTGGACTCAACATTCCTGATTGGACACAACCTGATCTTGTTAGCCCTGCTTTCAGCAGGGAGTTGGCCTAGGTGACCTCTGGAGGTCCCATCCAACCCAAATTATTCTATGACACTATGATTTCTAGATACAGAAAGAAATGCTGCAGGAAGCTGTTGACAGTTAACATGACTGGAAAAAACCAATTTAATCAACTATGGGACTGTTGTCCTGTCTTTCAACAGGTTTTAAGATTTTAGGATACATTTTAAAGGCAAGAAATGCTGAAGATGAAGTGATGAATGAACACTGAGATAATATCTTGTATCAGGTCAAAAGTACCACACCCTTCAGATCATTCCTTTGATAAGAAATTCCAAGTAGTTTAGACTTGCTATGTTTAAATAGCACTTTTATTTTTTCAGTCTGAGGAAAACATTTAGTGCAATAAGTATAAAGCAGTAAGGGATCTGATTAAATCAAGGAACTGATAATTTGTGCCAAAAAGGGAAGGCTGAAAATTGGTTCCTAGATAGTCTTTTCAAGGTCTGAAATTAGGACTCCCTCTCTTTAATATTTAATTTTGCCATTGTCATTAAAAGGTGCAGGAGGTAATATTTGTCAGTGTCAAAGGTGGGACGTTATCAGTATCAGAGAAGACTGAAATAACCTACAGAATGAAATGAAAAATCCTGGGGATGACAGCATAGGAACTGGATGACATTTAATTGCACAGCATGTAAAGCCATGTATTTAAGGAGTTGCAGGCAGCTGGAAATGACTAAGGAAAAAAATCTGGACATGCTGGCAAATCATACACTGGCTGGTGAGTCAAAGGGGTACGAGGCAGCTGTGCGAGAAATACAGTGCAACAAAAGGCTGTAATTTTTACTGACTCTTTTGAGGCTTCTAGATTTCCTACCAGAGAGCAACTCTGAATATTAGACAGCTTTTCAGAACTAACTTTTTAGTTTTTAGACACTCTTTGTTTCCCATACAGAGAACAGCAAGTGAAAACTATGTCTGTGTGCACAGAGGAAGAGAGATGGAAAAAGAGGAAAGACAGGGAAAACACTGAAGCACAAATATAATTTTTAGGGCTGTGATTTCCTGTTTGAATGGACAGCCACTAATTCCAGAAACATGTCCAAAGCCTGCTTCTGAAAGCTTTCAGCAACAAATTCCATTAAGTAAGGTACTACTACAGTTAATGCTTTTTAGAGGGATAGCAGGTGATATCTTACCATCTTCTTTCCACAATGTTGCTGTTTCTATGCTAGACCTATAGCAATGATTCTGCATGCTTGAAGTATTCACACAATGTTGTTAGTCTGTGAAAGCCAGAACTAACAATTTTCTTATATCGAATCACATTAATAAGTTCTCTTATTCTACTCTCATAGTTTCTTATTATTATATACATTATTAACTATGCTAGCAGTAGGACATAACAAATGCAAAATACTTGTTCAAGAACACTACTGTTTTCAGCAGGGAATAATTAAGAATGCATGTCAATAACATTTAGGATTCTAATGAATAAAAGATAACTCATGCAGGCAACTCAGAGACCTGCATAATTTTCTCCAAGGAGGTTAAAATGCATGATGAGAGCCTAATTCATCGGGATTCATTGGGTCATATATTTCAATAGCAGACAAGGTGTGATCAGGGTTCAGGTAACATATAGGTTTGAAATGTCATCTTTCCTGCAGGAAGCTTTCAAAAGGATGTCAGAAATCTTCAGTGCAATTCACCTGAAAAGCAGAAAATACCTTAGAGAGGTGGAATTTTAGACCTTCAGCACTTAGCAAACAGGATATGTATCAAACCCAGAAATTTTACCTCTTATTCATGGAAGTACTGGTTGCATTTTCCCAGCTGGATCTGGTAAACAAGTGCTAAGCACAACTGTGTTTCCATATCCATAACAGAGACATAATGAAAGCAGTAAAGAATGTGACCATCAAACTGGCTTTCTTTCAGACCCTCCACCATTCCTCTATTTCTCCTAATTGCCAGATGCAGCTCTTTAGTTTTATATCCCAAAATTGCCTTGATTTTACTATTCCTAGAAAAATAATGAAGGACAAAATGTGTTTCTGTGGCTCAGTCCATTGAGACCATCTGTCTCATTTGGTTTAAACTTTGCTGCCTATTGCAAGTGTAGGTTGTAGCAGCATTTTCTGAATCCTCTCGGATTCCACACCACACACTGTAACACTGCCTAAAAAGGACTCCTGCCTCTTTAGTACTCTTCATTTCAACTGGCATTCTGCATGTATTTTGGGGACAGGGAAGTAGGATTGGGATTGTGGGGAGAGAAAATAACAAAGAAAGTAGAACAGAGGCTTCAGATAACCAGGACTGAAGAGACAGGCATTGGTACATGGATCCACACACAGTGCTGCCCTCAAAACAGCATATCTGAAAATTATCAGAAATTTCTAACACACAAAGCAAATGTTATAGTGCAGTTGATATTTGCCCCCTCCTGGCATTACCCCTTATGCGACTCCAGCTGAATGGTTTTTCCAAATTTCAAAAGATTCCTCTTAAAGCTTGAACCAAACCTAGAAAATATTTTTGGTTAGATCCCAACTGCCTGTCCCTACCAAATGAGCAGACAGTAGCCAGTACTCCAGTGTGAGGCACTCTGGGCTTTTCAGACTGACATTTGGATCTGGGAGGTACCCAGGCACAGCCAGACCTCTGGTGCAGACTGAGGCTGTTCAGAGCTGGTGTAAGGCACACAGATGAAATCAGAGGCTTCGTGTGGCCCATTTTACTACCTGTAGAATGAGAACAATGATTTTTCTGCCACTTTTTGACAGTGTTGTTCAAAATGCTTTTCGTCTCGCAAATGTGCTCGTCTGGCATCCCCCTTTACCTTTATACCTGCAGAGACAGCAGCTAACCAGCTTCACTCCCATTCCAAGCTGAGCTGAGCTACAACAGAGCTACATTTAAGGCAGCTTTATCCTCTACCTCTGCGCTGCTGCCAGGACTAGAGAGACTGGGTTTGGCTAGTTTGGTTCCTATGATGGATGGGCACAACGAAAGCTCTTCTGCCCCTCCGGGTGCTTCTCTCCCCATCAGCAGAGCTGCTTTCCTAAGGCAAGCCCTTTCCCTTAGCCCACTACCATGTCATATGTACATTGCTTGGTTTTCTTTGTTTTATTCTTGCCACTCCATTTCTTTCTCTTTCTTCCTCCTGTTATGATAGAGACTAAATTTCTGTGTTCAATCCTGCAAGCTGTGTTTTTCTAAAAGATTATGCCTATTTCACCGATGGGCAGTGATGTGAATTTAAGCTGCTGATCCCCTGGCTCCATCCAGATTTCTAGAGCTAGTTGATGCATATCTGAACTTTTCAAGCTTCCATGGATTTAGAACAAAACTTAGAAACATTATCATAGCAAGCCCTACATTTAAATGCCAGGAAGTGAGCCAAAATAGACCTGCAAGCATTACTTTAAACCCCTCGATTGACATGTTTGTTTAAAGTCAGTATTCTTGGTGCTGCTTGGCCACAGGAGATGTAATTAAAATAGTGTTTCTGACAGGGAAAACAAAACCCTTCGAGTTGGTCTGCCTTACCCATGCTCACTACCTGCAATTATTTAGCCCAAGGAACATATGAGGATGCTTTTACATCAGAGTTTTGAGGGTATTTTTTAAAGAGTAAACATGTGATGAAGGTATATAAGCCAATTTATGCTGTAATATTGTCTGATCTCCACCAACAAGACTCTGCAATCAGCAGTGGGAAACAGGGCATCAGCTGGCAGCTCTAAATTCATATTCCAAAGGCTGAGGTACATTTTACAAGCCATCTGTGGCCTGCTCTCAGGGGGGACAGAAGACACACAGGAGTGCTTTGAATTCTAATGTGTGTATTGACTTCCCAGTGCCCTCTGGACTGGCACTCTGTTTCTCTTCACACTCAAAGTTATTTACCTCATACTTGAGAATCCAGCTAAGGACCTACACTAAGTCATCACTGTTCAGCTGAGGTACAGTGCTTTGTCATATCCCCGCCACATCCCACCAACTCTCCCTTTTCCTCCCATTCTTTGAGCAGACAGAGTTTCTTTCTTGGAATTAAGAATTTAATGAGGATGAAGAAAGAGCCTCTTTGGTAAAAACAGAGTTAAGGAGGTGCCAGTAGTGAGAATTGTTACACAGCAGAGATCTTGTGACATCACTTACCAGAGGCCAAGCAATAACTTACTTGATTTCCCTGCCTTTTCACTGACAAATCCAGGGCAATCATGTAAGATTTTCCACTCTGACCATTTCCTGGAGATGCTTTCAATGGAAATTGTTACTACTCCTGAAAAATATTCTGCAAATCCCAAACAGGGAGAGGATGACGAGAGAGGAGCTCCACTAGAAACAGAATAATTACGTTAGACTTACCATGGTGCAAATGAAGTCAGTATTTGGCCCTAGGCCTTTGTTTTTAGGATGTAAGTCCAAATTTCTTTCTGCAAACAGCAGTTACAGTACTTTCCAGCAAATTAGGCAACATTCCAGGGCTACGCTTGGGTTTACTGGAAACGATCCTTTAATTCATGGTAAATGAAGGACTAAAAATTATGGTCAGGTCAAGAGACAGAAGGTCTGAGGTGCACTTCAGAATGTAGATCAATAGCCAGAAAAATTCAAAATAGACTCCCAGCTAAGTGTCAGCGCAGATTTTCCTCATGAAATGAGGAAAGTGCTGCTCTATTGGCAACCTCATTATTCACTACTTAGCAAATGCAGTAATGACTTGAGGCAAACGTGAATATTGAACTTGAAAGATCCCAGTACCATAAGTAGGAAAGGAGCATAAATGACAGCTGTGTTATGTTGTAGCCCCTCAGAGGGCCAAGAGAGCAGAAAACGGGAACTCAGAATTTAAATTGTTCTTCTAAAGCAGAGCTGCTCTGAAAGTAGAGGGGTGGAAAGTGAAGCAGAAAAAAGCCCTCTGAAGTTCCTTTCCTTGTTTACCATGTCTTTCTTTCTTTGAGGGACCAGGGGCCCTGTGAACGTGGCACATTTCCAGTAATGTGCAGGGGTGGATGGATTGCACACACTCCTATTCCCCTACTATACCACTGATAGGGAAAAACATGAACCAGGGCTTCCTCCAGAGGAATGGCAAGCTAAGTAAGAAGTACAGCATGGGAAAGACACAGGAATTCTGCATGAGACATGCTACTGCATAGAACTGCAGATTGTATTTCATCAGCCAATGACCCCTATTTTGTTTAACAGCCTGAATAGCTGCCTAGGCAGAACTGGGTTATTCCAAGAGACAGGGTTTTCAACAGGTCAGAGCAGGTTCAAAGCTTCTCAGAAGAACAGAACAGACTATTTTGCTGGCTCAAAACTCCTTTGAGCAGCAAAGCCTCAGTGCTGTGACAAAGCAGCTTTGGGGGGGCCAATGAGACAAGGCCAATGGAATTTTGTGGAACAGAAATGGTCAGAAGTGTTTAAGAGGAAATGGAAAATGAAAAGGATTTATTTAGTCATCAGACAAGGAAAGGTGAGGAAAACAGTGTTTTCTGAGGCCCTCTGTTATACACTGTCATGTCATAAACTAAATTTTAACCAGAAAACAACTCTATTTTGTGTTCAATGCTGTAAGAAAAAGTAGCTATGAAGAAGCATTTCTAGAACTAAATGATGCAGCATGGAGAGGCTTAAAATGACTATTTACAGTAAACATACATTGAAAAATCTACCAGTCAATGTTTGTAAGAAGTTTTTTCAGCTTCTGCCAGGTGAATGTTTTTTTTACAGGGGTAAATAGTCATCTTCAAAGGCAGGAGGTTTTAGGAAGTAATTTTTAACTATTCTTAGTTAGCTTGGTCTTTGTTGTTTGGTGGCTTGTGTTTCTTATGTGGTTAGGAGGATTCATGCTACTCCTGAGGTAGCTAAAGTTTGTGAATGAAAATCAGCTGCCAACTTCAGAAAAAGGATCTAGAAAAAGTGAAATTATTTTGATGTAAAACCAATCCTAGCACCTTGGTCATTCAACTTAGACCTCTGCCATTAACCTTCTTACCAGATCAGAAAGACCTGAGGCTGTGGGTCCAAACACTTAGTTCAAAGAATTGTACTCTAATTATCTAGATGTTGTGGAGAGCTCCCTTAAAACTGCACACATCACCAGATTTGGAGAACAGTGGTACTACATAAGAGCAATCCCTAGGTAACACCTCCCTAGTCCACTGTGCCTGAGACAAGTTAAGATGTCAGTGTTCCCATAGAAAAACACTGAACACTAAGGAACACAAAAGCAAAACTTAACTGAGCAATTCCTTCAATCCTCTGGTAAATCAAATCTGCATTTCTAGTTGTGTAAGCCATCCTGCCCTTCTGCTTGAAGTAGCATAGAAGTCTCTCACATGAAGAGTTTCTCTCCCATCACTCAGTGCAAGTAAAATTAGTTTATAAATTATAAATACAAATTTATAAAAATATAGATTAACTGGCTAGTGAGATAAAATCTCTGTTCTTCCAAGTGCCACAACTTGAGCCTCTTGTATTTCAAGCCTGGGGGAAAAAAAGTGAACAATGCATTTTAATAGCATTAACGTAGGCAGAAGTTCCTGTTACAAGCACCAGCACCAGTTCCCAAAAACAACATCCCTCTACCAAACACATATTCTCAGACCAACAAGCAACCTACAGGGAAAACTGAAGCACCTGAAGACCACTCCAAATTCTGTCCAATTCTTATTTGTTTGCAAGTGAAAACCCTTGTTGCAATTTGGCACAGAACCGTCCTCAAAAATGTTAAATGGGAGTGTAATTTCACAATAGACTGAGAGAAGCTGCTCTAGAAGA
Source organism: Manacus vitellinus (assembly GCF_001715985.3). Lineage (NCBI taxonomy): Eukaryota > Metazoa > Chordata > Aves > Passeriformes > Pipridae > Manacus > Manacus vitellinus. The sequence goes on along the minus strand of NW_021940603.1, from coordinate 3,372,804 downwards.
AGCTGTTATTTTAATGGCATCTGATTTACTGTCATGACGGGAATGTGTTGCAGATTTTGGCCTGTGTTCAATTTAAAACTGGAAACACCAGGACTACAACTAATTTAGCTCAGGGCAAGCTGTAGTAAACTGTACCTTCTAAAAGTAGTTATTTGTATGATGTGTGAGGGGGAACCTTGCAGTCTGCTACCACCCTACTGAGCAGAGAGCTGGAAAAAAAAAAAGAAAAATGTGCACAGGGAGGAACTCCTCCAGCCTCCTTCTCCCTTTGTGATTGCTGATCCTTGTATGCAAATTTTAAGTGTTTTTTAAAGGTCGTGGCATGGAAAAATTGAATGGGGCTGCTTTTGTGGTCTCCTAAAAACCACATTGTATATAACCATTGCTCCATCAGTGTAATTTCCTTTGCATACCAGCTACTGTTCAGCTCTGCTTAAAAAAACAATAATCAAGCCTCCCACCCCATGTCTCACTGCTTCAGTGGACTTCTGATCACTTGTTTACAACCTTTTTCTGCGTCTTTCTTAAATGCACAAGCAAAATATGCCGTCTATAGGAACAGGGACAACCTTTTGTGTTTTCAGGATGTGGCAAGTGCTAACTAAAGCTTGCCTGCCCTGCCTCCCTGTGGTCCTGGCAGGTTAAAGCAAACCACCTCCTGCAAGAGCTGCCCGAGAAGCCTTCTTGACACGTTCCGGTGAACTAATAGCCTGTGCACCTCTTGGGAAGGCAGACAGGTAGCTTAGCAAACAAGCTGCCAGGCCTGGAAATGGGAATTACTTACATGACTGCACATGTGGTCCCCCACTTCATGCATCGCCAGCGCTCCACCTGCGCCCTCTCCCTCGCACAGGAGCTGCTGCTCAGTTGTGCAGAAAAGAAACAACCCCCCAGTTTATAAAAGCTCTCTAGGCACAGCCTCTGTGATGGCACGGCCCTACCCAGGGGTTGAGCAGGGCACAGCTTGCCAGCAGCACAGCAACTCATTTCTCAGGCTTGTTTAAGCCTGAAAATACTTTGGAATAAGCAAAAGGGTGCTGTGGAAGCCAAAAGCATCATCAGTGGGAAATGAGTACGTCAGTAATCCTGGAGGTACTCTAGTGCCTCTCTATCTACAAAGAGATGTTTAAAAATACTGAGTAAAGTAAGACACACTCTAGTGTAAATTAGCTGAACTCTGAGCTTGACAAACTGAATCAAAATTATTCTAAATTACCGTATTAATCTTTCAGAGTGAGGCTTTTCTAAGGAAAATTTTATAAATCTCTTGGTTACAATTCAATTAAACTTCTCCTTTTCCAACCTAAAGTGTGTTTCTAGCACTGGTGTATTCACTTGTGCTTTTCAGGGTAGGTTAAAGGGTGGTTTTGATTATCCTTTTCCTTTGCTTTACAGCAAAGAACACTAACAAATTACTATAAATACTGAAGCACTTTGCTTGGACACTTTAGAACAATTTTCATTATTCACATAAAAGATTCACTTTTATTTAGAACATTCTCAAAACTCACCAATTCTCTTGGCCCACTGGCCCTTGAAATATAGCTCACAAAGGGTGATGATCTATGCAGCTGAATTTTCAGTGTTTAAATACCACAGATACCTTGTAATATTTTTAACGACTCTTGCAAGGCCTGAGCTCAGTCTCACTTCTCTACGCCACTAGAGGGCAAGATGTTCTCATAGAACAGCTTTTAAAAAAAGACATTAATTTTAAAAGTACATAAACTTTCCTGAAAACAAGAAGATTACAAAAATAAGAAAAGGAAATATTATAGTCCCCAAAACTTAGACAAAAAATACCATGTCTTTGGAAACCATATGAAATCTTCTTTAGCCTGAGCTCATATGTCTGCATTTTTCAATTATTCTGGAGTTATCAAACTAGAATAAAATTCTTCTATAACAACAAATAAATAACAATGCCCTGTGGGATATATGTCTGTCCGAAGTTCAGGAAAATAGTTTTAGTACACAATTTTTTGTTCTTTGTTAGTGCATTAATGCCCAAAATATCAATAGACCATGAATAAACAGAGCTTCTACACAAAATCTCCTGTTAATGCAGAGTCTGAATCAGATCTGCACAGGTGTAAGGAGATTTTTCCCCCATGTTTTTATTACGTATTTGCTTAAAGGCCATGATAAATGAAGAAAGGGGGTTTTTCTTCCCTCCAGATTCACACACCTCTAGCATTTGGCCAACCTGACTTTCACCAAGCCTCGCCTTCAAGTCTTCTCTCAGCACTGCAATCTGAGAACATTTGCCCTCTGCACAAGCACTTCAAGGTTCTAACATTTGTGAATATCATATTGGTTTTGCTATTTGGGCACATTTTGAAGGGGCTGGGCTGGCACCATCTTGTCTATTCTGTGGTGCAGTCTTTTCCACGTAGGGGTGACCCACCAGCTCCTTGCAGTGAGATACAGGTGCCACAAGTATCACCACTCTCAGGTCTTCTCCCCTTTTCCAGTGGATTGCCATCTTAAACTGCAGTTAAAGCACAGTTTTTCCTGCAGAACCCACAGGAAAGGTAAGCAGGAGAACTCTGTCACAAATAGGTTTAAAGCACCCTCAGGCACAAAGTGCAACACAAAGCCAAGGGCACACTTAGCACTGGGGGGTGAATTCTGGGATGGTCACGTCTTCATCTTGCATCAATGATCCTTCCCAGATTGCATTATTTAAGGACTATTATCTCACTTACAGAGAGCTAATTTAATATTAATTCTCAGAATTGATCATACATTGCAGTTCCTGGGCAAAACTTATCTCTGCTTTCTTAACATTCTAGATAAATACTAGATGGCACTCAGAATTGCTGCAAGAACTTTTTAAAGCCAAATAAACTTTAACTTGTACAGTAGTATCCTTACTGAGCAGCTCTCCTACAGTTTAATAGGACATGAATGAAACATGACATTTTTACACTACATTACTTTCAACACTGACTAGTTTTGGGTTTGGTTTAGATTAAAAAACAAACATAAAATGACAATATTTCTCTTTCTAGTACTTTATAATCATATCCTAGAAGTGACTAACACAGAATGACCAAGCTTAAACATGACAGCAAGGCATAGAGCCTGAGAGCTGCAATGGAACAGGGAGATATAAAACACTGAACAATGCTGATGAGTGTCACTGATGAATTGACTCTCTAGGTAGAGTAAGTCTGTTCTACCTAAAAGCAGAGCAACAGGTTCCTACCATTTGTTTACATATTTCTCCTAAATTTTCATGTGTCAACTTGAACTCTGAAGCAGAAAATGTGAGTGGAGACTGAGAAGTGAAGTGTAAGGATCTAAGGATGTATTTTCAAATAACACAATTCAGAATAAATGAGAAAAACTGGAAATGCCAACCCCAAACTGTTCATAATCTCAGTCTATCTAGTAACCACATAAGACCAAGAGACTCAGTGTTTTTGTAAGTGCTTAAGAACCCAGTAAAGACACTAAACTATCTATATATGTTCCTTATCCCATTTATGTAGTTAGGGAAAAAAATAAAACAAATTAGAGTTTGTATGTAGTACCAGCTATAGCATTAATATAGATGGTGCAGTTGGGAGCAGACACTGACTCAGAGGACCGTGAAAGACATAAAAAGAAACAAGGAGTGGAAAGAATGTTCTTTCCTGCCTTGTCTTTCAGTGACCCGTGACAGCATTTTGTTGAAATCAACAATGGGACTGAGAGCTTGCCAGGGCAGTCTGAAGGTAAGTGATAACCAGACCAGGAACGAGGTCTGCAGCCAAAACACTTGTCAGCTTGGTTATCTCTCTTTGCATTCATGATTTCTAAATCATCCACAAGCCATCCAAGATTCCAAGCACTTTTAGCAGAAGTACCTACCATGTTGTAGAGTAAGAAAGATCATTTTATATGTTCAGTAATAACTCCTGAAGGCAAAAGATGAAATTCTTGCAAAATTATCATCTAATTTTTAAACAGGTTGGCTTTTTGAATTCAGGTAAGAGAAGCTTTAACTACACAGTCATATTTATAGATACAGGTATAGCAAAATCCTGTAAACCTCTTATACCTAAAACATCTTGCTATCCTAATTAAAATAAATTGATAGAGTAAAGGAGCTAAACAATTAGATGTTGGGATTCCACGTGGAACTGGGAACAGAGTAGTGATTTAAAGTGTTTCCTCTACAAAATAAAATTGCCCTTTTTTATAGCTCTCTGCTTCCCACGCACACACCACTGGCAATGAGGAAACATACCTTTTCAGTGAAAGTTCAGTACCTACAACAAGAGGAAGGAAATATGTGACATCTGTATCCACCCACCAGCTGTGCACATATAAGATATATTGCATAGTTCACAAGAGATGGATGCAAACATCAGCCTACTTAAAAGCAAGATTTAAATAAAAGGTTTAATAAAGATTTAATAAAAGCACACGCAGTGATTAATGTTCAGACAAGATCTCATGCTGAAGGCCAGGATATCCTCAATCCTTTTACAAGTAACTCAAAAGAGAAAGGGAATAGGAGGAGCTCATCTCACATAATCTCCCCAAAGGCCATAGACCTTTCTAGGCCAGTCCCAGGTTTTCTAAAGGCACAGAAGCGTGTGAGAAGTGGGCTGAAGTCACCCAGCTCACCATGACACACTGAACCTCTGAGGAGCTCGCTTCTTGCCTTTAATTCTGCTGGTCCAAAGTGAATTCACACCACTTCAAACTGTTGCTGCAAATATTGTCATTGAAGGAGCCTAATGGAGTAAGAGCAAGTGTGTTAGAGAAATAAGCAGACAGGCAGACTGGGAGTCCAGATTTCTAGAATTTGTTTATGCAATCTAAACATAACTTTCTTTCTAGACTTGGTTTATTTCTGGCTGTGGTTTATTTTGGCCTTGGTTTAATTTGTCATGCTTCAGTTCATCAGGCTGTAAAGCAGGTTTTTAAATTGCATCACAGGAAAACTCTGTCAGGGTTTGGTAAGCAGTTGGTTACTTCAAGAAAATTTGCTGTGTTAATTAAAAGTAGTGATCTTATGCACATATTACTTGGGATATTTAAGTGATCTGTTCTTTTAGGAGTTTCTAGTGCTGTTAAATGAAGGAGGGAACTGAAAACACTAAAATAAGAGTTTCAAGTGTTGAAAATCAGAGCTGCAAAATTTGGTGCTGATGTTGAGATCTGGATAAACTCGTTCATGTTCCAAATGCAATTTTCAGGAGACAAATTGCATCCACTGCAATTAGCATTAATGTGTGGCATTTTGGCACTATCAAAAAGTGAAATGTAAATTTATCTATATTTTCACCTCAAAGAGTTCTCCCCAGATGAAGATAGGCCAATAAATACTTATGGATAGAAGTGAAGTAGTGAGAAATCAGTGGCAATTAGTAACTCAATACTTGTCACCTATCCTGGAAAGTTTTTCTCCAGTGCTACCTAAAATATTTATCATGATCTTAAGGCTTATGTCCTCACTGAATTGTTTCTTCATTCCTTTTCTGTAATCAATGTGAAAACAGTACAGAGATTTTAGTCATTAGTCTGAATTTTCTTTTTTATACTTTTAGTTTCTCTGTGTCCACACATGAAGTTCTACAGAGACATGTAAAAGTAAATCCAGAGCTGCAGATTAAGTGCAGTTTTTCTCCTTTCTCTTAAATACTGTGGAAAAAAAAAAAAGACAGAAGGAAGAATTCTAACATAAATAAACATTTAGCTTCTGAAAAATTAATAGAAGAATTGTAAATTCATAAGAGTAAAAAATATGTGTACAGTAGTCAGGAAGGACTATCTTATGGTCAAAGATAAGGAAACATTTACCAGTTTTTACTCTGTCAAACTGTACCATGAGTTTTTCAAGTAAAATTCCGATGTCTTTTCAGAGGAAATGTTCCTGCTGAAAACTCTCAGTAAATCACTGGTATGTAATTGTGGGATCCTTACTGGAATCTGTGTAGGCAGAGAGGAGACGTAGCTGAAACCCCAAAAGATTGTTAGCCACAATTAATGTAATCATATGGAAACAGTATCTTTGGAAAGTATGAAGGGAAGCAATGATTGATCTTCCAGATTTGTATGAAGAATTAGGATGTGAAGCAAGAGATATGCATTGATGTCTTCTCAATGGAAAGTGGCCTGGAACTGCTACAGATGACCCTTCATATCTTCACTGGGCTGTCAACCTGTGTAAGAGTGTGTTAGAATCATCAGTTACAATGAAGCTGTAGGTGTGGGCAGTGTAGGGAAGAGGACTAGATTGAGATAAATCCTATTTAGTCCAACTTAGTAAAGTTTTCCACTTACATTTTTTCTTGTAGTAGTGGTAAAGGAAAACACACTTGGGATAATAAGATGTATGTTACTCCCATGAAAGCATTGAAGAATTTTCAGAATATGCTAAATAACAGGCCCTGCATTGATAAGAACAAATGGGATTTATTTCTCTTTACAAAGCAGTGTTGTTAGGATAATTCCCCTACCAGTGCTTTTGTGAGTGATGCTCTGAACAAGCTGGTCTTAATGAGGTCTTGCTTGTTCAGGTGTTCTACTTTGAGCTTCTCTGGCCATGAGACTGAATGAATCTTTTAATTAAACACTTGTTTTTATAATTCACTGACAGATTTCTTAGGGACTGCTGGTACTAAGCTCCTTTCTAGTGTATTACTCATACCTAGATCAGAGAGATAATTGATGCACAGCTCCATTGAGACAGACTGTGCAAGCAGAGATGACTTGCAGTTTTAGTGGTGCAGGGTCCTGTTCTCTACATAGAGTGCTGGGTGCTGCTTCAATACCACAAAACAGCCATAAAGCTAGATGTCCTGCTTATGTAGGATACTTTCACCAAAAAAACATCTATTATCTTCCAAATACCTCATCAGGTGGACTGTCCTGCTGGGAAATCATGAGGTAGAGGATGTATCTCACCACTGGCACTCAGAAGCAACCAGTCACTTCAAGTACAGCAAGAATACAGCTGCTATTGCCAAGTACTGATGTAAGGCCCTACAATACATGAGACATAACCTGCTGCCTAATTCAATCTGAGTAAGTCTTTAGATGCTTTTTTGCTTCCTATATTTGAATCAGAGGAAATAAAGCTGTGTGAACATCTGTTTTTCTAGGATTCTGATATCTGAGTGAATACAAAGAGAAATAACATTTTGAAAAGTATCATTTCGCTGCCACATAAATCCTTGCTTTGCCAACATCTTAAGTACAGCATGCAGTTATGGTCTCTGCACCCCAAAGACACAAATGCATTAAGAAAAAGTAAATAAAAGTAAAACCAAGCAGATCAGAAGGATATGTAGTACTGCTTCCTAGATGTGCATAATTTCCTAGAGCTACATTGTTCATGTGCAGTTTTTGCAATCAGTGCCATTGTCCCCTGCTCTGTATCAAAGCAGGGGGGATTGTTCACTACTTTACTTGATAGAAAGAAAGTATTCCCACAAGCATAAGATTGACTTTAACTTTGCTAAATTCCTTCTCTTTCTCTGTCCTGTTTGTTTTATGTGTTTTTCTTAATGTAGTTTATCTTCAGTGGTACCTGACAATGGTCTGCCTGTGATTGATTCAAACTAGTGTGGTTGCTTCATGAAAATTACATCTTATTAGCTTAAATCAATTTAAAAGATCAGGGAGTTCTAAAACTCTTCCTATTCAGTCTCCCTGAAAATATTTTCTCTTCTGGGAATACATGCCTCAAATGTTGCTTCCTCCATGTTTCTTTGTGGAGAAGTCCAAGCAAAATGAATGGAAGTTGTCTATACACAATGCTTCCAAACATTCAAAATAAACAGAAATCTTAGACTGTTTGTTCTAATGCAGAGAAGCAACTCTACCTTTATAAGAAAGTAATGAAAATGTTATAGTAAAGTGATTTATTTCCCCTGAGCCATGAGTGTCCCTTTCATTTGTTTTCAAGTAAGTTACAGTATTTAATATTAATTACTCAGGTGAAAAAAAAAAGCAGAAGAATACAACTGGTTGAGCTGAAAACCACTCCCACAGAAGTGATACTGAGTGTCACTAATTTGATTTTGAGTAGACTTTCTCTTGCTTTCTCTAGAATATGCATTATAAATAAGTCTGCAAATTTGAGGAAATCTGACTCTGCTTTCGAGAAGCTGCATATAAGAAATGAAAGATTCACCTGCACAGAAGTGGATACTGTATAGGCAAGTGAGATCCAGCTCCAAGATTTTCTCAATGAATTGTGCTTGCAGCACTACCAGCTTCTCTTTGTGTTCTTCCACACTGCACCCAAGAGAATGGTTTTCCTCAGAGCTGGCATGAACCTTCACTGACAAATGTTCTTCACAGAAAGGAATTGTTCTGTTAAATTTATGACCTTTCTTAAAATCACATCTGTTTTACTTTTGGAAAAAAAAAATTACAGAAAAGTTTGAGGTCTAAGATAGGCCTCATTACTTCTGAAGGTCACATAACTGATTTTCTTGATTTAAAATGGTGGCTGCAGTAAATTTAAATATCTGTAAGGTTTCAGGATTTGTATCAATGAAGCAGGAAAACAAAATACAGGGTACTTGTCAAGTGAATTGTCCAGAGATTCTCCAGCCAGGACCAGATTTATGAATACTAGAGGAGATTCTGCTCTCCCTTAGGCAACAGCTCAGGTGCAAGAAGTGAAGTATGAAATCCAATTACCCTGAGCTTACAGGTCTCATAGGATCAGTCATAAAATTATACTGCCTTTTTGACTGTTCATCCTCCTAACAGGATTAATTTTAGTGGCTCAATTTTTAACCCCCCCTCCAGAGTACTCACATTAAAATGCACAACTATGAATTATATGAGTAGGCCAAATTCACTCCTGTGAAGTGGGCATTGCTTCCACAGTCACTAGAAGTCTGCAACAGCTGAGAATGTGGGTCAGAGAAAGACAAAGTGTTGTACACACCTAGCCTAAAATGTGTGTTTATCTGAAGTATTCCTAGCTTATGAACTGCCTTTTGGTTTTCCTTCCTAATATCTCAAATAATCCTACTTGGTAAAGTGGTCCTTTTCCATGGTCCTTATTTCCTGTCTTGCCATGCACATCTTAACTCTTCCAGTTGAGAAGTACTTGAGAAACTGAGCTGTGGTTTAATTAAACAGGTGGATGACTACATCTGCTTGCATGTGTGTGCTTAGGCAGTCTGGCAGACAGTATTACAGCTACCCCAGACTCTGTGCCAGCACACCTCATCATTAGGACACAGAATCCTGCTGCTGTTGTCCTACCCACTGCTGTGCTGGGGTAAAGACAAGCCAAACAGTGGGATTGTTGGCTGGGACTAGAGTAGGGGAAGCACTTCAACCCCTGGGAATACCAACCAGCCCTAGGCTTCAGAAAAGCATCCCTGCACGTCATTGCTTTGTCATTCTTTCTTTTGTCTTGCTGTACATTTCGTCTCATCCCAGCCACTACTAAATCCTTTTGATATTTGAACCTCTATGGGACATCTGATTATTCTGATATTAGGCTTACATTTTTTGAGCCAAAATCTCCAGAAAAACGTGGATAGCACAGGAATGGAAGCTTTCCAAGCAGCCATCATTTGGAAAATGACATCTCTGATCCAGTTTTCTTTATGACTCACACAACAGGGCTTATATAATTTGTTACTAATATTAGAAATGAACTGTGGGGTTATTTTAAAAAAGTGCTTGTTTCCATCTTTATGTAAAAACTACTCTGTTAGACTAACAGAGGGTGTGTATTTTTTCCAATTTCTTGCAGAGATAATTCTGTACCTAATGCTTATGAAATACACAAATTTCTTTTCATATATACTCTTATATCAAAGCCCCACGAAATCAGCAGAAACAAGCAAGTCTCCTTCCAGAATAAAGACAGTGGCATAAAAACAACTACCAGGATCTGGATAGCTACTGCATATTTAGTAGCTAGAGAGTACTGCTACAACGGTTTTGTAGCTGTCTGCTCCATATGTGCCTTACACACCAATCTCAGGTGTTGCAGTGCTTCTGATTGTTTTACCCCAGTACTGAGGAGCCTTGAAATATATCATCTTGTGGTTCTACATTGCCTGCCCCAGCACTGCTGATAACAACACAACTGGCTGGGTTTCATTAAATGATTTTTAAAGAATTTATACAACACATAATTGCATTACTGCTTTTAGGAGAGCTGCAGTTTTCAGCTCTGCCCCTCTGGAAGGCAGCTTGAAACACTCAATGAAGCACATCCCTGTCTGCTTCTAGTCAGATACATCTCTGCTACAACAAAGTAGTTTTAGGCCCTTTTTACCACACGTTAGGCATGCTTCCAGCTGAAACTGGGTTCAAAGGGAGTTGGGGAGCACAGTTCAAAGCTTGGCAAAGAGTAACTCGAAAGCAAGATGGAAGACAAGTCAGGTGAAAGGTGGGAAAAGTACATTAGTATTTAATAACCTCTAGAACCAGCCAAAGCAATAGTCAGTGTCTCTATGCTGATTGGTATTTAAGCACTCAGGATCAACAAGCACATTCAATTTGTGTTGTGGATTTGTTTGCCTTGATGGGAAGCTGCAAGGACTTTGATAACTGCCTGAAGAAGAATGTTTCCAGTACAAGTTCTGCTTTGCCTTATCAGGAGTTGTCAACACAGCAATTTTCTTCAGAGCTGTTGCAGGTCAGACAGGGGCAGATCATAAAAGGAGAAGAAGACTACAATATGACTTCAAAATTACCTTTGGCCTAAAGTAGGACTTCTGAATTCCCATGTTGTAGTTTTTTGAAAAACTGATTTTTTCCCATAACCTCTATGTGCTTTTCCTAGATAAGCATGCCATCTAGGTTGAGAAGCATGCCATCTAACTTCAGAGTGAAATACGAGCTTTACACAAACATGCAGTCCAACTCTTATGGGAACTCACACAACCACAGGGCAATCAAATCCCAGTGCTCAATCTTAATCTTAACTTTATACTTATCAGACTCAGAACACTTCTTTCTTCACCTCTGTGATTTTTCTAGGCAGATACTACACCAACTCTTTCTCTCTCCTCTTCTGTTCTCAGCAGTGATATTTTCAGCAAAGCCTTTCCCAAGGCAGATGAAAGCAGTGGGCTTGTTTAGCACTGCTACCAAGGATTTTCCTCTCAAGGATATCAGCAGTTGTTAGGGTTAGCAAATCCAAAGTTCAAACAACTGCCTCCACAGCATTATAGTTCCCCATAAACTTCTTTTTGATCTTGAAATCAAACAAGCTAAGCAAAACAAGGCCTCTACCCACTCCTTGCATTGAAGAGCTCTCTGTTTTCTCTGAGTTCTACTTGTTTTCAGTATTTTTAGCTAAAGAAAACACTTTTATGCAAAATCTCTCATATTGGCCATGGCCACAGCTCCATAAAACAAGTTCTCTCTGTTTTAAAATTTTTAATTTCTCTCACTGCTTTCCATTAAAAAGAAAATTTTCTCTCTTAAAAGCAAACAATGCAAGGATCATTTACCAACAAGAAAATAAGCCACCGAAAAAAACATGAGAGCAACAACACAGCATCCTGGGCTTCAAACTGTCTGACTTTCTGTCCATTCACTATTTGACATTTTCTCTCTGTTTGTGTTACAGAGGTAATAAATAGAGCCCACCCAACTTTAGCCAAGCTGCCTCTTCATCATTGCATGTTCTGGCAATTCTGTCACTCAGAAATTATTACAGTCTATAAAGGTTGTGGGTTCTCAGCAGAAGTAGAACCAGCAGAGGAAAACTGCCTTTTAGAAAAGTGATGCAGCACAGACAGTAATAAAAAATGCACTGTGCCATCATGGCAGTGACTGTGTGCAGATAGGACAGGAGAAAGTAGCAAGGGGGAGGGGGGGAAATCTGGAACAAATCAATGTTTTATCAATATCCTGCTGAAAAACTGCTAAGTTTGGACCTTCTTTCTCTGAATGCAGGATTGAACTGTAGGTCCAGCAGAACAGTGGCTGCTCTCATGTTGCTGTGCACTCTGCCACCAGCACAAGGAAGGAACAGACTGATGAGTGTGGGGACAGAGGCTCCAACCACTCACCTGTCCCACACTCACTTCCAGCCCAAATGCTCCTCGTGCAGAACAGCTGGTGAGTCACAGCACAGCCACAGTCAGCAGCCAAGGAGGAGAACAGATAGGGAGGGGAAAAGTCTTAGCTCATCCGTCTCGTCTATTTGGAAACGTAAGCTGATTCCCTCTGCTCAATAGGGTTTTAAATTTCTTAGGAAAACAGAACCTTTTAACTGAAACTAAGCCTTATGGATTTTGCTGATAGCAAAAATAGTCTTCCACATTCTTCAAGGTACATTTCATCATAACTAATGGTACAGCACTAATCCTCCTCTCCCTTGGCATTCACACCCACCAGAGATCTATTGACAGTGTATTTACACTCAATACTGCACTAAAACTTAGGCAATCTCAAACAGCTTTTTATCATTCCTTACTATTCTGTGAGAATTACAGTAAGAATATCTGCCTTTAGACTTAAATTTCCAGATATCAGACTAGCAGTTTTAATAGCACAGTTACAGACTACTTAGACTTTGTTCTGCTAGGTTCAGGCATACTGGATGCAAATGCACGTCTGCAAAAAAGTTTATCACAACTCAGCTGAAAAACCAGTCTTGGATATTTGGATGAAAATTTGGAGATATGCCTTTAATGCTGATCATTAATCAACGTGCAGGTCTGACTGTGTAAATGTCCATAATATGACTCATTCAAAATGCATGTTTTATAGGACTTCATGAAAAGGGCTTCAAGCAATGGAAGGAAAGGTAGAAACAGGCTGCCTTTACTCTGAACCCTCAGGAGTAACTCACCAAGCCTTCTACTAAAGCATCTGCATAGCTATGGCTTTGGGGTCAGCAGATATGCTTGAACCACTTTCTTAAAGCTTACTAGTTGGAATATTTTAAAAAGGAAAATGGGGAAAAAATTCTATGCACTGAGCTGTTCTCTTCCAATATAGTCACACACAGGTGTGACTATACACAGGTGTCTTCTTCCACTACAAGCAATGGCTTAAGTAAATTAATGTTACAATAAAAACATAAATTCATGATGTTATCGAACTGTAGCAGTAAAGAGCAGCCACTTCATAGTTTCACTGCAGTTTTCTCTGTGGTCTGGATTGTGGCTAAAAAAGAGTTAAAAGGAGTGTAGACAGAGCTCCAAGCACTAGAAAGCCAGTTTGTACTGCTAATTCATCTGGGGACTCCGAAGGAACAGTTCCATCTTCTGCTACAATATGTTAAAATAGATGGATGTGTCAGACATTAAACATAATCTGAGCACTTGCTGTAGGCAGTTCCACTTGCAGGGCTATAGCGGAAATGGGACTTTATTCACTGCAAACTTTGTTTCCATCACTGCCTAGGCACAGAAAAAAGAAGCTTTCTTGCTTTGAACTTATCATAAGAATGGAGGAAGGGACAGACAGGAAGAGAAGAAACATCAGTGCAGAGGCTTTTATTGGCTTAGCACTTACAGAAATGTAGCTTGTCTCTTTGCTCCTGTCAGGAGGCTGGAACAGGAGATTCTGCCAAGCTCTGTACAATCAGTAAGTTTCCACTCTCCAGCAGCATGAACATGCATTTTTGTCTCCAGGAGGAATGTGAGAGCATCATGTGAATAGGAGTGGTGCAGAGTCCAAAGGGCTCCAGCAGACAAACAGCCACTGATACTGAGGAAAGCAGCATACCTAGAGAAGCTGAAAACATCACTGGAAGGAAAAGGAATTTGTTTATCAAGACCAATAGAAGAAAGGGAACTATTGTCAATTATAACTGCTCCAATTCCAGGTCATGGAAGCACTCAGCACTGAACCACTATTCTGAATCCAGCTGGTTTTATCTGAAAGTAAATGCCAAGAAAGGAGGACAGGCAGCATGTCAGGCCTGAGCTTGGCTGTTACACTTCTCCCTGAATTCTCTGGAAATTCAGAACTGCCTAAAAGCTGTCCTCCTCTTTTATAAGATTTATTAACTTAGCTCTTCAATATGGCAAAACTGAAAGTTCACTGGTTAGACTCCCTGCATCTAATTCTCACCATCATGTTCTCTTTTTCTGTGGGTGTCACAGGTTCTGAAAATACTAGGAAACTGTTGTGGCAGCCACTGCAGTCTGTCTTGAACCAGCTATAGCTTTCTAATATCCTGTATTGTGGTTCCTGTTGAGCAAGGAGTTTTCATCAATACCAGACACAAAGTCTTGTCCTGCAGGATTGATCCTGTAGTGGATGGCTCAGCTAAACTGCCCTATGGCAGGTATTTCACATATTTTGCCAGAAGTATATCTCATATACAAATGCCAAATGCATTTTTGAGTGATAATTAACCATTCTAAAGGTTACCACTCATTTCCTTCTGAAGTTCATCTTAACTATTTGACAGTATTAGTACTATCATACCAACCCGCTCGTCTGAAGCACTTTTACTCAGAAGCAACATTTCCCTCTAGAGGCATTCCCTGATGTCCACAAGGAACTACTCCCACAGTGTTGTGACAAAGCAATTTTGGCCTTGTTTCTTGAACACCCTCTCAGTAATAGAAGAGTAACTGGGAATTCTGGTGGTGATTTGAAAACCTCTCATCAGTCTTGAGTACTAATGGTGCTACTGATGACCAATTGTGGTGAGTGTCATCATACTTGACTGATGACAGCCTTGCTTTTAAAGACCCTGGGGTGAAGCTGCTGAGCAAGGCTTTTGTGGCACGTGGGTCCTTCTACTCCAATTTGTTTAAATTCAACTACATCCTTAAGCACAACAAAAACTCCCATGACATTGTGGCAAATCAATTGCAATACATTTAAGCTGAAATGTTGCTCAATATTTTGAAGAAGTTTCTTAATCTGTATCTAGTAGCTCTAGTTGCTCTGTCTTTTCCATTCTTCTGGGCAGGGTCCAGGCAGTCGGACTTGCTGTTAGTGCAACAGCAACTCAGCTCAACTACCACAAAGGCCAAATGGGAATGTATATGTCAGTTCTTCCAGCTCCTACTGTCACCATAGGATCACAGCAGTAACAAAAATGAAGACAAACAGGTAGAAAATAAGGACAGAGATAAGTGCCAAAATATGAGATGCTGAGCCCTCTATTTTTCTGTTACAGGGTGGAGTAAAGGGAATCATATCTTTCAGATACCTTACCACCAGCTCTTCCTAAAGTAGGCAGAATGCAGAACTTCCTGTATCTAGAGAACTATATGTGTCTATTTAATATCAGGCAATTTAAACAGTGCTCAACACATCCTGATTAGAAATCAAGTGAGCTAATCTACCACAGGGATAATGCAGCACTATATCTGGTCTCTTATGCTCAGAAGTACTTAATAAAGCATGTTACAGGATATAGGGAAAAGATCACAATCTCTAGGACACTGTAATAGAAGGAAGGACCCCTATATCTCCCAAATCATGCAACACACCCAGTGTGTAATGTCACATAGCACAGTCTGCACTCTCATATTTGCTCACGGGTGTTGTTTCTAGTCAGGCCGTGGCCAGAAGAAAATGCACAGCTAAACTGGGACACCATGACCTAACTCATCTGCTGGAATTGTGACTCCTCTTTTCAACAATGAAACACTAATAGGACAGATATGCTAGTGTTTACAGCCCACCTCAAATTATTTACAACCTCTTAGCTGGCTGTTTTCTTGAAGATGTTTTACAATAAATGCAGAATTCCTCAGCCTACAGGAATCCTACTGCCTGAATTACTTTTTTGATACACTCAGATCTGTCCCTTGCAGACTAGTCTTCACCAAGACAACATGGTCAGCATTTTAGCAGTGTTAGTTATCTGCAGCTCTTCAATTTCAGCTTGAATTGAAAGTCTCTTTAGTATTTCTAAAGACTAACAGCTCTTCAAGGAAATACACATAGTACCTAAAAGAAAAATAAAAACAAATTATGCATCATATAAATGGGATTTGTTCTTGGATGAATTAAAAAATATATAAAATATCTGTCCTCAAATGTTATATTTAAAAGTCACTTTGAAAAGTCACTGACTGAACAGCCTAAGAATGGAATCTTTACAATTATGACTACAGACAACATTTGGCTTTGCCAGCTTAATTGTATTCTCCCTCACCTGAAATTCTCTGTGCTTGATTTAATCCCAGTAGTGATTTTTTTTCTTACTTACAAAAGAAAAAATAGTAGTATGGAACCTTAAGCTGACTGTAACAAGGGAGGGGAATTTGTTAGGAAGATCCAGATATCTATCTGCAAATTACCTTTGGTGCATTAACTCATCCCTCAGCCGTTCTTAGCTGTACACTCTGAGAGCTCAGTCCCCCACAGCTCTGTTCTAATTTTATGTTCACATCAGAGACTTAATAAGGCTAAAGCATGGGCAAGTCTTTTCAGTCCCATTGTCTCTAAAAAGGCAGAAGATTAAAGGAGGAAGTTATAAGAGAGAATAACAATAACTTAAGAATAACTTTAAAAAAATCTACTCTAACTCACCCCAAAGACAACATTCCTTTTGCACATGTTGGCTCTGAGGTGCCACGTGCTCCAGCTGTCCTGTGTAATATCTGCCTGCTATGGCCCAAGGGTTCTACTGCCTGGAATCAGAGCACTGCTGAGTGAACTTTATTCCCCCTACATGATGCTACAGCCAGCAAGCAGGGGCCTGGCTGGTGACTGTTCTCTGCTTTCCTGCAGAGGCTCAGCACGGCAGAAGCTCTGACCTCATTTTGCAGAGTTTTTTAGCATGTAAGAGAGAAAAAAATGTGGCATTGCTCTTCATTAGACTTTCCTAGGTGGTGGTAGTGGCAAGGTGCCATTGGTTTTGGGGAAAAAGAAGAAGGTTGCACAGCCATTTCAGGTAAGGGAAAGAGACCAAATGCACAAGTTATGCAATTTTCCTGAATTCAGAATGGAATAACCTCCAAGTACTTCTTCACTATTTACTGCTTTATAGACTTCAATGGAATAAAAACTCCATTGTAGTCATAAAGTTAACATAAAAATAATAACCAATCCATACAGTGCAAGTGAATTTATCTACAAATCCAGACATCTCTGTATGAATAACCTTTGATATCATTCCCTCAGCCTTATTCCTGACTGTAATTCTGCACACAAACCTTTCTCTTGGGTGGGGAAACATATGTGGCTCCATCTGTCTCACAGCTGGCAATGCCTTCTTGCAAAATAATTGTTCAGTATCCAATGCAATGTAAGAAATCACCATCAGCTACCAGAGTGTGTTGCCTTTTGGCTGTAAATCTTCTGTAAATCTTCTGAACTACAGCCAAACGACCTCATCTGTTGCTGAGCAGAACACAATCCCATAAAAGGCCTCAAGTATTTCTTTCCTCTGCCTGTCCATTACCAGCCTTTGGAATCAGAGCAACTGAATTCCTAGTTTTGGGACAAACTCACTGCCAAAGCACTTCCCACCAGATGTTCTGATTCAGCACACACTTTACTTGTTAAATAACAGCCTCAGTGATAGCATCTCTAACTACCTGGAGCATCATTGGTTGGGGCCTATGAAACAAGGCTGGGAACAAAAATATCCACACAACAAAATCACATCTGAGGAATATGAAACCATGATATTCATCAAGTCTATTGGATTTTAAGACAACGGAGAAAAAAAAATGATATTTACATGAACCAGCCCAGGTAGTACAGGGCAGTGGACAAATATTGTAGTTTCACCCTACCACAGAAATTATCATCAGTGACAAAGACACTCAGGAGATAGAATGCTTAGGTTCCATTGGAGACTGAGGAGCTGGAAGTGACACATTGTTTGAGGTTTGCTCAGTTTTATTCAAACAAGTATTTCCTTCACACATATCCATCACAAACAACTTTCATTCTGAATGTTGAAGTCATGTTGAAATAATTGGAAAATTAATGAGGTTGAAAAAAATCCCCACTGCTTTCTGTGAAGCAAGTTTGGACACTGATGTTTTCACTCAAAATCTACACCCTGCTTTCTACGAAACCAGTTTGAACACTGAAGTTTTCACTGGCCATGTCTGTATTCTATCAGATATAAACAAAATCAATGATTTGGCAGCTTGCTCTGAAGCTAAATCCATGCTCCCATTTAAGAAAGGAAAACTCTATTGCACTGGAAGAAGTCTGCTGTTTATTCTGCCTTTAATTGATGTCTCCATTACCTGACCTCTCAAAAAGGCTACAAAAGCAAACAGCAGAGTACATGTTTCTGACTGGCCTAATCTCTCCCTGTCCAGGCTGAGTTATTGATTTCAGTTGAAGATTAGCCAGCACTGAACTGTAAGTGATTACATTCAGTGTGAATTAAGTTTTCCATGCAGGGTCTGATGAGCTGGAAGTGTAACATTGTTTGAGGATGGCTCAGTTTTATTCAGACTGAGGCATTTCCTTCACACACACACATCCATCACCTCCAATACAGTGCAAGAAGTTAATTGATTTAATGATCTTGGGCCAAGTAAGTCAACCCTCTATTGAGACTGTAATCCCAAATTCCAACTATTAAAATTCTCAGAAACTGTAGTCAAAATTGTGGATATGCTTATCTGACCTGGTGGAACATAGCCTGTCTTACAACCACTGAGTAGTTTTGATTTTCATTTTTGGGGTTTTTTTAAAGACTGTTACCTAATTGCATATTGTTAACATCATGGTATTTGCTCTTTTGCAGCATTACACACCAGCATTGTTTAAAAATATATAAGCAACATCCTGCTTCAGCAATAATTTTGTTTCTTCTAAACCAGTGACAAAAAGAAGAAAAGGTTGGATCTATATTTGTAAGTTATTTTTCTATTTCTTTCCAGAACTAGGCTGAAATTGAAAATAAACTTCCACAACAACCCATTCTGATATCATAAGCAAAAATAACTATGTTTCTGAAATGACATCAGCAGCTGGCAGTGCTGGTAAATTATTTATCATCTGATTTTGATTGCACAGTTCCTCTGATTGGAAAATATCACTAATAACTACAAGTAAAAAGTGTAGAAGAGAACAATTTTCAGCATATGCTCAGACCTCCAGTCCTTTCTGTGACTAAGTGGCTGGAAAAAAAGTATCTTGGACTTGGTCTAGACTTGAATTTTTAAAGGCAACTCACAAAATTAGGAAACATCTGTTCACAGTAAATATAAGTTAAGTGAAATTTAAAGTCTCGTTTCTATCATTTAACATATGTTCAGATCTCAGGATTCCCAACCCTCCCCCCAATAATTTAAATATATCACTGCGATTGGTTTCAGTAACTCTCTTGCATAATATGGAAAGACTCTTTCCTATAAGTGCCACGTACCCTTTTTCTTGTAATGCTCACCAGTGTATTTTGAACTATTTGTCACACCTACATTTCAAAGAGGTTTTGAACATACTCTTTATGAGGGCTACATCAATAGCTCTTTTATAAAGGGTCAGCCTGATAATCATAGGAGAGTTGGATTATAATGTAGAGGGTTTGTTTCACTGGTTTTTATAATCAACAGGGAAGCAGAGTTCTAATTGTGATAAATCCTTGTTACTTGTCAAGCTCTAAGAATAATACCTTCTTAAATTAACTTTACATTTGCCTTAAGGAATCAGCAGTCTTAGATCCAACTCAGCTTATTGTTCTGGAAATAATTGTTGCAGAATGGCAAGTAACTTTTCTTCCAAATGCTATGAATTCAAATTTTTAAGAAAAAAGCCAAACATCTGTCATTCAGTGCTTATTCCTAAAACAAACAAACAAACAAACAAAACTAATGTTTCATTAACATTTATCTCAGAACAAAATCAAACTGAGAATCCACTGTTAGTGTCTCTACTGTTAGCTGCATCCCAGAGATGCAGCATCTACATATAAATTTGACAATTGCTTGAACAAAGTTGTATTTGCTTTCCCCTCCATCTCCCTTACATGTTAGAATGGATCATATCCATTTCTGAGGATGATTTCAACATCTAGAATGATGATTTTCATCATTTGAGTATTCTTATTATTGGCACCATAAAAATCAGTAAAAGACTGTGAAGGACAGTGGGATGGAGCAGGAAGAGCTGGGCTCTCCCTGTGGGAAGGCTGGAGGGAGCCAAGGATGGCCACAACAGTGGCTGGGCAGTGAGTCCCACAGGACACAGTCCCACTGCACTTGAGGGGAGTGATAGCAACAAGTCCCATCAATGCTCCAGTGACTGACAGGCAAAAGCAAGGTAACAAGTTGGATCCAAGGGCAAACTGGGAAATACGAACAGTAATTCATGAACAGGGTCAGGAACAGGCACAACATCTGTGATGCAGCTCAGGCCAGCATTTAAGGCACAGGTCTAAGCTTAGACAAGTTTTAGAGCCCTGGGTAGGTGGTGGGTATGCCCTACAGCTGGATCCATGGCATCTCTTCAGCACTTACTGCTGAGAACTCAGACTCATTCTGGTTTCTCCAAAATTCAGCCTTTTCTCTCTGACATCCTTTCCCATCTCTGAAGAAAACAAAGTTGCAGTACAGAGGCTTCTATCATCCACTCTCTTCATTAAGTCTGTACCTTTATTACAGTGGGGATGTCTCTTCATTTCTTTGCAATGACAGATGGTGTTTAGGAAAGAGAGTTTGGTTTACAGTAAATGGTAGTAAACTACAAAATAATTCAAAACATCTTCTTTAACAGAAGACTGACATAAGCCTCAAGTTACACAGCAAACCTCCCCTGAGACTCAACTTCATGTAAAAATGTGGGCAAATATCTCAGAATTTCAAATTGTGCTCTAGTCTGGATAAAACACTGTAATGGACAAGGAATCAAACTTCCACCAATCTATCATCAGAACTTGTAGGACACAGAAAACAAAGTCAGCAGTGTAGCACACAGCTGGAATTAGGAACTTTTGAATTCTGCTGGAGATACTTGAAGCACATGTGTTTTACATAATCTACACAGACTTGGCTTTGTGAACACATAGACTGTTGCTTTGCTCACATGGCACACTAAAACCAAGATAAGATTTAAATATAACTGGAAGAACATTGTGGGAAAGAATAAGGAGTATATTCTTAGCCAGAAATTCTTTTACTTTGAGAGATGGAAATTCCAAAGATTCTTTTTAAAAAGAATCATGGAAAATTTCACAGTATGATTAAAAATAGGGGGTTTGAAATGTAGGTCACCATTCATGCTGGGTTATGCAGAATTTCTATTTCATTTATGGGAAGACATACATCCTTTTAGACATATGTTTTATCATGAAATCAAGATAATACATCAAATTTCCTCACCACTTCATATCATAGATAAATTCAGTTCTTCCCACCACAGTGACTAACAACCTAACTCCAAATCCGATCAAGACTTGAAAGATTAATTTGTCAAAACCACCTCCATCAGATCTCATTCACATCACAAAGACCACTGCTCTTTCCACAAGGCTGATAAGATCAAATTCATCCAAGATGTAATTTTACCAAGGCTACAGCATGTTATGAATGAAACTACTTGAGGTTCCTTGCATCTAAACTTACAAAAAACGTGCAGAAGATTTTCCAGAGTATTTTCAAAGAACTAGGGGAAATAACTCACTGTATTAGATTAGAGAACAGGTTAAAAAATAAGTGAGCTTGTGCTCCATAGGAGAGAAAATAAGAGCACTGAGAAAGGAAGAGTTACCAGGGCTTTGTACCTGAGACAAGATGTGTCCCCAGGATTTACATGAGCCTACATGTGTTAAATAAATTCCAGGAAAAATAAGGATTTCATCTCTTTGACCTGATGCCTTGCCTCAGAGCAAGCATTAATAGTTCATCCTAATCTTGTTAAAATGTTATCAAAGGTCAAGCAAATCAGTATTCCATAAAATCTTGAATCAAATGGATCAACTTGTAATTTTTCTTTTTTTGTTTTGTTAAACGTCTTTTAAACTGGCATTGCTTACACTGTAAGTTCTTTCCATTTCTTAAAGTGCCTTTTTTAGGCCAAGGAATCACTTCCCCAGGTTGTTCAGAGTCAGAAAATCAACTATGATCTGACTCTTTTAAAAAACCAAACCGAAACAAACTTTTTTCCCCTCACCATTTCTGGAAGTAGACGAGACTGTCAGAAGAATCTGGAACACGACAAGACATTTCCATAGCCTACAGGAAATAAGGAATTGTATACAATGAAAATAAAATTTAGAAGAATATTTGCCTCATAAGGATAAACAACCTGCTAACAATACTCAGCATTCTCCATTTGTAGCGACAGCTGACGTAACAGTTTTCCTTCTAGCTGTGGTTCCTACACTTCAAAACTGAGGATCTAACTGAGCTTTGTGTCATACTAACAATATCCAGGAAACAACTAGCTGGACAACTAGTCCAGCTAGTCATCAACACTTCAAAAGCATTATCTCTTGTGAAAAAGCAAAGTCTCTGGCAATGTTTCTTTAACTTCATTAGCAATAATGAAGTGTATGCCCCTAATGTACACCTGAGTCAGCAAATTCCTTGTCCAGGCTTAGACAAGCTAGAGAAGTAATATCTCCTCCAGATGCAAATTAATTATTAAACTACATCTATCAAGTGAGAGCAGCAAGGTGACTGACTCCCTAGGCAACTGCTGGTGGCCTGAAAACACTTCCATAGCCTTCATGCACATCTAAGACAGTTGGGTTTGCTCCGTTTTCCAAATCAGTCTGCTTACATAAAATGCTAAAGCCCAGAGAGGAATGTGTGCTGCTGGGATCCTTCCTCTGCCTCTTCCAATAAACACAACAGCGAGGTGTGGTTTGTAACCACACTACTACTGAGCTCCCTGGGTTTGCTTACTCCAGCTTTGCAAAACCTATGCAGTCACACATTCACCTTTTCTAAATGAGTCACACTTCCTTTTGCCTTTTGATTAAAAGAGAAAAAAAATGTCAAAGTTCTGTTTCGTTTAGGAGTGAGTAAATTTCTCAAACATTTGAAATTTTTCACATCAGGAAATTTACTTCTGAATCGTGGGACATTGTTTACACACCTCTCTCAAAGTAAGCTATGGACAGGAGACCTTGCTTTAGTGATAGGCTGAAAGCAAATTGCATCATGGATTCACACCTTTCAAAAGCAGGATGCCTTGTCAAGATACCCTAACCATCTTCTCACAATTTGAGACTCAACTGAGCATAGGTTGCATACAATACTTGAAATCTTTCATTCTACACTCCAGATGCTGTAGAAAACCACATCAAGGATTCTCACTTTTTTTTTCTCTATCTGAACTTATTCATGACCTCTGGTGACTCTGCTAATATTGACCTTTAGCTTATGTAGTATTTTACTTCTCTGGTTTCTGTAGTTTATTCTCTTCACATATTTTTTGGTAGCAGTCATATCTTATCTTATCCTTTATTTATCCAGCCTAAACAAACCAAATCTTTTAAGTGTTCTCTGATATGATAAGCCATCCATGAATGGTTCTGCTGTACACCTGATTCAGTTCGAATAAACCTGTCACAAAAACTGACAGCCTAAGTTATGCCAAGTGCTCCCCACAGCTCTCATGAGGGCCAAGCACAATACAGTTAACTATTTCCTTTTCTCTGCAGCAAGTATCTGCATATTTCTGATTGTAAAACCCAATTTTCAACACACAGAATTTATACCTTCCCTAATGAGCACCTCAAGATATTGATATGACTTATCCTGTCTCCACTCTTGCACATCACGCTGCCTCTTGTTCTTTCTCAGTCTTACCTGCCACTCTCCCACTTCTCGTGTTCGTGCTACTGATAACCCCACACCTTTTTCAAAGATCAGCTGCTCTTTTCTTCTTCTTTCCCTCTTTATTATCCTTTTTCCCTGTCCTCTTCTGCTTTATTTTCTGACTATTTCCAGAGATTCCATAAGCTGCAAACTTCAGGTAAACAAGTAACTGAGGAATAGACGTACAAATGTGTATTTGCAATTGTGTATTACAGAGGTTTATATGTTCTCAAGGAACAAAGGCAGCTCCATTCTCAAGAGGAAGGCAGCCCACACAAAGTATAAAGACAGTTGTTTAGCACACCCTCCCTACTGGCTTTCTTGGTGAAAAGGTTATTTCTAAATCCATCACTGATCTGTCCAATAGTTTTGGTTAAACATCTGTCTTGTCTCATTCTGCTTCCTTATTTAAGAAATGGAGTTAAAAATATATTAGTAAACAGATTGATAGAAGTGTATTCATAAATTTACAGGACTTTTTAAATCTTTCAGAATGGTCAACTTTTGCTGGGATGGAGTAGAGGTCCTCCAGCTGTTGTACTTTACACCATTACACAAATTCAATTCTACCATTTCTAAAGAGCGGTACAAACACACTCATTTTGTTCACTTTCAGAATCAGTACATTATATGAGCTAAAAAACATTCCTTGTAATATCTTGCCATTATTCCAGATGCACAACTTAAAATATGCCCAGCTCCTGGCAACAAAAACCCTAACCCTGTAATTTATGCTGATGGCATTTATTACTCAAGTCTGAGTTGCACAAGTCAGAAGGCAAGTTATTTATAGGACAATAATGTAGGATTTGGGGGTTTATATATCTAAAATTCTTTTCCTTTCATTGAAAAGTTCTGTAAACATAAGCAGAGACAAAAAGAACACTATGTGAAAGCACAAAAACCATCTCCCCAGTTTTGAAGAATTTATGGAAGAAACTAGATAAAATATGAGGAAAATGGTATTTAAAGGAAAAAAAAAACCAAACCCGAATATTTCTTGATCTCTTATAACATGTACTAAAGAAACCCATCCAGTTTCTTCCCAGAGGTTTACTTTAGATCTAAATTTAACCCCTCTACGAGGTCTTCATTAGCAATGATGAAGCAGTTTGATTTCTCTGTGTCATTAATAAGCACGAGCTCAAGTCTCATTTCTAAGCCAGACATATCAGGAAATTAATGCTGGCTATTTAACAAGCTGTACTTCACCCATTTACACTTTGTTACACTTTGTAACACCACTAATTCTGGCCCTGCAACAGAATAGGTATTAAACCCTGGAATGCCATGCCTGTCAGGGGGCATATTGCTTCTCCACTTCCACCTCATTCCTGATGCAGTGCAGGATACCCAACCTTATTCCTTCTGAAAGGGATACACGAGAACTTCAAACACCCTCAGGATAGCCCACACCAAGTGCACTTACACAAAACATTACTTTGTGAAATTTAAAGAAAATATGCTTTGATCTAGCAAAGGAAAAGTGCTCTGACAGTTTCTCAAATCATAACGTTGAGTTCCTAAAAATATTTAAAAAGGAGAACATAAAGTTAGTGGTCACAATTTTGGGACTAGTCTAGATTTATTTGTTCTTCTAGAAGCTCTTGAAATATTAGGAAGAACAAAGGAAGTGAATAAAAATTTAACTTCCTAGGCTTGAATTCTGAGTATTCATAGTTTATTTTCTACATCTTATCATTCCTGACCACATGGATTTAAATGAAATATCTTAGACATCTCCTCTGGCTTCTCATGACGTTCAGAGACAAGCAGTGAATGGGACAGTCGTTTGAAGAAGGCATAAAGGAGATCAGGAAAAGGTTCTAGGAAGAAAACTAATCAGCCTCCCACAGCTGGGCCTCTTCCTGTGCTTTGAGAAACTTCCATGGATTTACTTGCTTGAGTGGTTTGTTTCTTCCTTCTCACTCCTCAGCATCTCAAGGCTGGCAAGTTCATAATATTTTTTGTGCTTCACAGGGCTTTAAAAGAGAGGCCAGACTCTGCCTGCAGCTCTCAGGAGCACCAGAGGCCATACACAGCCTGCTTTATTCCCATGGCATTCCCTGAGCAAGGGCATGATGTGAGCTCTGGATCACTGTCTTCTGTTCCTCAGCCTCAGTTCTCATTCACAACCAGGAAAGGGGTTTTCGGGTTTGTTTGGGTTTTTTTATTTGGGGTTTTTTGCATTCACACAAACTTGAAAAATTTTTTGGACTGAAGGATCCTACCTTTCAAGTCCCCTGCAGATACAAATTTCCCTCTGTCCAAATAAGCATATAATACATATATCCATTACTGCATGTCATCAATACATAATTTTAACCCACAGCAGGATAATTTCAGTTTCACAGGAGGAGAAAGAAGTGGATTAAAATGGCCCAGAATCAAAATTTCCAACTGAATAAACCTTGTTTCCACATTTATTGAAGGGAGAAAATACATTTCTGTGAGCTTGGTCAAGAAAAGGAATAATGTGTCAGATAAACAGAGCATCAAAGAATGCTAAATATTTTAAAATAGGTTGCTTAGTACAAATATTATTTCACAGGGGGATTGTTTTCTATTGTTTTATGTGGGTTAACCTTGGCACTGTGAAAAGATGCCAAATGTTTGTTTAAGGAACACTATAGGGTAAATAAAGTCATGACAACACTAAATCTGTTTCAAATGTGGAGTTATAGTCTCATTTCCTGTATATTTTAAACTTGTGATATGTGGTCATATAAATATTAGAAAAAGAGAGGGTCATTATAACCACAATAATAAGAACATGAATCCAACACAGTAGTTTCGAACAAAAATACAAATGCAATTTTTAGAACCTAACTGAAAAATGGCAGCAGAGATTCTGCTACATGTGAAAAATATATTATCCCATCTTAGGCTGTTATAAAAGAGCAGAAAAAAAACCCAGGTGAATCAGGTATTCTAATGTATTCTATAGCTCTTTTTTTACACAGAAAGCCACTTGTGAAATTTAAGAAAGGCTATTTTCTGTTCAAGGACTACCAGATAAAAAGTGCAGCACATGGTATGTGTATCCTGAGAAAAATTCAGAGACAGAAAACACAGAAACAAGGGGGGGGTGTTACATTTTTTTCTCCTTGTTGCCACTTTGTTGAGTCCTACTACAGATTTGGTTTACACCAAGCAGAACATGAAAAGGAAACCCCAAACCCAACAAAAAAAGTTCTTTTTTAAATTATTATTTCTAAGGAATCAAGGGGTGAAAAAGACAGATGATTGAGTTACTCAGGTTCTGCAATAAAATTATGGGGGAAAAATAGAATCTTACAAAAGACTGGAATGAATAAAATCTTTTCAAAATGGGACCTCATGCGATCTGGATGCTTTTATTTACATTCTGGACTCTAAAGAGTGATTGTATGAGGCATTTCACTCACTTCTTCCCTATGGATGAAAGGAGAAATACACTGTAAGGATCCATATCCATCAAACATTATGGGATATGCTGTCCAGTAAGAGAGTCCAGCCTAGCAAGGAGAATAGAAGTAGTAGTCAGCTCTCAAGGAATATTGCAAAATGATTTTGAATCAAAGTGTTTCAGACTCCTAATAAAAACTGAAAATATATCAGTTGAGGCCTGTTAAGTATTTCAATGAAAAACTACAGTTTCTATAAAAAGATACAATTAAAAAGATTACAGAGTATCTAATTACATAAATAAAATGTTTCAATAGCACTACTTATTCTAGCTGTTCACTAGGTATTCATGAAAATAATCACATTTACATTTTTTCATTTCTCTCAGTGGAAGCCATAAGTGCCAGATGAAGTTAAAAGCTCCCAGATTAGGCGTTCACCTACACAGAGACAGAATGAAACAGAACCTTTATTTGGTATTTAATCTTCTTTTGAGTTTTCTGGGACATGTGCTCGCTGGATGGTATCACATGGCCTGCAGAAAACCCATCTTCTGTTCCCTCTTAAGCTACTACTGAGGGAATTGGAAAAAAAATTGAACTTGTGACCTCACACTAAGTACTTCTTATATGACTGTCTTTCATGCAGCATTTAATAAAGTCACTGGTGGAGTTTTCCAGTACCCTCAAAATATTTTATCTGTTTTAATTAACCTGAATATATTTACTCTTTTCCCTGTGACAACTTGTGCCAAGCAGCACATGACCCTTTCTCACTTTCTGAATGTTAAATTTAACATGTCTCATGTACGTGTACTGCAGGCTTGTGAAAGTCTTGCCTGTTTTTCTGTTTTGGAACAATTATCAGTCATTTGATCATTAGTTTCAACTGCATTCTGTGAGGAGTAGCAATGCAGAACAGCAACTGCAAAACCGTTGTCCTACTTTTACTTGTCCCAGTTCAATGTAACAACTTTCTTCCCCAGTACCCCCACATCTCACACTTCTCCCACCCAGCCTCCTCCTTAAATCCCACCTGTCTTACAAAATCTCACTTCACATTTCCAGCTTATTTTTCTTCCACATCAGCTCACCTGCTCAGGGGATGCATTCCTGTTTTATTAGCACATAATATAAAAAATTGTTGTGCTATTATGAGACAGCTGCTTATATTTTGGAAGATTTTTGTATTTATTGCGTGGATATTCATGAAGATTTTAGTTAGCCATTTATGTGGTTTTAGGTGCTTGGATTTTCAAAATATTAATCCCGACAACAATTTTGCATGTGATGTTAAGTATTTGCCTGTTTAGCCTTATTTATTTTCCTTTATCTGTGTATTTTTGAGGAAAAACAAGTTGAAAGTTGCTCAGTGAGTCAGGATGCTCACTTTGGAAACACACGCA
>NW_021940603.1:3276215-3342991 GCF_001715985.3 Manacus vitellinus | reverse complement strand
GCTGCCCCGCTCCCTGTGCCCGAGGGTCCGGGGAGGCCGCGTTCAGCTCCCCGCCCGCTGCCCTGAGGCCCTTCTGGGCCCGCCGTGCGCGTTCGGGCCCGGCCCTGGGAGCTCTCGGGCCTGGGGGTTGTGTTGTGTCGCGGGTGGAGCGCTGGGGTGGAGGTTCTCTTAAAACCAGCGCCGTTCCCGGGGTTTGTCCCTTATCCGGTGTTTTGGTGCAGAAGCCCGCTCTGAAGGACTCTGTATCCCGGAGGCTGCCGGGCACGCCGGGTGGCTCGGCGGGCTGGGAGTGCCCGGCCGGTCGCGCTCTCCAAGGGCCGCCGCGTCCCTGGAATGCGCTCCAGCGCTCCGGGGTGGCTGCCTGACACGGCCCTGCAGCCTTCCACCCGCGAAGGCAGAAGCAGTGGGAGGGAAGAATGAAGCCAGGAGTAGAGGTGTGTCCCCTGTAACTTTACTTAGGTTTGAGGTAACTCTTGTACCTTCGCAGGTGGTTGGTCTCACTGTCTTTTTCAGCCGCAAAACACTCGGGATGTATGTGGTCGCACAGCCTGTGGCCCTTCCCGGGACAGGGTGGGAAGGGCACCTGGCTTAAAAGGGAAAGCTGGGGACCCTAACTGGCTTGACTGTAAAAGCGTGTTTGGGGAGTGAATGTGGCTGTGTGGAAGTGGGAGTGACCCACTGAGAACGTGCTTTTTATCCCATGGGAGAGCTTGGAGCTGTGATTTCCATTTGTGCTCTTCATTGACAAAAATGAGCTCACTGCCTCTGGACTGGGGTGTTTGAGGTGGAACAATAATGTATTTACATTACTCTGACCAGGCCTGGGTGAATTCGATTACTCGTAGGCACCTTCTCTGCTTCTGGCACACTTTGTAGGTTTGTGCCCATTATGCACCTGGTCTATTGCTTGTGGGGGGGCTTTTTCAACCCCTTAATTTCTGGCACTCTAAAAGGAAAGTGGTTATGCAGCAGAAGGCAGTGTATAATTTTTTTCTTAAGACTTCACATCCTTGTAAGCACTTAAAAAAAGCAATAGAAGGAGTTCAAGGAAGACAAAAATCTGCTGGAGAGGGTCCAGCGGAGGCCACAAAGATGATTAGGGATCTGGAGCATCTCTCTTATGAGGAGAGACTGTTGGAGCTGGGCCTGTTTAGTTTAGAGAAGAGATGACTGAGAGGGGATCTCATTAATGCATAGAAATATGTCACAGAGGTGTCAAGAGGACAGTGCTAGACTCTTTCTGTGGTGCCCAGCGACGGGGCAAGGAGCAGTGGCCCTAAACTAAAATATAAGAAGTGTTCCTCATTACCATGAGAAAGAACTTATTTCTGTTGAGGGTGGCAGAGCACTAGAACAGGCTACTCAGGGAAGCTGTGGAATCTTTCTCTCTGGAAACATTTAAAATCCCTCTGGATTTGTTCCTGTGTCACTTGTTCCAGGTGACCCTGCCTTGGCAGGGAGGTTGGACTGGATGATCTCCAGAGGTCCCTTCCAACCCCTGTGATTCTGTGAGTGGTGCTCACTTGATAGCTGTGCACAGGGGAGGTTACTGGGCAGAGTTGTGTGTATTGTCACAAAAAGGTTTATAAACCTGAAACTTAAGACTGGATGAAGATTGCTCAACTCAGCTGGTTCATTCCTATTTTTTGCAGAGAGCTCTGGTCTGTGGTGAGCTGCTGGCCAGCTGGGTCAAGGGTTACTCTGTGAGGAAAAGGCTGAGTGCAGTTTCCTCATGTGCATGTGCCAGCCACGTGTTTCCTGTAGCCATAGTCCACTCAAGCTAACAGTTTATAATTGGCCTCATTTAGCTGTAGAAAAGTTTTCAGGGTCATCTCGTGACTTTGTAAATTAGGTGATCTGTAGGGCACCAGAGTGATCTTTAGCCTCGGTGAAACTTGAAAAGCAAGGAAACTTTGTCTTCCTTTACGTTGCACTGGAGTCTCAGTGAAAACAACATGAATATCTCAGTCTGCTGGGGTTTTTTTGTAGTGTCCAAGTTCATTCTTTAGTTCCTGTTTTCTGAAATGAAACTGTAACAGATGACATTGCTGGTTTAGTAGCATAGATGGGGCCATCTTGGGGTTTCTCTGTGGCTGCATAGGCTCTAGATTTATTTTTTTTTTGCATATCTTCTGTTCTTCCATCATCTAGTCACGCAGCAACTGTTGTGACTGTAGACAACATGTTGGTAGTCTAAACTCAGGTGCTTTTATTCCAAATGAAGAAGAAATCAGTTGAATGTTCTCCATCCTTAAATTACAAAGCCTTGTAATTCAACCTACATTGAAATGTAGGTTGTAGATTAACATTTTGGTTTAAGTATATAAGTGACAGTTACATGCTCTTCTAGTTCACAGAATGGCAGAATATATGCCAAGTTGGAAGGGACCCATAAGAATCATCAAGTTCAACTCCTGGCCCTGCACAGAGCTCTCCCCAAGAGTCTGTGCTGGAGAGTATTGATTCCTTAAAAAAAGAGTACTAGAAACCCTTAATGTTTTGCTGTATAGAGAAGATTAATATGTTTGGGATGTACCTACTTACAATCATAATTGGTATATTGAATGAAAATTCAGGTGTTGGCTACAAAAATAATATTCAGGTATTCATGATTTTTTTACTTAATTTCCAGGAAGCTTATGATAGTAATTTTGTATCATAGAAGCTTCCATCAGAGCAATGAACTTACCTGAGTGTTTCCTCAGCAAAAAGAGGGACCGTTTGGGGTTTGGAGGTGTGTTCAGCTGCTTTTCTGAGTTAACAGTTGGGTAGTGTCAGGTTTGCTTCTCTTCTTCACTCCTATGCTTCCTGCAGAAAGTTGGCTGTTTTCTAGTTTAATATGTGAGAGAGTGTAGGGAGGAGTCTCTTTATTTGTCTTGATTATAGAACTGTCTCAAATTGGTCTGTCACTAAAATCACTCTGGAGGTGCAGAAAATGCATTTGAGCTAAGTCTTTGAATTCTCAGAGAGATCAGACACTGTTGAAATTATGAAGTAAAGGTGAAAGATTCTTGGGGTTTTCTGATTAAAAAGATAATAATGATCTCTAGTGGGTATTGTGATAATGGGGACTCTTTTATGCCCTTTCAGAAAATAGCCACTTGAGTCATAACTGACTTGTCAAGCACTTAGCTCCTCTCTGCCCTAACATACATTCCTAGTATGTAAACCTGGATGTCTTTCAGAATGAGTGAGAAGAAGGTTAGTACTTTCCTGTCCAAACTTGGTTATTTTTATATTCAGATGTGCTTCTGTGGAATAAGACAGTGTTTGTTTAAAGCTTGGGCTTTGCTCCATGGAGTTATCAAATTGCGTGGAAATTGTGGTCAGTATTTGAGACACTGAGCCACTGGTATGTTTCTCATATTTCTTTCTAGATGCAGATGCTTGGAGTGGTTTTCACTTAACACAAATGTTATTGTAAATGTTTATTTCCCCTGGCTCCTAGTACAAGCTACAGTGTTTGTTGCTGATATTTGTTTTGGATAACAGAACACAGTGATGCTTGATCCCCTGGTGCTGTTTTTCCTGTTTTCACTTGTAGGTTTCTATGTGGTGGCCCATCAAGGGATTTTATTTTTACACTGTTAATTAGAAATAGCAGGTTTGATTAGTATTTTTAGTTTAAGGATGTGAGCTTATCTCACTTTTTTTTTCTATTAGTAAAGAAACATAATTGGTGAATAAGGGGCTTAAGGGTTTCTGGCTACCAGTGCTCCTAGACACTAGATTAATACTGAAGATGGAAATGCTTATAATCTGCAAGTTGAACAGTATAATAAAAGGAAAACTGTGAAAATTCAGGTTTAATGAGCTACATTCTTGCTTTTTCTGAAAGCTGTACTTGCTAAAGCCCTTATATGTCATCAAAAGACTGATACTGCAAACTTAATATCCAGACTTGCAACTTTGTCGATATGAAAGTTACTCTGGTCGTAAGATGGCTCCATGAAATTGCTGACAGATTTGGGACTGAATTTGCAGTGATGAGATAGGAAGGAGTTCTGTTTGCAAGAGGCTTGGATACCTTTTTTTTTTTTTTTTTTCTTTTTGACAGAATGTTGAACTCAGTTTTCTTGCTTTTCTTTTGACAGCCAGTATTTGTATGGAACTTTCATTTTCATGCAGGAAAGATAAATAGCTGGTAAAATACATGAATGAATGTAGACCTGAGATAACAGGGTCAGGGGTTATCTTAAAGTCTTTGAGGCTGTGAAATACTGAGAAAGGTGAACCTGAGACTGACACCATGCAGGCTTGTCTTTTATTTTTATAAAATATATAATTATTTCAAGGAGTAAAAAAAGTCTTGCACTGAAAGTTTCAGTTCTAGGTCAGCTGACATTGACACTGGGAATTTTAATCTCCTTTAGAGCATTTATAGACAGTCCACTGCCTGGATTGGAGACCCTCATCCGTGCTGGAGCTCTCTGCTCTTACTTGCAGGTGTGAAAGGTAACAGTAAAAGATACTTAACTGCTCTGGACAAACACAGTGACTCCTTAGCAGATACCTTCAACTTGGAATAATATGAGAAGGCTTTCTTATGCAGCCATCTCTGGAAACAGAACCTGGGATTTGAACACCAAGTGGGTTTAGGTTTTTGAAGCATGTGCATTTTTCTTTCCTTGCAGCATCACACAAATAATACAGATCTGTCTGGGGAAAATGGTTGTCAGAATTGTCTGTGTTCAACTACCAGCAGAGCTTAAAGCCCAGTAGATCCAGGTTTGTTTCTGTTAGTCTGGTGAGGTGATGGACTTCTAAATGCACATTACGGATCAAATTAAATGTATTGTGGGTGGGGTGTTTGGGGCTTTTATTTCCATGGGTGCTGTCTGGAATAAGCTATAGTTTAGGTGAGCATTGTCATCTCCCTAGGTTCTTCTGTCCAAGAGATGTCCAGTATACAACTGTTCTTAGTTTTGGTGTCTTTCTTTTAAGTTTGTCATGATCCTGCTGGTTAGATAATAACTACGTCTCATGATGTATATGTATCTGTTTCACTGAGCAACCATGTCTCTTAAACTGTACAAGAAGGCTTGAGTTGAAAACTTAATTCTCTAACTTGACAGTGTTAATAGTGGTGGGATTTTGGTTTTCCTTTTTTCTTTTTTTTTTTTACCAGTGTGTTTATTTTTATGGATTTATCCACTGATCTTTGGGTTTCTACCCTTCAGTTTACTTGGGCCCTACAGGTGGTTTCTCATACCCTTTTATGATCAGGTGTTTCTGATTAAAGGTTTGTGGGTGTTTTTATACTCACTTGGCAAAGCTGAAAAAGGCTTATAGTAAACATTGATTAGAGGCAAATGTCACATCTAGGATAAATAAGAGGAGCAAGTGGTCTTCTGAACAGCATTCATTAAAAAGTGCTATAAAAGTTCAGACACAGAAGTGTCTCAGGTCTTGCTGTTTTTCACTTGCCATTTACACTCTATCAGCAGGAATGTATTTGCTCACCTATTTACTCTACCAGGTGAAACCCATCTAATCCTGGAGAAAAATTTGCACACTAGTAAGTGTTCTTACAAGTCACAGTTGTTGGGGCCTAGTGCATGACTAGAGATACTGAAGCCCCAGAGTGGTCTTGGGTAGTAAAAATGTCTGAAGTAGTTCACAAAATCCCACCTATGTTATGAGGAGAAGAAATCTAATCATTTTCTAACTCTTAAAATAATGTTTTTCCCAACTGTGCTAGCCCATAATTTGTGTTAAACCACAAACTAAAAAAACTCCCCTTAATTTGAGCTGGTGAGGAGGGTAGCAGCAAAGGTGGCAGCAGTCTGCTAGCAGTTTATAGAACACTTGGAAGCTGGAGCTCCTGGCTGGCTGCTAATGGCCTGCCAGGACTTGGAGCACAAAAATGTAGCTGTCTCTTTGACAATATTTCCAGTAGTGTGTTAAATAAGCAAGGCCAGAAATATGTTTCTAAGTAAAACACACTGTCATTGCTGCTGGTGACAGCAGCTGGTATTGCTGCTTAGGAGTTGCTTATTTGTACAGAGTGCATAGTTCTTGAATTGTCTCTATTCTTTATTTAACCACAAGCTCTGTTTACTGACAGTTCCTCATAAACAGGTTTTTGTCAAGCCTTGCAGTGTTTATCTTAAAGGTCAAGTGAACTAGACAAGTCAGAATAGTTACTGCATTATGCCTTCATTTAGTGGTTGTTCAGACTCAGTGGATCTTGT
Source organism: Manacus vitellinus (assembly GCF_001715985.3). Taxonomy (NCBI): domain Eukaryota; kingdom Metazoa; phylum Chordata; class Aves; order Passeriformes; family Pipridae; genus Manacus; species Manacus vitellinus. Next base: position 3,336,797 of record NW_021940603.1, on the reverse strand, counting down.
GACCACTGAGAAGGTCTGATTCTTCAACATACCAGGGCCTTTTCTTTCACTCCTTCAGTTCCAGATGTTATCTCTATTATATGGGACTTTTTGAGGGCTCGTAAAGTGGAGTATTAGACTTTGACAGAAGTAGAAATTGGGGATTTTTCCAAGACTTAAGTGATATGGAACCATGTAGCACTATAAACCTTTTTGCTTTCTTCAACTCTAAGTAGCAGTTTGAGATCTTGAAGATGGGGACAGAGAAGAAGCTTAATTCAAACTGTCAATAGTTAGTGGAAAACATTGAAAATAGTCTTGGGTTCAACTGAATCATCTTGAATCATCAACCAAACCAAAGAAACCACCCAAGAACACAACAGCAAGAAGCTGCCAAGGGTGCTGATTATTGGAAATTACTTGAGTGGCAGAATGTAATGCAGATAAAGGCCCTTAAAGGGAGGCAGGTGATCTGCTGCTTCCTTATGATTGCAGGTAAACATCCACTGGCTGCCACTGACAAGTGCTTGCTGTAGGCAGACTTAAAAAGAGCAAACATTGAGTAGCTGTGTATCTGCCCTCTTCCCCAGTAATCTCATAATCCATTGTGGAGTGAGGTGTGTCTGACCCATCCACAGTGAATGTCTGGCAGAAGTGCTGCTGCAGTCAGGCATCCCCTGTGATTTGGGTGTGGTGCAGGGAGCATGCAGGACACAAGCTCCAGGGCAGCATTAATCTTCAACTTTGGAAGATTTTTCTGGTGAGATGTATTCTGGTGTGAGGTAGCTGGGGAGCATTAAGGGCTTCAAATTCCAAGCCCTGTTCAAGAATGTAGGCCATGGGGTTTTCTTGTCCTACTTTCTTCCCCACTTGCATGGTATTTATCTCATAAATAATACTATGTGCTTTCTCTTGTGATTACTGTTGCTCAAAATCAAGTTCTCATGTAGCCTGCCCAAAATCAAATGCAGAAAGATTTTCAGGAAAGTAAGCTCAAGGGAGTTGGAAATGGAGAGGCTGCAAGAAAGGAAATAAACTCTAAAGCCAGCTTCCTACATTGCCTGCTGAGGCACATTACCTTAGAGTGGTGTCTGCTTTGAACTGCAGGAAATACAGTAACTTGCTGTCTGCTCAGAGCTTTAGAGCTTGAGCCTCTTCATGTCAAGTTGTTTTGAGGGCTGGTCTACCTGTGGTTCTCATGTGGTGTTCACATTGTGAACCTTCACATGTTACAAGCTCCTGCTGCATCCAGCACTGGCTAAAATAAATCTTAGCACATCTATCCTGTCTTTCTGCAACTCTGATTTTAAAATACAATTAGAAGTGAATTGCTCACTCCAAGCATGCTGCTCCAAGATGTGTGTCACTCTGTATCTGCGTGAGTGCAACACACACTGAAAGACTGGGTCATTCTCCTGCCATAACACTTTTTTCCAGACTGACAAAGAAACTTGATATCTTTCTTCAATGAAACCTTGGAAGAGTAGACTTCAGACTAATGTGGGAGTTAGAGATGGGCAAGATGCCTTTAGGCTTAGTAATAGGACACCTCTAGGTCACTAGGTTTAAATGGAGCATTAAGTGAACATCATGAAATGCTATCCTACTTTGCAGCTGTACTGTCAGTTCAATCCATACAAAAAGATTACTTTTTTAGAATGCAGTGCTGTATTTTTGTATTCTCTGCAGTAGAAGAGTCATCAGTCTACCCCTATAAAAATTGATAAGAAATCTTGAGTCTTAACTGTTACTCCTAATTTGGACTGAACTCTCCTTTGCGTTTTGGAAAACATTATTTTAAAAAGATTGTTGAACAGGCTTACAGCTTTTTAAAGGTTTTGGGGGTGTTTGAGCTTCTTGTGTTAGAAAAGAAATAGCTGATAATTATGTTGTCAGAATCAAACACCTCCTCTAGTTATTGCATTGGGGAAGCAAATGCTGGGCCCTTTGAATGTAGTACTAATTGTGTTTATGTGTTAGTGGATTTCAAACTGAGTTGTTAACATTAATACCTGAATTGAAATCTATGTTTGTGTTGGGATGGATTTTTTGATTGCTTTTTAAAGGATATAGTGTCCTGGTCATAGTTTTAAGAAGGGTGTTTAGCAATGTTAAGAATACTGGTCTCCGAAAAGGTTCGAGGACAATGTCGAGGGCTTTTCTATAATGGTAATGTAAAGGCTTTTGGGGCTGTCTTGGAAATCAGAATTTGTTAATTTGGTATTTTTCCCTCAGAGGGTGTGTTTAAACAGATAGGAATGCAGATCTTAATAAGCAAGTAATGAATCAGCCCTAGAAGAATCCTCTGAGCAGGGCTGTGCAAAGGCAGTGTGTTCTTGGCTGTGTTCTGCTCCAGCAGCACGGCAGGAACTGCACTGTCAGCACAAGTTGTGCACAACTTGCCTGTACATGCTCACAGGAACAGATTGAGGCAAAACCTACAAGTCTTTACCTGCTCATCCCCTTGAGCTCTTTTGTCTTCCCAGATTCTACTCTGTAGTATCTTATTCTGCCTTGCTGTACTGGCAGAACTCGGGAAACACTCAGGAAATCTCTGCTTTCATGGTACGATGCCCAAAATACAAATGGGGTTTTGAAGATGTTATTTAATTGCCATGGCACAGATTTTACCAGGTTTTACATGTAGCCCTGTGTGCATAGTGCATAAATCTTTTCTACCCTTAAGGATTTTTGGCACCTTGTTGGTGGTCAGGAGTGCACTAAACATTAAAAAGAACAGTTAAAATTTACCATAAGAAGTTAAACATTTCAACTACTGAGCTGCTTTCCAGAGCTGATTTGAACAGCATGTACTGAAGACTGTGCTCCTTCACCGCTTTTTGTCCATTTAATTTTTCACTCCAACTTGTGGGGTTGACAGACTGACTTAACAGTTTGCTTGCCTTCAAGGGCAAATAGCTACAGCACTGTCATACATGTTCTAGTTGGTTCTCTACCTTTTGCAGTTTGTCTATATTATAATGCTAATTCTATGTGAACGTATCCCTCAGTTTCTTTGCAATTACAAATGAGATGAGCCTGTTTATTTTTGCAGATGTGGAGGTACTGTTGGTGCAATTCTGACATGTCCGCTGGAAGTTGTGAAGACACGATTGCAGTCCTCCTCTGTGACTCTCTACATCTCTGAAGTTCATCTCAACACTGTGAGTGGTGCTGGTGTCAACAGAGTGACCAGAGTTTCTCCTGGACCTCTCCATTGTTTGAAGTGAGTGTACATGTCACTAGGTTTTGGGTTCATTTTGGGGAAGAGAGAAGTGTTTTGGACAAATCTGTATGAAAGACTCGAAATATTGTCTGTCATGGAAAGTCATCTCATGGTAACATCCTATTTTGCCTTTTAACTGTAAGTTTCACATTCCAGTTTTCTGAATGTCCTTCATGCTTGAGTTTGTATCGTGAATTAGCCAGAGCACATATACCTTGTACAACACACAGCTCCAAACTGCATCCCCAAAGTTCACTGGGAGCACTGTGACACAGCCAGACTCTCACTCATCCTGAAAGTGTTATCCAAATCCTGGAAGTTACTGAATATGGGGGCAATGAAAATTAACTCAGTTTCTTAGTTTCTTTCGACTTTCACCACTCCATACACTTTTCAGCTTTTGAGTATCTTCTGGTGGATCTGTGACTAGTAACATTTTTTTTTAGAACTAATAAGAAATAAGTACACCCAGCTTCTGCAAAGGTCTGGGATGTCTTGTTTGCATGATACCTCACTGAAAGGTGACTGACTGCCTTTCTTCTTGCCAGCAGTGCTTGTGTAATTCAGGAGCCAGCAGAAAGGTTATGAGGCCATAGTTAAACTGCTTGTACAGACCACAGGCAGGGTTCCCTTCACTCGAGGGGACTCAAGCTAGCCAGTTAAGGGCAGGAGAGGTACCCTCAATATCTGGGAATTAGGGGAGACTTCCTCCAGGAAGGACTTGCTGCTGTTTCTTGCATTAGAAAAAATTTGCCAAGACTCAATCATCTATCTTCTCTTCCCCATTAATTGGTGAGAAGTAGTTTGTAGAGAGCCCCTCCTGGCAGTTAGTGTAGGATTTAGGCCTTACCTGGTTAGTGTATAGGATTTGCTTATATGGAGGTTGTATCCAAATAGCTCCTTGAATGCAAGATCATCCTTAGCAAGAAAGATTTGATTCAGAGCCTTTTTATGTGTGAGCCTGATAGGTGAACAGATACGTGGGAAGGAAAGGCTTGGATTGTGACAAGCAAGAAGAGTTCCATCTGACATGCTTGCCTTATTGGCTTCTCTTGATGGAAGCTGAGCCCTTCAGCTTCTTTCTGAATGCTTGGTTGTGAATTTATCTTCTGTCTAGAAGTGTATCTGAATGAATAACAGGTAGAATAGATGTTTTGTTTCTTACTTTCCTCTGCTAGAAGCCTGCTATGCTTTAAAAGGATCCCTAAAGCCAAAAATAACTTGAGTATTCCCAGGAAGTGAATTCAGACTGAGGCAGAGGTAATACATGATGACCTTCATTGGTAGGGCTTGTTTGTTGTGTTAGTTTGCTTTTGTTATCTTCTTCCATGTGCTGTTTATCTATCATACAAGAATGTCTCTTCTGCTGCTTTTGTTTTTTGCTTAGATGTGCTTTCTTTCAGGTCATTATCAAACAACTGAGATGCAAAGTCTGGGTTTTGAGTTCTTTAAATACACCAAATATGATAAAAAATCCCAAATAACGTGGCAATGGACTGCGACAATAAAAATACATAGGTGCAGGACAGAATTACTCCTGTTTAAGGTGCTGGAGATGTGTAGTGGGGAAATAAAACTGGATTCCTCTGTCACTCTCATGCCCTTACTGTCACTTGATTTTATTTTTTTTGACTCACGGTTGTCAGAGTTTGGTTGTCTCAGCAAATTCAGTGCAGCGCTCCAAGGCTCTCAATACTCAGTCTAAAAGCAGGGAGAATCAGGCAAATTACGTCAAAATTTCAGTGAACTGACTGCTGTAGAATCACTTCTGCATCTTAAGCATCAGCAGAGGTGAGTTCAAAGGCATCTCTGTAAAGAAACAGACTTGGAATAACTGGTACAGGTGACTCCATTCTCTGGCAACAAAAACAAATTCCCTTATTCTTAAATATCTGTGTTATATGTCATATTACAGATTCTCATAATTTACATTGCACAATTTAAACCTGAGGTCTTGATAATGGAAATCTCACTGGCCTCCCAGCGCAGGCTTCTCCATGTGACATAAGTAGGTCAACTGAGGTCATATGGAGCACTTGTCCTGCTCTTCCAACCATGGATTTGCCCTTTGGTGCACTTGTTCAATAAACAAGTGCAGGCTCTGGGATCTGCTTATTAATGCAAAAAGTCTGTGCCTTATTTTCAGCGCAGACTCTGGAACTCCTCCAGCTGTGGCTGTGAATGCAGAAGAGCATCAGTAACTACCTCCATGATAATCCTGTCTGTTACAATCTCTCTAAAACTTTGCTACTCTGTCAAATTTTGAAACTTCAGATCCAGAAGAAACAAATAGACCTGGTACATTTCACTCCTAAGTTTCTCTTCAGACACAGATTCCTTCTGCTTTGAATACATGTGCTATATGTGCATATATACATGTGTAACACAGGATATGGTGGGAGTGATTTTCAGTAGTGTTTTAAGTGGACACGGATCATGTTAGTTGGATTCAGCACTGCAATTGTTAACAATGCTTTCAGGATACCAGGCAGGTCTAAGTAGTTTGTATTTCTGAAGTGTCTTTGAGTTTGTGTTCAATATTGCAGTTATTGCTGTGGAGAAATACTACCCACACAGTGAAATGATGTCTGTTATGGACACAAAGGTAAGATGTTGCTGGACACATTATATCCTAAATAATACTGGTAACTTCAGAACCAGTGTTTCATTTTTGCTTATTGAAAACAAATGTGAACTTTCAGTTGGATTTAGCAGCAGGACAGTAGTGAATCAGCTACTGGAAATCAGAATAGGCTTAGAATCTCCTTCAGTGCTATAGGTGGCTTTCAGTCATTTGTTCTGATAGTATATTCCAAATAAAATGGCCATTTATGCAAGGGTAGTGTGCTTTATTGAGTAACTGACTTGTCATTAACCTGCATCTGTCTTTGAAGAAGAAATATATAGTAGAACTATTTGTGTGTATTGGTCAATGTTTGTAAATCAACAAGCACAGGCTTCTGTTTTGCAGGACTTGGGAAAGTAGTTAATTCTTAACTTTGAATATGGGTCTAAAGTAATTGCTAGAGCAATTTACAGTAATGGGATGCACGTAGTCCATGTTTCTCCTCTCATGTCCTACCAGACTTTGTAAAATAGCAATGTGATTAACATCTGGATTGTTGGACAGATTGACTTCCCTAAAACTGAATACTAGTGAATATTCTCTTACCATGCCAGTGTACCTTGCTGCATAATGGTTTTCAATGCTTTCTAAAATCCACAACTCTGTGGGATAAGTATTGCAAACACCAAAGTACAGTAATGCCTCACTTGAGGTCTCAACTCACTGCTTGAACCCCTGTTTCTCTGTAAATTCTACAAAGATGGAAGGTCACACCCTGCTGCCACCCAAGCAGTCTTTCCCAAGCTGTGTTTATGGTGGACATGGTACATAAGATGTTAAGACTACACTGAGACTGTGACTCTTTGCATGGGTTACACTCCTGTCTCAGTTAATATCAGTGAATTACCTTGCATGGAGAGGTAAGGATTGTCTTTTCTGGAAGGAAAGACAGTCAAAAGGCAAAAACCCCCTGGCTCCACAGCTCAGCAGCAGCGCTTGGTAGGAGCACACAGGCAGCAGTTCAGAACTGAACAGGGAATCCCCACCAGCCTCAAGAAATGGCCACTTCTTATGGTGGAGTTTTCAATTTCCTTTTACTGTAGCCAAACTAGTCACTATATGTCAAAGAATAAAGCTAAGGCTCCTAGTTGAATACCTAGTGGATTTAAATAATGTATGGGTATGAGAAAGTCAGGATATAGAGGAAAGCAGCCTTCCAGATACCAACTTCTGATGTGTAACTTAGTGTACTGTTGGGAATCTTGCAGAATCAAACCTGGATAGCATGTGCAAAGCCATGCTGAGGTTTGTCTCTTTTTGGGAAGAGATAATAGGGACACTGCCCAAGTGTCCCTGGCTGGACATCATAAGGAGTAGAGCTTATGAGAGCTTACATCTTCCTGAGGAGCTCTCAGATGGAGTATGACTCAGTGAAACCAAGCCTTCTCCTCTCCTCCTCTCTTGCCCTTTGCCCTCTGACCCTTCCACTCCAAACAGTCAACAAACAACATAAAGGGTGGTGAAAGGAATGTAGCATAGAATAAAGAATTTTTGCCTCCTGAACAATCTAAAACCTACAGGAACGCGGACATTTCCATTCTTAGTATTTTCTCCCTTTAGCTTCCTGATGACAGACAACTCCATGCATGTATATGTTCCTGTATTTGAGGTAAGTCTGTATTGACATCATAAGTCTTACTTCTGCATTTAGTTTCTGGATTTCTATGGCATGTTAAGCAGTAATGGAATTTTTTATTCTGATTCTAGGAAATAACTAATTTTTTGTGTTCAGCACTGTATTGTCAGTTATTATGGAATTTTTTCAGAGTAAAGGTTAAAGTGATGTATTTGTTTGTCAGTGCATTCCTTAATCTTGATCTGAATGTTACAGTATTCTTTTTTGTTTTCTAGGATGATCTTGCAAAATGAAGGCCCTCGTTCTTTGTTCAGAGGGCTGGGTCCTAATTTAGTAGGCGTTGCTCCTTCCAGGTAAATACAAATGTATACATTAAATAAATTCAGGGATTCATTTGCAGTGAATTTTGCATCTGCAGTTGTAAATACTTAATAGCAAATAACTCACTTGTTCCTGGGATAATTGTGTTGTCTGAGAAATTGAGCTACTTGTACTTGAGAGCTCCAACTGTCTCAGCACTCACTATCCCTTGTGCTACTGTAATGGCATTTACTGTTGTGGACTATCCCTTATGCAGAGTTTTGTCCAATTAAAAAGAAAAATGCTTAAGGAGTTGCACATGTAAACTAGAAGTTTGTACCTTGGAAAACACAAAGGTAGATCTAGCTTTCAGTTAATCCATCATCATCATCAGGAAGCAATTATGTGACTGCAACCTCAAAACACTGGGTCTTTCTTCCTAAGTTCTGGTGAAGTACAGGCTGGTGCTCCCCTGCTTTAGGGAGCCTGTTCTGAAGCTTCAAAAGGGGCAAGGCTGAGTAGGATGACACACTTAACAGCTGGCCCAGAGCAAGTGGATCCAGCAGTGGGCTGGGCTCCAAAGGGTACTGGGGCAGTGTCAGAGAGTGCAGAAGGGGAGGATGTAAATCTCATCTCATGGGCAGTGGTATTGCTGTTCTCTGTTGCTCTGCATCAGCACAAATACTCCAGCTTCAGGCTGGTGCTGGTAATCAGAGCAAGGAGCAGGTGATGCCAGAGTGAATTTCTCCTTACGTATAAGTGTTAGCCAAAGTTCAGTCCAAAAATAGGAGAATACATAAGAGAGTATGGAAACAAAGCTGTGTATAAGTAATATAACTACTTAATCCTGGATGAGGCTATAGTTGGTTTCTTGCTCATTTTTATTCTCTTCTGTTTAAGAGAAGATTCTTTATGCAGAGGGAATATATTCCACAAAGGCTTTATTATTCCCTTGACTTGGTGCTCTGCTTTTGTTTATTTACTTACTTTGCCTGAAGAGAAAACATTCCTGTCTCCTACACACTCAACTAGAGAGTATCCTAACTTTTCTGATTTAAGGTGCTTGGAGATTCCTGGACAATATTATTAAACTGAACTTTAGCTCTGACAGAAGAGGCAACGTTCTGTAGATCCTCTGCATAACAGAAAAACATAATGCAATGCAGGAAGTGGAATGTCTTTATTAGATTTTTTTTTTTTTTTTTAAGGATTTAGGAATACCTGAGGTATTTTTTGATCATTAACTTAGTATTGCTGTTTGGAGAAGCTGAAGTAAATCCAGTATCTTTTTCTGTTCTTTACACCTGCAGGGTATCAGCACTTCCTAATCTTAAGAACCTGTACTTTTGCTGGTAGACCAGTCTGTTCTATCAAATGTTCAACATTGATATCACTTTAATAGCAATTTTTATCCAGGAATAGGTTCCATTTTATAAGTTACTATCCTCAATGAAAAATATCCTCACTTGCAAAAAAAAAATCTTATTTCTTTTCAATAAATTTTGTGTTAAATCTTCTATTTCCCTTTTCTTCCCCCAAGTGAAATGCTTAGATTGTTTCCTCCCCCCCACCATACCAAAAATGTCAACTTGATGTAGTGTGTGAAGTCTTATTTATAAACACATCCCTATTTCCCTCTGGCTGCCTTGGTCTTCCTCTAGTACTTCATTTCAATTAAGCACTAGCTAAGTGGATTTAACATCAGCTCTTTGTTTAAATAAGCTGTAGAGAAGCATGTTTCATAACACATCCAGTACACTTAACTGGTCAGGTTCCATTTGAGAAATGACACCCATGAAGCAAGCACTTTATCTTTTTTGTAATAAAGAAAAACATGTTTGCACAGCTAATGAGGTTAATGTTCTGTTCATGAAAAGTTGCACGTTCACTTTTTCTCTTGAAGAGGGGTGTTTAAAGAAACTGAGTAACAACCCGAAATGTTGTTTTAGATGTATTTAAAATAATCTTTTTAGCTTTAATGAGTGAAAACAAGTTTTAATATTTTCAATTATTTCATTATTATTTCAAATTTTCATATTTTTCATAATATAGTGAATTGGCATGCTGACTTTTGTCTAGCTTTGTTTTGCTACCAGGTCACAGGCTTGAGTGTAATACAAGTTTACAAAATTCTTTTGGGAGTGTATTCAGAGAAAAAAAGTGTCCATTCTAAATACAGAACTAAAGAAACAAAATGTAGATACCAGCTTCACAGCTGTTCTAGCATTTGACATATAAATATTTATAGCCATAACTTAACAATATTTACGTCTTAAATGCTATAATATTAAGAATACTGTTTGGGGGTTTTTAAAAAGCTGCATACTTGTTCATTCTCTTGAAATTGTCATGCTATTGAAATGAGTTTAGGTTCATTAGTACAAAGTTTTTCTCATATTAAAGTGTTGCAGAATAGCGAAACTTGAGTTTTCAGTCCAGCGGTGTTTTACTTCCCAATGTCACAAAAAGCACTGCCATATCTCTACTTATCTATCCTTCCCCTCACTGGTTGGTAATTGGAGATGTTGAGGAAGAAAAAGTTAAAATGCATGATCTTTGTTTTTATTTTCTATTCCTAGAGTAGTCCCACTATGTTACAGGAGTTAATCCTTAAGTAGTTTGTTACTGAGGAAGTAAATTTTAACCCAAGATCATTTAGGTTAGTGAAGTTAATGGCACTGCTTATTAAAAATATTGACACATAAAACATAACAACTTGGGTTTTGTTCTGCTTTTAGAGCCATATATTTTGCTGCTTACTCAAACTGCAAGGAAAAGCTGAACAGTATTTTCAATCCAGATTCTACCCAGGTACACATGATTTCAGCTGGTGTGGCAGGTAAGGATCTGTAACTTTTTAGCTTCGTTCTACAGTCATATCTGCAAATGAGAAGTGACAAATGTGGAAAAAAAACCCAACAAAACAAACCAGAACATGTTTAGTAATTGAATAATGTTTTCTTTTAGTGGTTACCTGCCTTGGCCTCTCATTAAACAAGCTATCTGGAGAATATATGCATGAAACTGCACTGAGTGATAAATAACAGTGTGAATAGTCTTTCCTAGAAAACCTGCATGCCTGCTTTTTCAATTGTTAATTTGTGAAATGAAAAAAGAAAACTTTGAAAACAGTCACTTGTTGTTCTATGAGATATAAACATTGTTTACTCTGACTTCAGGTTTAATTCTTCTTAATCTGCTTTTTTTGACCAACCCTTTCTGTTACAGCTTTGTGTATCTGACTTATTTTTGTCCTTCTGAAATATGCCTGCAGGTATTTGTGTAAGTTATATGTAACACTCCTTCCTCCTTTGTTCATATACCACTCTATATGAAGTTTGCTCTACCACTGAAGAGACATAGAAGAGCAGATTTTTCATAGTTTTCATATATTTTCATCTCCAAAGATAAATTTCTATTTTATATCTGCAGTGTAACTTTGGTATGTTTGAGCAGCTACCAATATTTGTTGCTTGATTTGTGTGTTCTGTGCTTTGGGATCATTAAGGGGAGTTAAAGGCAACTGAGTTGAGTTATGGGCATGGACTTGTGCTTTGAAAATCAAAACTTGGGCTGGCAACACTTTTCCTGTTGTTGCCCATGTTTTTGCTGCACAGAACCAATTTTTCAAAGGTTGGGGGTTTTTTTATGTGTAGGCCATAGGCACTTCATAGATGAATTCTGACAGTTTTATTGTTCAAGTTTCTAGTTCCTGTCAAACTTACAACCAGTCTCTAGAATGTGAGTACTGGTGATCTGGGATGGACTGATGAAGGTCATGTCACAATAATGAATAGGATTAGTTTTGCATTTAATGCTGATGATCCAATACAAAGAAATTCTATAAAGCATATAAAATATGTGACATTAGCTTTATATTTAAATGACACTGTCCATGAAATGTGATAGAGGTTTTTAATCTTTAAGATGTGAAGAGATCTGTTATGTTTTGCCCAAATAAGACAAGGATGATGAAAGGATTTTTTTTTTTTGTCATCTAGAAGTGCGTGTTTTGTTTGTAGGTGAAAAACACAGAGAATGAATTGGAAAGGCATTTAATGTACAGTTCATCCTAATCAACTAATTGTGCCAAGAAAAATTGAACTGTCTTCAGCTCCTTGTCAAGAGGATAATACATGTCTTTAGATTTGGGGGGCAGGGGGAAGTGTGGGTGATATAAACAAGTCTGTCCTCAGTTGAAGACAACTTGTATAACTCATGCAGTGCTGCAGACAAAGGAAGGTTCAGAGTGTTCCTCATCTTTGGAAGTTACTGCCCTCATTCTGTAGTGAGAAGAACACTTCTGGAGATGTACCGTAGTGCCTTTTCATGAGTGTTTGCAGACTTGGGCTGTAGTTTGTCATGGAGTTCTGTATCTGTTAAGTAACTTGCTTCCTTTCCAGGAGGTTGATATTATGCATTTGTACATAAAGCTGCAGGAAACTTGGGTAAATGTCTTTAAGCCTTAATTGCTCTTCACCTTTTTTTACTCTTTTGTACAAGTTTTAGTATTGAATTTAATTTACTTAAGAGTTCTCACACTTCCCAAGTTCTGCAGTTGTATTTCTAAACTATACAGTCAACAAAACAGGAATGCTCAGTGCAGGCTCACACTATAGGTCTTGGCACTGTACACTACAGAAATTCTCTGGAAGACCTTTACAAAAAGGTTCTTTGACACAACTTCTCAAGACTCTGTTGGTGTTATTCTGATATATGAAAAGGACTCTGTAGTTGAAATTTATCAGTGCTGTCTTGGGAACGTGCTAACCTTGTTTTTGTAATTCTAATATATTTCAGAAAATGCACTTATACCAGCTATTAACAGTTTTACCTGCAAGGTTTGTATTGCTGTATGATGCAAATCAGCTTAAAGAAATGGCAAAATAACAGGGACAAGATTGAATGTGAGCTCTTAATTGGTTGACAGGTTAACACAGAAGATCATTGCAATATTTGCTTTGAACCTAAGACTTCAAAATTGGCAAGGTGAATAAAGACTTCTAATAATTAGCAAAAAATAATCAGTATTGGTTTTTTTTTTCTTTTTCAGCTGCCATTGGTTTCAGTAAGAAATTGAGTAAATTAATCTTAAATGAGGGTTGTTGGTTTTGGTTTGATGGTTTTTGGGGGGTTTTTTTTTGGATATGACCTTTCTGTTTCATAAAGGCTTTTCTCATGCCAAATGAGCATGAAGGAGGATTTGCACTTACAGAGCTTTTCTTGTAGGTTGCAAAATATGGTAATGATGCAGAAATACAATTTAAAAAAAACAACTGTAACTTACTGTTTTATGAAAGTACTGCAAATAGTGAACTTTACTCAACTTTAAATTGTTTACTTATATCATATGCTAATAAGTATCTCAGGTTAGATTGATGTACTTGTTAAATAAGGATTGTCTTATGCACATGGTGTTTTGGGGACTGAAAAGCTGAGGTGTGGTATTTTAAGCATTTTTGTTTGGTTTTAGGCCTGATTCTTCCTTCTCAAGATAAAAATGGTATATTTATGCTTTTAAGATTTTTCTGCTAAGTTTGTTTGATCCGAAGGAAAATGAATTATCTACATATTAGTAACTGATGCCTTATGCAATTAGAAATGTTTCCTTGTTATGTGCCAGCTTCCAGCATATAGTTCACATCACTCTCATACCTAAAATATCTGTGTAGTGACATGAAGTCTCAACAGTCATTTTTGCCAACTCCTCAGCATATCATGTGGTTCTCTTTTTGCAAACTAGGGCAGTGAAATATATCTGAGCTTACTACAGGAATGAGTGTTTGCTTGTGTGAAGATAGATGATCTCTGTACACTTCCAAGTTAGGCTAAATTCTCAGATTCACTATAACTCTGCTGCCTTGTTGTACGTGGCCTCTTTTGCCACAGAGAAGAAAAACTGTGGAGAACTGAATGAGATACTTGATTCCTGTATGGCTTTCTTATTTGCTTTTTTTAAATGAATCATAGCCTCAATCAGACAACATGGTTGCAAATCTGCTGCAAAATTCCTTTGCCTTGTATTGCTGTTGCTGTTCTTTCTAGAACTTCACTGACAAACCAGCCCAAATGCAGACTTTTTTTTTATTTATTAAAAATAATTGGGACCACTTTATTATTTACAGAGGTACAATACTTTTGTAAGTTTTCAGTACTATGTACACAGTTAATTCATACCAAATAAAATGCATATTTAGTTCATTGGTTTTAGAAAGTTTGATTTCATAAGGCATCTATCTTGTTTTTTCAGTCCTAAGACTAGGCTAGATTTTGTGAATAATATTTTCAAGGGAGTGGGGAAGGAGGAGGGTCCACTTGTAAGTTTGCTATATAGGTAAGTATTTGGAGATGTAAAATTGAACTGCTGCAAATGAGCAGAAATTTCAGTACTCAGTGCATTTTAAACAACTACTTTAATATCTGTGGCCTGTTTTGATTATTTTTCTTTCTTTTTTTCCTAAACTTTTACCTGCAAAACCAGTTAGATCTCACGATAACTAATTCACAAATCCTTCCGATGGGATTCGATTTGTACACTTGTGTCTGATGAGGTCACTGCTTGTTGTTATGATACAGAAAAGCCTGTGTCTATTTTAGGCATTTACTGTACATTTCTCCCGTGAAAAGAGTGAGATCGTGTCATCTCATGCTCCCCACCCGCAGGTCACTTCCTGCAGAAATATGGACTAACTAAAACCTCGTGAGTACTGAACTGAGCGTCTCTTGCAGCCTCTAGTGTAAGAACCACACAGTGGGTTTGTAATATCTATTGAATAAACGAAATGGGGAATTCATTTGCATTATCTTGAACTCAGATGATGTGCATTGTGCAAAGACATCACTTTTTCTTAACTCTGTTAAGAGTGATTTTTTTTTTATTTTTTTTTTTGTCCCCTCCCCTTGGCAGATCAGGGAAAGGTAGAAAATACCTTTCACTGGTAGCTGCTACTGTACTTAGCTCTGGCTAATTGGAAGCCCCTAATGGGTTAAACAAGGCATTTTGGTTTTGGGGTTTTTTCTTCAGTGTCCCAGAGCTGCCTTTTAAATGCTGCAGCTGATATTCTATGTTGTCATATTATTTCAAAGATCTCTTTTCTTTTTCTTTTTTAATATGTATATAATCTCCTTTCTGTCTCTTTCTGTTTACTCTTTTGGTTTGTTTTCATTTGACTTCTTTGGATTTTTAATTTAGCATTCCATGTTCACATGTGTCTTATCAATTTCATTGGCTTATAGAGAAAAAAGCAAAACCCCTATCCTTGGAAATATGATGCATAATAGGAATACCTGGGATCTTACCTGTCAGTAGCTGTAATAGCTGAAAAAGTAGATGGAGAATTTTTTGTCTGAAAGTGGGATAAAATTTCATAGAAGAAAAGTACAGGAGTCTGTAGTATTGCCAAATTTATCTATACTTGTATTGAATCTGGAATCTTTCTTGAGGGTACAACACATTGATAAGCATTGTAAAGCATTATAAATTTCATTGAGACTTCTGAAAAGAAAAAGGAAACAATTGGTGGAACTTCATAGTAGCTGTTGTGAAAGTCTCCAACTTTTATTTTTTAACAAATATTGTGCTAGAGACTTTATTTAAAAATGAAAGGTTATCAAAGATCCCAAATGGTGTGTTTTTCATGTTTTGGAGGGTTTTCCTTGGTGTCAGCATCACTCAACTCTTAATTCATTTTTTTTCCACTGACTATATTTACTACATTACCTGTAAGAATTGACCTGTAGTCATTTCATCCTGAAACCTGAATTACTGAGGGACCTTTGATTTGAAAGCTTTGGTTTGAACTGTCAGTTTAGGCTTTTGACAGCCCTAAGGAAAAAAAATTGGCCATGTTGCTTAGTGTCTGATCCTGCTTTTGGGGGTGCTGCACTTAGACAATGCCCAGGGAGTGCAGTTTGGGACAGAGTAGGGGCTGCATCCTGTGCCAACCACCCTTCACTGGAAATTTCCAGTGTACTCTTCCCAGCCTGCTTAGAAGTGTCAGGCTGCTGCTGTGGGTGACTACAGTCACTGCTGTCACCCAGACACTGCCACTGATCTCACTATGCATTTCCTGTCCCAGATTTAGGATCTGCAGAGATGCTTTTTTTGGGTTGAATAGGAAGGAGGAAGGGCTGAGCAGATAAGGCTGTAATGTACAGTCTAGCAGTAACAAAATTCCAAAGCATGCAACATGAATAGGAATGCAAAAGATTTTATTTTGTTCACTTGAAATCAAGAACTAGGAGAGACTTAAGAACTAATTTTGGTTTTGAGAGAAGTCTTTCCTGGAAAATATGTTGATAGGGAAAGTTAGTAATTTTTCCTCACCTTATTTCAAAGCCTTTATTGCAGTCCTGGGCATTCCTAGTACCCTTTACTCCACTCTAGATATGGAAAGATTCTGATTTGAAGTCAAAGAAAATTAAAACTTTATACGTGATAAAGAAATAAAAACTATGTTGGAATCAGTGGAGTTTCTAAGACACTGAATGACCAGTCAGACAGACTCTGGCTAGTTGGGCTACAGAGCTGATTTTGCAGATGTGATGTGTTCTAAAAACATCCTGTGCCTTGTTATGGCAGAGTAGTTCCTCAGTGCTTTGAGTTTTTACATAATTATTTACCTACCTAAAGTAGAGATATAAAACACTTGTCTCCTTAGAATTTCACTCCATCATATGAAGGGTATATATGTACCAAGACATAGACAAAAAGAGTAGTGTATTTAAAAAAAAAAGGCAATTCCAAACCCTTATTATCTACCACAGCAAGTTGCTTGATTAAGAAGTTTGAGTCAGTTTAAAAATCTAATCAGAAGACTAAACAGAAGCCTCCAATGTTTTTTTGTGCTCTTGGTGTAGATAACCAGCTGAATCTTAGCTGCCAAACCTGTCTTTAGACAGCTGTCTTTAGAGCTGTAGCTGAAAATCCTGATGGGATATTTAAATTTGGGGGTGGCAACAGAACAAACCTTAGAACAGTTAAGATCCCCTGGCATTTCTGAGTATTGCAGACCTTTGTGTGCAATGTCAAGTAGATTGTGATTGCCCAGGAGTAACATGTATGCAAACAGTTCTGCTAAATACATTTCTGTAAGCTGCTAATGATCTCCCTAAACAAGCTTATGGATAGCCTGTTCCTTGGATAAGTATGGTGCACCAGATGTGCACTGAGTCAGGTAACTCTGTTGCTTTCCCACAACCCCAGTCCATCCCCCTGCAGGAGGGCAGCATGTCTCTGTAGTGATATACCAGCCATGTGTGTCACTTAAAAAGCAAGTGTCTAAATTTATCATCTCTTGCTTGGCCATGTTCCAGCTTTTCCCTTTTCCTATTCTCTCCTGCAGACATGACACCTCATTAATGGTGCATGTGTGGTATTATGACTCGATGGTTTGTTTTATTTTACTTTTTTCAGAGCTACCTTTCACTCTGCTCTCTATCTCTCTCCACAGTTGTGCAGAAGTAAGAGTGATTCTTACTTCTTTTTTTTTTTCTTTATTTTGTTTCTGTTTCTCTTTTTCTTCCTTTTTCTTTTTCTTTAGTGGACTGAAAATCAAAACTTTAACCCTTGACCCTTATGCAAGCCTGAATAGTTGCTGTCTGAATAGTTAGAATCCATAGTGTTAACTTTAACAATTTAAACACTCATATGCTTGTAAAAGTATTCCTAGGCCAGCCAACAATCTCTGCTTTGAATACTAAATACCACTCAAATTTAACTGCTCTTTATAGTTCAGTATTAGAAGGTCTCTTAATTTACAGTAATATATGCCTTTTGACTGCAAAAGTAGTATTTATTCAGTCTGCATGCTTTCAAACTCGGATTGTATTTCAGGTAACAAAGTAAATTGACACAATGTTTTCTACCATCTCAAATTGCTATAGCTGTCTCTGCAATGCATTCTTATTGACATTTTTGCCAAATTGGCTATGATGTTAGTCTAGCTGGCATTGCTGTTCTGTGGTGTCAAAACAGAGTTGGTATTAGATAGGAAGAGAAATGTACTTAATTTGGCTTATTATATATGGGGCATTTCTTGCTAAGATTTAAACATACTCAATATTAATGTAAAATTTAAAAATAACCTAAGTGTTTATTGGCTGTATGGATTCATAAAATGTCAGTAAAGGGCTACAGCGGGTACTTCTGCAAAGTCAGTATAGTCCGAGTTTTTGCATCCACTGTACCTTACTGTGTGTGTTTTAAACTTTAATGCAGTTGTTGTTCTTGTGGTATTATCACATCTAATGTTGTTCTTTTTACATTTTTTAGGTTTTACTGCGATCACAACAACTAATCCCATTTGGTTGGTAAAGACACGATTACAGCTTGATGCCAGGTATGGTGACAATGGGAAATATCACTGCTGGGATAAAGATACACTGAAGTGTTGGGATGGTCTGCATCCCAAAATAGAATTAATTTTTAAACATTCAACATTTCAGATTTGGAAAGTTGATGCTGATCTACCTACAAGTTATACTCTCATATTTATTATTTTAATCTCCATTCTGAGATATGCTTGAAGCACTATAGTAGACTGGCCAGAAAACTTGGAATTACTTACAAGGTTAACAGTCTCATTAAAATAAGTAGATTTTGGTGCTATGTGCAACCTGATGTCATCTTGTGCCTCTGCTTGTTTTTTACTGAATAGTCAGTTAAACTTAAACTACAGGGCTTTAAAGAAGTTAGGGAAATTATGGGTTTCTTGTGCACAGTATTTCTCTGCATTATATCAAGCATATTGTTCGTGTTGAGACCTGAAGAAGGATCTTCTTTGTATAATACTGCAGTTATCTGGGCTAGTCAAGCATGTTCTGCATTCTCAGCTCTTCTAATTTGGTTGTTAATAGAGGCATAAAAACACTTGGTCTGTGGGATTATCCTGGCCTGATCTTGTTTCTATTGAAGTTCTCAAAAATGATCCCAGTAAGAGCTGGAGAAGGCTTATGTTCTGTTCTCAAAGTGACATTGCTTTGGCCTTCAAGACAATGTTGTACATCTTGGGCATCAGAAGAGCAAACACTTGCAGCAGTCTGTCAGTGCACTAGTCCAGGTGTACAGGCATATGTGAGCACTGGGAGTGTCCCTGAAGCTGCAGCTCCAGCTGCTCTTCTCACCAGCTCCTTCCCAGTTTTCTGCAGTGCCCTCTACCCAGCTTACTCAGTGTCCAACTTGTAGCTCTATGTGCTCAGTCTTTCTCTTAAACCTCGTAATGTTCATTGCATTTAACATTGCAGGTTCAAACCATCAAGACTTAAATTCTGCCATCCAGTGATGCCTCTTACTGCTTATATAATAGTTGCTGCCAGGGTCTGTCTTGTTCTGACAGTGTCCATGAGTTATCATAACTTCTTACAAGGTTATTTGCTGTTTTATTCTGTGACTGTCTCACTCAGACCCCTACTGGCACAATCCATATATTCCAAGTGCTTGCACTCACAGCTGTAGGGAAGCACATCTTGTGCAGTGTTGTAACGGTTTTGTTTATCTGTGTACAGTGTGTGTGGCAGGTTGAACCTGGCTGGATGCCAGACACCCACCAAAGCTGCTCTGTCACTCTGCAAGTGGACAGGGGAGAGAAAATATAACCAAAGGCTCATTAGTTGAGATAAGGACTGGGAGAGATCACTCACTGAATACTGTCACAGGCAAAACAGACTTGACTTGGGGGATATTAATTGAATTTATTATGAACAAAATGAGAGCAACAGGATCATGAGCAGTAAAATAAATCTTAAAAACACCTTCACCCCACTGTTCCCTCCTTCCTGAGCTCTATGTCTTCCGCCTCAGCAGCACAGAGGGATGGGGAATGGGGATTGTGGTCAGTTCATCACACATTGTTCTTGCTGCTGCTCAGGGAGAAGTCTCCCCATGCTCCAGTTTGGGGTCCCTCCCACAGGAGACAGTCCTCCAGGAACTTCTCCAGCATGAGTCTGTCCCACAGGCAGCAGTTCTCCATGAACTGCTATAGCAACCTGCACTCTTCTGTAGAGTGCAGTCCTTCAGGCACAACCTGCTCCAGCGTGGGTCCTCCACAGGGTCACAAGTCCTATTAGGACCCTGTTCCAGCATGGGTTTCCCACATCCTCCCCATCCTTCTTCACTGACCTTGGTGTCTGGATAGTTGTTCCTCTCACATATTCTCACTCTGCTCTTCTCTGGCCACAATTACATCTGCACAGTAACTTTTTTCCTTCTTGAATGTGCTATCCCAGAGGCATTACTATCATTCCTGATTTGCTGGCCTTGGCCAGTGATGGGTCCATCCTGGAGCCAGCTGGCCTTGGCTCTGCTGGACATCGGGGAAGTTTCTGGCAGCTTCCCACAGAAGCAACCCCTGTATCCCCCCTGCTGCCAAAACCTGGCAACATAAACCCAGTACACATGCTAAGTATTTCAATATGCACAATTCAATTCAATAAGCAAGCTCAAAATGGGAATAAAATTTTATTTGCCAAATACTGCTTGATACAGTCACGTCTAATGAGCATTTTCCATCAGCAGTGGCTTAGTTGAGTCAAATAACAGCTACCAGTGTTGCATTGGTTGATGTGCTAGTTGTTTGCTGAGAGCTGTAATGCTGTGGGGCCTGCTGTTCAAACTCTGTAATTACCATGCTATGGAGCGCTTTATTTCAGGCAACACTTAGGGGAAATCCATTATGCAAAAGAAAATGGTGATTTTTCTCATGAGTCACTGACATTGACAGCCCATTTGGGAGTCTGTTTTCAAGCATTTTGATCCTTTATTGCAGAGTTGGGGGGGCTTAGAGCTGTTGAACCCATCTACATGATACTTTTTTCTTTTGTCAGCATATGAAGTTTGGCTTGGATTCCATGTAATGCTTTACCTGTGTTTAGTGCTAAAGGTCTTTGAGACTTTCAGGTTCTGTGTGTTCTTAGCGGTATCTGACTTGGAGCTTCTCAACATCAGTGTTGGATATTTCCTAAGTCTCCTCATCACTCAAAGAAAAACTGTTTAACTGTTGTCCAGTCCCAAGTTGCACCAGTTGATATATGACTTGTTTTCTCCTTTTAGGAATCGTGGAGAAAAGCGAATGAGTGCTCTTGAGTGTGTCCGAAAAGTTTATCGATCAGATGGTGTTAAAGGCTTTTACAGAGGAATGTCAGCGTCCTATGCAGGCATATCTGAGACTGTTATTCATTTTGTTATTTATGAGAGTATTAAGAAAAAACTGCTGGAGTATAAGACTGCTTCTCCCATGGACAGTGAGGATGAGTCAGCAAAAGAAGCATCGGACTTTGTGGGAATGATGATGGCTGCTGCCACTTCCAAAACTTGTGCAACATCAATAGCATATCCCCATGGTAAGTGGGGCATGTAGAGTTGAGAACCTGAGTCAGATCCACCAGAGGGAGTCTTTTCAGTGATATTTGTAGCCGGCTTTGGTTCATTTGCTCAAGAAATATTTCTTTGTCTAAAGCTTTTCACATCAGATTTGGCAGGTCAACATGAGTGTGGTATTCAGAAATGGAAGTGCTTTAAAGTGGGCATCTAGCATGGCCTTCTCTTAGGAAATCTTTATTTTGCCAAAGGTTTACCAGGGTATGGCCCGAAGTACTTAAGGAGATCCTCTTTCAATTGGAATCTATCTACTCAGCAATTTTCTGTAATTTTCCAGCAAGTTCTTGTCTCCCTTCTAGAAAAACAGGCTGTCTAGTTTGTATTTCAGTTGCACTTGATTCTCCTGCAAAATAATTGTGTATCCATGAGGTTTGTTAATGAACTGAATACTAAACCAGTGTCAACTTCTGAGCTAAAATGTAAGCCCAAACAACAGTCCCTTTCTGGACTGTAACTAAGCAAAACAATTAGCCTTGTTCAGTCAGGTATCTAATGCTGCTGAAAAAGTAACTTGTTTTCTTCTCTACACATACTTGGTTTGCTACTCCTTTTTTTTTTTTTTTTTAAAGGGGGGTTCTGAGATTGAGAACTTGAGGAGGGGGATTTTCATGTAACAAATCACTGATTGGTTTCTGGGAACAATAATGCAAAGTGGTGAATGTAACCACATGTGGTTTTCTTTGTACAGAGGTTGTACGAACAAGACTAAGAGAAGAGGGAACAAAATACAGATCTTTCTTCCAGACACTGTCTTTGCTTGTGCGAGAGGAAGGGTACGGATCCCTGTACCGAGGCTTAACCACGCACCTGATCAGACAGATCCCAAACACAGCTATCATGATGTCAACCTATGAAGTTGTAGTCTACTTGCTTGATGGATAGCAGTGTGACAAGGCTTCCTGGAAGAAGGTGGAAGATGGAAAGACTGGAGTGGACCACTGAATGTCAATGCTAATGTGGTGGGCAAAAGGAACGCTATATCAAGAACAAGCAGCTGTAGACAAAACAGAAGGTTGATTGTGGGCAACTATGAATAATTTTGCTGCCTTATTGTGTGGTCTCTTGGCAGTGTGACAAATAGGAACTGCCGCTTAGGGAATGCCTTCATACATTTCTTAATTGAAAATTATTACTTCCTTTTCATCTGTTAAGCTAGACAAAGCCATGGAGTCATCTTCAGAGACCTGATGGGTGAGGGAGGGAAGATAAGATATGTTCTTGGGCAGCCTTATTCACTTTTCTTAGTGATTGTTCTGTTTTACTTCACAGTAACCTGTTGGAAGAATGGACAAGACAGTACTTTTGTAGATTTCTATACCTGAAGGTTCATAAAGAGACTGAGGTAGTAGTCAGTGTGTAAAGTTTTCCATGTTGCTACCTCAAGACAAAATATGGTGCAGGGACCCAGAACAGAGTTATTTCTTCACTACAAAAGGTGATACTTTTTGTAGTTTTTAGTTTGCTTATGGTTGGGTTTCCCCCCCTTAAATTTTGAGCAGTGTTGTAGTTTAGCAAGATTACTGAACTCTTCAGGTTATCAGTCTGTTAATACTGGATGTATGTGGATTTCTGGTTCTGCTGTATCGTCCTTTTTCTTTTCTGGAACTGTTGTTAAGTAGAGAGACCTATGAAACATTGTCCTATATCATCAGTTTTCCTTGCCAACCTGTTCAGGTCACTCACACAGCTAAGGAAGAAGTTGGTGAATGCTACTTTATAGCCTTTTTAAGGATTTGTAATGTGATCAGAAATCTTAACTAGTCCAGCTTCCTGTTTGTGAAGACAGGATTGACACAGATAGTTTCATGCTGCCTAAGCACAAGTTGTATTACCCTTAAATGTCTGGATTACCTATACTTTTATGGAAGTACTGAGAGAGAGCACTTATCACTGTGGCTAAGGTGACCAGAAAGCAGAAACCAGTTGAAGCTGTGATAGATCTTCTCAGTGCAGACAGGCTCTGTGCAGAAGGATGGAGAAAATTGCAGTTGAGATTTTCTTGAAAGCATTCCCCTTGATAATTGCTGTATCACGTCTGTCAGCTTGAGCCTGTGTCTTGAACTGCAGCTGACAGTGTAACCTTGTCCTCTACGTTGTCTGAATATTCAGACATTGTTTTTACTCCACAAGCCAATAGCAAAACAATGCCTTGCATTCAGCAGTGAGGCTTAGCTGGTTTTTTGTCATAATTTACGGAGTTTTCCAAAATCATACAACTGGAGTGTTAAAAAGTTGAACGTTACAGGAACTTTTACAGCTTTCTAGATGTCTCTGCAGTCTGCATCCATTATCCTTAGGAGGAAGATGATCATTATAAATTGGGGGCAATAGCTTTCTACTCATAAATGCTGCTACACTGGCATGGACAGAAGTGTGCTATCAACTCTTCCAGTGTGGTACTTCAGTACACTTGAACTGTGCGTTGTGTGCAATGGCTTCATTTTATGAATGACTTCTTATGCACTTTGTGGCCTTCTTAGGGCTTATGAATTTTCTTCCTCTTACTGATTATCTGTAGCCAAACTGTGTTTGAAATATGCAGTTGGGTTTTAAGCAAAGCATGTGGTTTGATTTCTGTGTAAGCTGGGCAAGAGTTCATGCTGTAGATCCATAGCATCTCTGCAGTGGTTCTGTAGGCTCTATGTAGAAGCTCAAAGCTTGCAGAACAATCAGTCTGGGTTTTTCTCATTTTCTTTCCTTAATTTTGACCCTTGTCATGTTCTCCACACAGTGTCAAAGTCTTTGAGTATTTAATGTAATTTTCTATATTAATTGCTCATCTTCTAAAAGCCATCCGTAGTGTGTACAGTGACCTTGCAATGCAAAATTGACTTCCCTTCTTGGAAAATGTTATCTTTTTAAAGACATAGCATGGTCTGAGATGTGACCATGGTGACTTGATTGTCCCAAAGAAGTGAAAGGAGTGCTTAAATGTGTTCTAAAGTGGGCTTTTTCTAGTGATCTCTCCAGGAAAAGTCTGGAGTATTCATTACTCTGACCTAAGCCTTGCTGTTATGCCATTGTTCAGGAATAGTGACTTACTGTAACCTTTGTTGTGTGGAAAGTGGGTCACTCTCCATTCTATCCAGATAGTTCAGTCACAGCCAAAACTTAGATTCAGCTTTGGAATTCATGATGATCACTTGGATTTGCCGAGGCTTCATGCGAGTTACTCTCCTGTTTGGATACATTGTCCCTTGGTTCCATGTTTGTTTCCCATGAATTCCCTGGGTACTGTGTGTGTGCCTTCTCTGGGGGAGAGCAGAGCCCCTTGGGTTGATGTGGACACGTTAACAAGGACAACTGAATACGGGAGGCAGCAGCTTAAAGTAGACAATCAGTTTATTATTCCACTTCAATGGATGTTCCAGCTTTGTTTTAAATTTCAGGGGTGATCTTTTTGATTTGCTTTACATAACCAAACATAACCCCAAAATTTCTTGGGATTTTTTTGCTATTTTTTAAACTATCAGTACCTGCAAAGTTACCTCTGAAATATTTCCCAAAGATCTGTAAATTATTTGTATAGTTTTCTTCATATTTATTATAAAAAGTCAAAGGGAATAAAAAGATGCTACATTCAATAATATCTTTACAGAGCTGAAAGGAGTGCATTTAAACTGGTCATCTTGATTTGTAGTTGAGTGCCGTGTGTTTGTGTCACGCTTGTCTGTGCTGGAGGCAAAGGTCTGGGATGCCTGAACCTCGGTAGTTAATTGGCTTCCCGCTGTTTCCCTCGCCTGGGTCAGACCGAGCTGTCGGGCCCGCTGGTGGGTGCGGGCGGCTGCAGTTCCCCGGCGCGGCCCGCAGGTGGCAGCGGAGCACGGCCGCTGCGCTGAGCCGCGCCGGGAGCGGCGAGGAAAAGCCGTGGAAAACTGATCCCCGTGAGCGCGGGCTCATTCCCGAGCCCCTCCTGTCCCTTCGGCTCCTGCGGTGCTGTGTGGAAACAGCTGAGCCCAGCCTTTCACCTGATGGATAGATTTTTATTTTTTTTGTCTGAATTTCTGGTCTGCTCCTCTGTGTTGTTTGAAGTAGGTTTACAGTAGGGAACTGTGGAGTTCTTGGTTGTTCTGATTGTAACTGAAACATCACCTGTCCGCTTGTATATTAACACTGAACCGATCTAGTTCTCTGTTTACATAATGCACTCCGTATATTCCCTTACTGATTGAGATGTTAATGACATCTGATTGTTTGTTAACGACAGTTTGTTATTCTGTTTTTCTTATGACCTCTGTAACATTCCTCAGACTGTAGCATTGTAAAAGGATGCTTCCAGAGACAAAACATTGGAGAGCCTTTATAAGTGTTGCTTCCTGTTTAAACTGTTCAAATTTGGAAACAAGCAGAATGCTGAAGCTTGCCTAGGTAAATGTACTTTTTTCAACTTTGTTTGTTAAGACTGAGTTATGTTTTTTCGGTTCTTCTATTTAAGAGTCTGCCTACCCTGCATATGTGAACATAACTATGCCCTCAGAATCATAGCTAAACACTCACAGATGACAGTTTGAGAATACTTCAATGCTCATGTGAGGTTTGCTATTATTCTTGCATACATGTAGTTGGCTGTAAACTATGTGCATTTACTCTGTATTTATATAGTTTAACTTTTTTGTTTGGATTGCTTTAAACTTCAACGCAAATTAAAATGATGTGCTTCTCTTCAAATGTTGCCTTCTGTGCTAAACTGTACACTGTTTTTAACCTTTGAATTTTTCTATTATTGATACATACCAGTGCCTGGAGAGTTGTAATTAAAAATGAGCAATTCATTAGGAGATCCTAGTGAGTCATTTCATCTCGTGCCATTTTATAGTAGCTGGAAAGAGTTGTATCTGTATTGTACCTATAATATGGTCTTCTGGGAGGGATTTGTGGATGACTTAAACTAGTGGCATGTGTCTGTGCAGTTGATTTGAATACTGCTACCTCTGCAGAACTAAGTGGTTCTGCCTGTCAACTGAGATTCAATAACTAGTACAAACCACTGCTGACAAAAATACAAACGAAGGGCAGTAATTCCTTAAAATCTTCAGAGTTAACTGCAAGTGCAGTTATAACCAAGTCCTTGAATCGTTGTTAGATACTGATTTTTCTTACAGTATGTTGTGTTTGATCTGAAGTCTGTCCACAGAACTTCCTCACAAATCGTTCTGCAGATGTATACATGGGTTTTGTTTGGTGATTGTGTGCTCTTTTTCTTCCCCCTCAGCGTGTGTTCTGGAACTAAACCATTGCAACCTTTAATATGGGGCCTGGCTTGATGTCTGATTTGATTCTTTTAGCTATTCAGAACTACTTCAAAACTTGTATTAAATCAGCACATCTGTGATAATTTTTTTTTCAGAAAGTGTTAATGTGAATTGACCGGCCTTGCTCTTTGTAGCTCCCAGGTCAGCCAGGCTTAGGGGTGATCAGTCCTCTGGAACCTGTACAGGTAACCAGTATGTGTATCCCTGGCACATCTGAAATTGTGCCTCTGACTGGCATAACTGAAATTGTCTGTTATTGATCTTTCACTTCTACCCTCCTAGAGACACATTGGCAGGGCTGAGCTCAGGTGAAGTCTTTGAGGATGTATTTTGTCCATGTGCTTTACTACACCTTCTGCTGGAGGGGTCCTGTTAAGCTTGCCCTGGTCAACAAGCATGTGTATAAAATGAAGGTGTATTTAAAGTGCTAATTGATTATGGCTTGGCATTAATGCAGCACTGTAGTCTGACATAGGTGCAACCTCAAAGCATGTAAGGCTTAACAATGACCTCTTTCACAAAAGAAAACCCTTGAATTTGATAATGCACCTACACTAAAATAAAATGTACTTCTGAAGACAAACCCTCCTCTCATCTTGTATGTGCTGTTGCCAACCACTGTGCTTTGTGCTGACTCAGAACATCCTAATCTTCCTGCACAGCTTCTGTGAAAGGCAGGAAATGCCAGGACAGGAATCTAGTTCTCATGAGCAAATTGATGCAAACAAAATGGTGCCTTGAACTGTGGGAGATGTATTGGAGCAGAGGAGCTTCTCTTTTTGTAGATGGAATGTTTCAAGGGATGTTCTTAAGACTGGGCTCACTAGTGCAGAGATACTTGTCACTGATGGAATTGTGTGAAGAGAACTAGAAGCATTCAAAGACAAGCTCCACATGGTGAAAATGACTGCTAATTTTGGGTAGACCTCTACAAAGGGAATGTTTCTTCCTTTATCTGTGGCTGTTTGGAAGCTGGTAACTTTTCCTAATCCTGCTTCTGCAACAGACACTTGGGATGGACTGAGGATGTACATGTTGAAATTCTCTGGAATGTAAACAAAATGCAAAGCTGTCTGTTCTGAGACTTGGGCATCCATTCAGAGTTTTGAAAAGAGGTATACAATGTGCAAGTGTGGCAGCAAATATCTTAAGGACCAGCAAAGTAAGATTAAATAACAGTGCAAAATGCGTATTCAGTCAGTTACAAAATACTAATGAGGATTTTTGCTCTAGGTCAGGAGTGTCACTTTCTCAGTTGGACAGAAGACTCCGTATATAGTTTTCAACAATGATCACTGTTGCCTAATTAAAAATAAAATACAATTCCAGCATGCTAAATGGAAGCATAGACAGCATTTTTTTTGTATGTGTAAATCTCAGGCTGACTTAACTTGGGGTACATTAACAACTCTGCTTTATCACACATATTAAAGAGAGAAGGTTATAAAAAGTGATCATAGAAAGAAGTGTATGTATCCTGCCACAGCATGGTGTTTTACAGAAGAAAAAACTTAGAAGGGTAAGTACTATGGGTGAAAGCATTAAGCTGCAAGACTTGCTACTACAAAATGAACTATTTGCTGGCTGTTAGCTTGGATATAAGAAAGCTTTTAATGATCAGTGCAGAACAGTCGTATATAGTAGTAAGAGCAGGAAGGAAGAAGGCACTTCAGAGTGCTGAGCAGCACATGAAAGGGATGCCATGATCTGGTGGCCTGTGATAGCTCATACCTAAATGGTCTCTTCTGTGTCTTTAGTAAGGATTAGGCTCTCTGTCTGTGGGGGAATTAATCACACTGTGTTTGGGGGCTGCATGGGACTTGTTCCAGGAGAATTCATGGAAAAGATGAACTAAGGCTTGTCCTACCTACTTCCCCTGCCCCAGCCTTTCGCCCTCGGAACCAACCACTCAAAGAACTTTTCTTTCCGACATCTCCCTTCATATATATGTATCTTTAATCAGTTTGTCACTTTAACTGAACAATGTAATCTATTATGTTGCTGATCTGAATTTTTCCTGGTCTTATGCCACACATTGCTTTTCTGCAAGTGTTTTTTGTCCCTGTCTGAGGAATGACACTGTTGTATGCAAAGGTGTTAGGAAACAATATATGGTTTTTATAAGGATATATCCTTCTGGGCTGGTTCAGCCTACTGCATTCCTGTTGAATACAGTTGTTCTCTACTTTACCAGGGAAAGGATTTTGTAGATTTAAAATCATTAGAAGGGGTGAGAAGGTAACGTGATTGGTTTTGTTCAGTATTGTTTTCATAGTAGCAAGTTAGATGTATAACAATATTTTTAAATGGAGAAAGTGGCCCCTTTCTCTGTAATTCTCACCTAAGGGAATAAAGCTCTCAAAGTACAGCTTTGCAAAACTTTTATCCAAATTTAGCTGTGCTAGATTCTTTCATTGAGAAGGTAATAATATGAGTACTTTTCAGGGCCACATCAGACTTTGTGCTGTCTATAGCTCTTTAACATCTCCAGAAGAATGTCCAGTAGAAACACTTCCCTGGAGTGGAGAGAGTTATGTTATCTTGTGTTGCCACTGTAAATGTTTCTGGCCTTCACAGTGACTGAAGGACTTGCAAGTTGATTTGGGGAGCTCCAGCTGGATTCATGCTGGATATGTTTAAAGACTTGAGAATATGCTTTCAATTACTTGAAACAAGAATGATCTATTATCATTTACACATTTTCCTAAGAGACTAGCTGAGGGGAAAATACTGAAAAATGACAACCATTCAACTATGCTTGTGGGGTGGTCTGATATTATTCCCTAATTCATTCAGGCAACAGACAAAGATTTAAAGTGCTTTCTTTGTAATACTAAAAAAAAAAAACCAAACCCACCAATATAAAGAATATTGACCTTTCCCCATTAGAGAGAAGAATATCTGCCTTAGTCCTTAACTGTTATAAACCTAGGGGACTCTTGCCAAAACTTTATAGCTTGGATGTAAATGGAATATTGCCTCTCAAGCAACAGCAGCTCAGAGCTGTTAAAACCACACACACTGAAATGCCTTGACCACACAGGGGTGAACCAGTTTGAGCTAACATTTCCCCAGAGCTCAGGTCAGCCACAGCTATACTTTGTTCCCATCACCTTCTTTCCCAGGGTAAAAAATTGTTTCCTTATGGCAGTGCAGTGACACTCGTGTGGTCCTCAGATAAGATGGGATATTTCTGTGGGACAGCATTCTGGTAATGCTTGGGATCTGAGCTTTTTACTTGGGCTGTCACTTATCTCACCCTTCTCCCCCTCCACAGAAAGGTGTTCAGAATTAATTTGGGAGGGATGGGAGTTTTAGAGATGGCAGACATGGAAAGATGCTGAAAGATAAGTAAAAGTATGAGAGTTCTGGCTTACTGGAAAAGACAAAAGGCATTACCACCCCCTCCTTCCCAAATAGCTCAAGAAAGATAGATAAATCTTCATGAAACGTTGAGCTTTATTCTTCCCTAGCTGTGGAAAGACCTCTCATTATTCAAATGGAGATTGACAACATGTCTGTTAAGCTTCCTCTTCCTGAACAGGAAATAACATTGGGATTTTGCACTGTAAATCCCTTCCCAAAGAAGGACTGGGGCAAAGAGACAGTGAGTCCCTGTTTCTTCCAGATGCTATGGTTTTGAGCTGCTTCTTTGACTCCCTGGTATGAATAAGGTACTGAACTGAATCTGTATTCAGTTACATACTACACACACCTTACCTGATCATATCCAGTCTGTCTAGTTTGCATGTTCTGGAAAACAAGTAAAGGAATTTTCCTATACCTGGTTTTTCCTCAACCTCGTGTCCAAATGCAGCTTTGAAGGCAGATGGGGTAAAGCTGCAGCAATTCCTAGGCCTCTTCATGCACTCAGTGTCACCCCTCCTTGCTCAAGTCAGTCGTGAAAGTAAGATGGAGAAGGGATGAGTTTAAATTGTTAACAAGGAACAAAAACTGCTTAGGTTTCCTCCTGATTTGACTTTGCATCTATTTATGAGATGTTTATTTCCTTATGAGTGTTTATACAGTTTTTCTTTTGAGTTGTAGATTTCTGATGTTAGAAGTGGTAATGGATGGAGAAAGCAGGATTAGCTCAGTAGGTACATCTGTTTTCTACAAGAAAACTGAAGACAGCATTGAAAAAAGAATCTAACAGTAACATCTACAAACATCCTGAACTGACAGACTAAACAGCATTCTTGGGACTGAACAAGAAGCCTGGTAGTCTCTGCTAAAGGCAGGGTAAGACCAGAATGTCAGCAGAATCACCCAGAAAAATAATAGATGGGCTATATAGAAGAAAATGAGAGAATTGTTTAGGTTGGAAGGGACCTTAAATTCATCTAGTTCTAACCCTCCTGGCATGGGCAGGGGCACCTTCCACTAAAATGAGTAATTTTCATACTTAACCCAGCTAATTCATTCTCTTAGCTGAAAATAAGGCAAAGACAAAGGAAAAAAAAATTGAGGTATTAGTCATCAGAGCTTTGCATAAGGAAATATGAATTCTCACCCCACAGTAGGGAATAATCTCGCAGTAGTGTTCTCAAAATGGCTTATTATGCCTAAGTAGGTTTGGAGATGCTGTGTTTCTACAGAAAGGACTGATGAGGTGACCACAATGTGTGATGATTTAAAACCTCACTGTGTCAGCTGTAGTCTCTTATGGAGTTCTGTTGAGGGAATTTGGATTATGGTGAATATTATCCTAACACTGGAGGGTGTTAATCATGAACAACCTGGTCTAGTGGGAGGTGTCCCTGTCCATGGCAAGGAGGTGGGAACTGGATGATCTTTAAGGTCTCTTCCAACCCAAACAATTCTGTGTGTTCTATGCCCAGGACCTCTTTGTGTAGGCCACAGATGTGCACCTTTGGAATGTCAGTTGCCTTCTAAGCAGGCCCCAGTTAATGCAGACTATGTTAGGTTACTAGTAATAGATGCAAATTAATTTTCTGTAAACTAAGTCAGGAAAGTGGTGTGGTCAAACTAATTCCTGATTTAGCTTCCTCTTGGTTTAGTTTTTGAAGATTTAGGAGTGCTAGTGGGAAGAAAAGCATTTCCCCTGTAATATCTGATTTTATTTAACAGAGCTGTAATTTAGCCTGTTAATTTGAAGTGTTACCAAGTGGCTCCTGGTGAAAAAGCAGTGTAACTCCAGGAGACCTAGAGGGACCAGTGAAAAGGTGCCTATTTTTGTAAAAGGTCATTCCGAACTTTTGACTCTGAAACTGAGGACTCGTCCTTGACCTTGAGATTTCTGGTCCCTGGACTGATGGTGATCGAGAATATTGAAAACAGAGCTGTAGAAAACTACTAATTTTCACTTAATATGAAAACTGATAGTTTTGCAACTATGTGAAAACTTGATCCAGTGTACAGCTTGCTCTTTCTGCCAGCCAACACTCCTCCTCAGGGTGTAAATGACTGTACTACTCCCTCTGGGCAAAATGGTGAATTTGTCCAGGTGCAAATATGTCTTTTCATGATGAAACTTTACCTGCTTCTATCAAAAGCAGCTTTTTTATGCAGTAACATGGTTTCCCCACTGTTTTTCTAGTCATAAGAATTTCAGTGCAGGATCAGGGGTGTGGTGTTATGGGAATTGCATACCAGCTAAAGTAATTCCAGTCATTGTTCTCTAAGCAGCATTTCCACCCCTCTGTGGACCCCCACTTAAACCTTTCCAGGTTAGTGGGAAGTCAGATGGAATTAATGAAGGTAAAATTACATGAATGCCTAAAAGATTAATTTATTCTGATTATTTCCTTGTTTACAGGCAATCAAATATCTCATAATGTGAACAGAAGGTCTGTAACATGATGAAAAGCCAAATACTGCCTAAGAAAGCACTTTGAAGGTTGAAGACAATGGTAGTATCTTACAGTCAAAATTATATGCAGCAAGGTAGTAAACCTGGAATGTGTCAGAACACTTACAGAATAGAAGTGCCACATAAATTCACAATCATAAGTAATATCTTCAGTTCCATAGGACAGGAAAAGAAGTATATTTGAGCTTTGTCATATTTTTCCCCTCAGTATATGAAATATTATGAGAATTATTTCTTATTTAGGGTGACTAAGTGTAAAGAGATGTACATATAAATTACCAAGTTGAAGTTCTTAGGGTTGTATTGTAGCAGTTAGTTGAGCTTATTATGATTGAGGGTTCGTTATGTGTTTGTAGTTTCTGATTACTAATTAGATTGACATAATCAGAAAATCTTGACCCACACTACTTAAGAAGTATTTGGCACTTTACAGGAAGTTTTAGAATTAACAAATCAAAATATCTACTGTACTTCCTACTGAATCAGTGTGCAGAGCTATCTGTCTGATGTGTCCCTGCCCTCCAGAGATAATGGCATAAGACACTGGAAAGAGATGAAGTTGTTTAATATAGCTAGTCAATATACCAGCAGGATTCAGACTGGGAATTCTAACAAAAAGCAACAAAGCCGAGATCTAGGTCTTCGATAGCTTAGATAGAGCTTGAATATATCAGTGTATAAAGATGTTAGTGCCTTTTTTTTTTTTTTTCTACATGACTGATAAATATTTGGAAGTGGCTATATGAGTTGAAAGAGAAAGTCTCCGGTAAGAACACTGATACAAGTGAAGAAGAGAAGAATTTGCAATTTTTTTGTCACACACTTAGTGAAGTTTCGTTGTTGATATTTTGTATACAGATTGGTATTAAGGAGAATTTTTTATAAACTTGGTAAATTACAGTAAGTCAGTGAAGTTCCTTATGAGGTGAAACTGTCTGACATCTTCTTGTACTGTCTGTGGCACTGCTGTTTATATAGATTGTGATATACAACTCCCAAGGATTTATAAAACTGGCAGAAATGGAACATTAATGTGTAGATGTAGTATTACTACCAAGAAAGAGTGTGATTTGCAGGCCTTTTATAGTTTAAAAGTGACCTGGGAATGGTGACAGCGGAGTACCTTGGAAAAGCTTAAAAAAGAACATTGGAAAGGTAAGCAATTTGTTCAGCTCAGAAATATCCTTGCCCAGCACTCCAGAAGGGGCTTGCCACTCACCTGGTGTAAACCTGTGTTATTGCTGTTCTGTGACTTCAGTGGAAGGGCTGAGTAGCAGCCATGGCACCTACAGGCACAGAAGAAATTAGTCCCCACATGCTTAGCAATGCAGGACCGAACAGGGATTCTTGTGTGATTAAATCCAGGTCCTTGTTGTGGGAACTTGTGGCCTATACCGTTCATAAATCTACCAGGCTTCATCTTCAAACTAATTAGGTTACTTGTTCTGCTGGGAGGTTGCCTCAAAACCTGGCTTTCTTATGTTGAAACTGCTCTAATTTACTGTCCCAGTAAGAGTCCATATAAATTGATATAACTGGTGACTTTAAGTGCTGACAGCCCTCTAAAGAGTCACTTGTGTTGTAGGCACTTTGTATTGGAGACAAGCAGTTTCCTTGATTTCCTTTTTTCTGCTGGCTTCCTTTTGCTTTTGAGTAGCATGGGGAAATATCTTACATATGGAAAAGGGACTGGGTTGCCTTGTTCTTGGATTTGCGTAGTAGTAACGCTGTCTTTTTTAATTTTTATTTTAAAATAGTTCATCATATTTGTGCAAACAATCTGAATAATCAGTCAGCTCTTGCATCCTGTAGTTAACAAATAACACAGCTGGCTCAGCTTTTGTGCATCACAGCAATTAGCTCAGACTGACTCTCTTGGATTGTTTTTGCTGTATCTTCAGTCTAAATTGTTGGTTTGCAGCAGTGACACATTTTGTACAAGTTTTTCTGTTGCTGTATAGACACTACATTTCCTCTTAGTTATATGCAAAATTATAACACCATTGAAACACAACCATGTAATATTTTTGCTTGCATCCTTCCGTAGGCCTGATTCTCCTACCCTAACTTGCCTAAGCAAACCTTCCTCATTTAATGCCATCATGACAATCTACCCCTGCACAGTATCACCTTGGCTTTTTCAGTAGGACAGTATAAACCTATCTTGAAAGAACACCCCAGTGGTTTTTAGCTCTCCCTCCTCATTGCTGCACACGTACAACTGCTCCTGTAACACTGGGAAAAACCCTTCTTCCGGTGTTATTGCATTGTGTCTGTCTGACC
Source organism: Manacus vitellinus (assembly GCF_001715985.3). Classification (NCBI taxonomy): domain Eukaryota; kingdom Metazoa; phylum Chordata; class Aves; order Passeriformes; family Pipridae; genus Manacus; species Manacus vitellinus. The sequence continues at coordinate 3,302,347 of NW_021940603.1, read as the reverse complement.
TTCAAGGCTACAAAGTACTTCAGGGGTTGGGTTATTTAAAAGTCACAAGAGAGGCAGCACTTCCATTCCTGGCTGTGCAGCTGTGCCACAGACACCAGCCTGCCTGGTAAATCACTTTGCCATCTCTGTAGAAATGAGCAATGTACTGACAGGCAATGAGTATAAATAACAACGTGTGTGCAACATAAGGTGGATTCAATTGATCTGTTGGATAACAAAATAATTCAGTGGCAGCTGGTCTTTATTACAAATTTCATCACTGTTACTGAAAAAGCTAGTTTTTATCCTCCCTTTTTTTTTTTTTGTTTCTTTCTGAGGAAGTTTTCCCTTTCTCATTTTTTCCTGCTGGGAACTATATAATTCATAAAACAGGTGACTGCACTGTATTTATTGAGGCTAATGCCAACAGAAAGAGTCTTAAGGGGGGAAGAAAGCTTTTCCTGTAGAGGGTTAAATTACTGATTCTTATTTTTTAAAAAAAAACTAGATGCACAGTCTGTCTTTATTTGCCCTGCTCTCAATGCTGGAGAGAAATAGATTTACAGGTATTTTAGTGAACCACAAAAATCTGTCTCTTACTTCTCCCTTTGACAGGAATAGATTTCTGCCAGTTTCAGAAAGGCCTTCTGTGGATATTACACTTCTGTTTCTAAACTTAGACTGGTTTCCTGGACCCACCTAGATGAGTTTGTTTTGTTCAAAAGGGGTTATACACCTTGGGCTCAAAGAGCCTTTAAATTAGAGCTACCTATGTGTAACTTAATTTATGCCAGCTTCTTCTGTCCTCAGGTTATTATCTTGTGCCCTCACATAAGGTACTTTCACCCAGCCATGTATTCTAACACTGATAAGAGAAAGCCAGTGTGGAGGCACTGCATTTGCCTGTTCTTGAACACTTTTTAACATTTTATTAGAGAGAACGTGCTGCCTTTGACTAAGTAGTAGTAGTAGAATAAGCATATAGATAAAAAATCCAGTTATGATCTCTGAAATCCCCAAGTGATGCACTCAAAATAACTTTCATCTCTTCTATCTTGCATAAGTGAAGCCATTAAACTCACAAGACCAATGGGAAAAATATTACAGATGCATAGCAGTCAATGATAGACATAAATGAGCCAAATCATAGTTAATTTTCCTTTTTATTATTGGAATTTTGTTTGCATTATTTTGAGGACTTGGGGAATCCTATGAAAATTAGGTAAATAATTTGATAATCAGTTTAGGAATATTTTCACCAAGACATCTAATTGCTATACTCAAAGCATGAGTTTATTCTCTTCATGATACGAAGTTAGTTTATCATTGAAAGAGTGCAAAACCCAAAAAAATGGCAGGTTCTGTGGGTCTAGTGCTGGGCTGCTTTTAGCAAGGATTTTTGGTTTTCATAGTTCAGTTGTGATTTTGCAGATGAAAACCTTTTTGCAATTTTTCCCCTATTCTGAAACAAAGACAGAGGGATATTTTGATGTAACCAAGAATTCCTTCATGCTCTAAGTGAGCATATTGGAAATAATCTTTGTTTTCTCAACACAGAACACTTCAGAACAGGGCTGGCTTTTGTCTGAAGCAATGCATTGTCATCAGCTCTCAGCACACTGATCCTTTAGGTCAGACATTGTTTTAAGGACAAGTCCTGTGCAGGAAGATGAACTGGGGTGTGCTTGAGGTGTCTGAGAGTGAGAAGTAATCCAAAATATTTAAAAGACATCATGCCTGGTCTGGAGAAGGACAAGTTGGCAGCTTCATGGGATGGACTTCCAGGGAGGGAAAGGGGGAGAAACTGAATTAATAAGTACTTAGGCTATTTATAGGCTTGCTTCCAAATCTTGGTTGGAAGGCTGGCTTTCTTCCTAAATCTCAGTGAAGCTATGGGATCAGCTGTATGACTTGTAAGGGTTTTTAATAATAGAACTTTTGGAAAGATTTTTGCTTTCTTATGTCAAAATGTGAAGAACTATCACCACAACACAAAATGAAAAGCAGGCTTTTTAAAGTCACCACACAAAAACCAAATGGTTCTGAAATGAAGATATAAGTAGACTCAGATAACAAGTCAAAAAAAGCATAAATTTGGTTGCACCAAGCATGATGTTCTGAAGGGGAGGTGCGAGTTCAGCTCTGAACGTTGTCTTCTCATAGGGGTTGCTGTGACCTTCACAGTAATGAAGGGGAATGAACTGTAGACTGAAGGGAACAGGGACTTCTTTTTCTTGCATGAGTGTCTGAAGTTCTGCAGCTCTCCAGTTTTCAGGCTGGGAGGTTGTGTCTGACCATTCTGCACATGGTTCTGACTGCTCTGGGAGAAATGTTCCTGGAGTTGCCCATTCCCCTGGCCTGGAAGCAGCTGTGCAGAAACAAAGCTGTATTTGTGTGTGCTGCTTCTTAGGACAGGTTAAAGAGTTTATTGATCCATCTGCTTGTTACCATTCCCTGCTGGGGACAGTTTTCCTTTGGTTGTGCTGGCATGTCCATCGAGATGAAGCTGCTTTCTAACAGAAATCACTCAGAATAATCTGAACCATGGTTTTAGTATAGTGGACTTTTTTTTAATTGAATATATTGTCAGGGAAACATGTGGTGTCATGCTGCAGCAACAGCAAGAGCTGGGGCAAGAAGGTGAGGAGGGGTTTGGAGTAACTGTGTGTCAATGGTCCAGCCACCTGGACACACCTGTATCTCTTAGCTGTGCTTTGAATGTTACATTTTCTTTTTCCTACATAAATAGTGGTTAAATACTTGGTTCCCATTGAAAGTCATCCTGAAAGTCAGGAGATGGATGTTTAACTTCCATTTGTGTCTTTGAAAATCTCCCCTTTTATTTTGCCAGTGTGCAACAGTGTTAAAGTCCAGCAGGCCCAGCTAATTTTGAAATACTTAACATAAGAAAAAAATTTATAATGTGAAAACACTGTTAAATTTTACAAATCTGCTTTGCAATGCAAAACTCATTCACAGTAAAGAAGTTGAATCAAAGGCTCACCACTGCCAACTAATTATTTAATGTTCTCCAGCTAATGTTGTTACGCTGCCAAAAATGTGTGCTTCCATCTTTTTCTTTTCTTATTAGGGGAGGATAAGCTCATAAATTATTTTTCTGCTTGAGTTATTTGATTTGGACTAAATTTTCTTTTGTGAAAATATATGTCTGCTCCCTTTTATCATCAGCAAACTTGGGAAAAATGGTGTATCATCTTTGTTGCTGAATCTAAAAGTAAGTACATTTTAAATTGGGTTTTATCACACATTTCAAATAAAATATGTTTTAAAAACCTTTGTTCATATGTGAGAATCCAGAAACCAAAATTAATGTGACTGCTTGGTGTTCTACAAGGCTTTGAATATAATGGTAAAAAATAAGGTGATGGTTGGTTGCCTGTCAAAGACTTGAGAGATTTGCATTCAGTTTGCTGCTGTTGTAAACCATTACAGGTCCTATAAGATTGCTGGAAAGTAGTTTTATCTTTGACCATCATCTTAAAAAGGGCTTTTCTTAATTTAAACAAGAGGACAAACACCCTGGAAATCAGGCACAGTTCAAAGGTGTTCAGACAGCAGGGTAAAGCAGGTGGTTTAAAATCTGAACACACCAACTCAGTATGGTTTTGCTGTACACTATTACTTAAACAAATACTGGCATTTTGTCTATTTAAGTCAGTGGGAAACTTGCTGTTGATGTGAGTGCAGCTATGATCCCCTGGGTAATTCTTCAGTTTGATCATAATGTAAATTCACACCAAATATATGTCTCCTTGTTGCAATATCCAAAAATAAGCATTTTCTAGTGCAAGTTTACTTTTAAGATACAGCAGCAGCTCATTGCTCACATCTGGAGCCACGATTTCATCAGCTCCTGCAAACAAAGCATATTTCAGTCTGGTCCAGAAGCTGAGAAAGAAAACCCAGGATGTTACTGTTGTGATTTAGTAAATAGTGTTATCCTTCTGTTTCAGTGCCAAATTGTGCTTCCCTCCAAAGGGACAGAGTATTTGTTGGATCACAGACCATCAGAGACTTGGTTTCCTGACAGTACATCCTCCCACACAGTCACTTGTGGCGTTGAGATCTCAGTGGTGTCCCATGAGGCACCAACCAGCTGTTCTGTGCAAGAACTCCAGAAACCCTTGCAGACCAGATTCCCAGCTTTAACTATCACTGCAAACTGAGTTTGTCTCCCAGTCTTGCACCCAGGCACTGACTATGCCTGTGTTAAGCTTACCAGATTCCTGGAGATCACAGGTGAGAACACACCTGCAAGGTGATGTGTTTACAGGCTTCCTGTGCAGTCTGGAAGTGGCACCAGGGCACAGCAGTGCAATGGTTGTAAACAAGGGCAGGTCACTGGGGGAAAATAGAGTTCTCATCAAAACAGGTAGTGTTCTCTTCCATATGCTTAGTGCAGGGACAGCTTGCACTTGTCATCTGAAAGTAATACCACAGTTCAGCTAAAGCAAACCTGAATTTATTGAAGTAGAGCTGTTTCTATGAATATGAAGCATTTGTATTTGTTTTGTTGAGAAGTAAAGCCAACAGGAGATCCCTCTGGGCTTAGAGTCAAGGTCTAAGATCTTTAAACTGAGGTCTCATGGCAAGGCATTTCTAAAAATGTGTAAATAATCAATCTGTCATATTTTTGGCAGAACTTTTGCTTATGTCTCCATAGTGAACCTGACAGTTTTAGTGTATATGGAACTGGTCAGACAAAGAAGTAATTGAGGCATTAAACTATTGTACCCCAAGATATCTCAAATCTGTCATAGCTGCATTCTTGTTAGCTAAATTTAGCATAAAACAGGCTATGGATATCAATGTCTTTAACATCATCCTGGAAAATAGAACTAAGAGAGGGAGAGTTGAGTTTTTGGTGATGGTGGTTGAAGAATTTGAAGCAGAACCTGGCAAAGCTGTATTAGAAGCTTGGATTTAGCAGGTACCTTTCAACAAATGGATGTGTGAGACAGTCCTCTAAATGCTGAATTTCTATAGACAGATGTCTATGGTTTTGAGATGATTTCACACATCATAGTGATCCAGTGCCAGTCTGAAGCATAGCAGGGAATATCAGATTATTAGCTAAATTCCAGTCCTAATGAAGGCAAGATGGCTTCTGAACAATTTGTTTATACAATATGTTTGACCTCACACTGCACAGAACTTGTAAATCATGTTCCTATGAGTCCTTGGCCTGCAATGTGGGTGCTCTGTTGGAATTTGTTGTAGTACAAAAGAGAGGACAATATTATAGACATTCAGGTGGTAGGTTAACTTTTACAGAAAATTTTCTCTCTGTGTGTATGGCCTTAAAGACCATACATACCACCTGCCTCAACACTCAGGCCTCAAAACTATGGTGTGAATACAGTGGTTCAGATGACCTGTGCCTAAGCCTGTTGAGTTCTACCTCTTTAGGGACATTACAAAGGAAATCACAGCACCCAGGATAGGAACTCGGGTTGAGTAGCCTCAGTACAACCCAAAATCACTATAAGAGACTCCTGGCAAGGTGGCACAGATTTAGAGTCTTGATCTCTTGTTCTCCATATCCATCCATCCATCTTCTCAACTGGAACTATCACAGGCTTTTTTAATAGAGAATAACACTAAATACTCTAAGTATTTACTTAGTGAAAATGTTACACTGCTGTGTAGCTCACAGCTGAGCTTCCCTAGGCCTAGTTGCCATCTTTAGGTCCTGTAGGCATTTGAGTATGGCTGTGTATTCAGGAGAGACTGACCAGTGCCTGCATCTAGGTTTACTTCCCCTTGGGTTCCAGGCCTCAAGAGGTTCAGTGTAAGTTCTGATCTTGATGAAGCTTGTGGACATTGAGGTGACTTGCAGGGCTAAGAAGTTGGGAAACTGGGCTCAGTAGAACTGCATCCTCATCTCCACTTTTGTCAGCATGGGTGTGTAGACACACTCACTGAAAACACAGTGTAACATGAGAAGAGAGGACAGTGATCTCATACATGCAAAGGAAGAGACAAATTCCCCTTTGGTTCTTCCAGGTCACTTGTCAGAATTCTACTGCCATCTTCTTCCTCCTCATCTCCATGACAACCTTTCCATTGCAGTGGCCATGTGCATATCTAACAGTGTGGTGAAAGAATCAAATGGTCTCTGTGCAGTGGATATTTTCCAGACTATGCACAAGGCAGTAAGTGCCCATTTAACCACTCTTCAAAAGGCTGAATAAGTCCAAAAATAATTTTTAGAAGAGCTGCAGAAAAATCATTCAAAGTCAGAGCTGTCGTATTTGCTGTCCTGAGGTTTTCCTGCTGCAGCTGAGACACTCCTGTTGCTCTAGGAAGAAATAAGAGTGAGGACAGTTAATGAGCCAGGGTGAAGATGCAGAAATACACTATGAGATGGTGTTACTTCTGGGGATGCACACAGTGCCTGATGCTGTTTTTTCACCACTATTCCAGGTTGCTGCATATATTTCCCTGAGCTAGTGCTCTTTTGTGGATGGTGAATTAATGAAATAATATTCTGAGCAGTACCACCAGCTCAGCAATGCTGTCTGTGTAGAACCATCACCCAGGTCAGGAACTGCCCACAAGGAGCTCTGAGTATAACCAGGCATTTCTCTCAGGGTGGGTAGTGCTCACTCACTGTGCCCTTGATGAGCTGCTGGGAACGTGCACTGCAAGTTGGGATTTAAACTGACAGAAGCAACTAAATTTGTAATGAAGAATTACTGTCTTCCATTCAATCTACTACATAACTGTGTCCCATCTGCCTGCCTCCCAACTGCAAGGCCAGCACAATCCCAAGATTGTTCCCTTACATGCTAGTACTTGAGGGCAAAAATTCACACAGTTAATGACAGCTAACATAACATTCAGACTTGCATAGCACAAAACAATCCTTCAGATCAAGCTCAGGCACTTGTGGCACTTGGAAATCTTTTGCCTCCTCCCAGCTGAGAATCAAGTAAGTGGATGAAAATACTGAGTTACTCTATCAATTCAATTCTTGCATTTGTTTGCTATAGCTCAGAAATGGGCTTGTGGAGTTTGTTGCTGGTCTTGCTTTTCATTTGCACATGCACTCTGCATAGCAGAACGCAGCTTTGAAATGCAGTAAATATGATATGCTTTAAAAAGGATTTCAGAAATCATTGCAGAGATGAGTAAAAAAATTTATTTTGTAAACTCTATGTTTTATTCTAAAATGCTGCCAAGTATTGATTATGGTCTTAAAAAAATCTAAAGGACAGAGAACCTAAGTCAGAGACAGGATATTAATAGGCATGTTACCAGGTAAAAATAAAAACTAATGACTGGGGAGAGAGGACGTTTTCCTATTAGTTCACAAAATGCCCTGTAAGCAATACATTAAACTCATCTCTTCCGTTCTCTTGGCTTTCTGGTTTGCCACACATCTCCCTGGCGCAGCCTTGCAAGAGAATGAAAGGCAGAAATAGCTGTAGGGTTTGCACCAGACCCCTTTGTACCCTTGACACCTTTTGTTTAAAATTTATCCTGTAGTATTTGACAGACATGACAGTGTGCCTCCGGGTAACATCATAACACGTGCTGTGCTTAAAGGTAAATGTCTCTGCTGTCTGTGTCATTTACAGCAAGCAGAGGGCTGGGCTGGGCTGGTGCAGCTTCCACTTGTTTCATCGTGTACCTTGTGTTGTTCAAAGCTGTCCTGCTGGGACCTCCCAGTGAATCTGCCCCACTGCAGTTGCTTATCCTGGTTTCCATCTGTCCTTTGGTGTGTGCTAACAGGTAGACACTGCAGAGAGATACAGTGTCATGGACTGTCCATCCTCTGTAGCCACCAACTGATCAGACAATGGGAAACTCTGCTAAAATTGTTACAGCAACCCAACAAGGTGGTGCAGGTTCATATCCCTCCACTGTAACCTTGTCAGGCTTGTGAAGGTGCAGAGTACAGCTCAGTTCTCTTATGCAAAGATTCCTAAGGGAGCTGAGCTCCTTGGAAAGATCTGTGTGGGCAGTTTGGTCTCTTAATTAGCCCTTTCTTCAGACAGCCTTGTTTTCTAGGAGGTGTTCACTTGTGGAAAGAAGAGAGGGAAGATCTGATACATCTTGACACACTGAAACACAGTCACTTGAAAGATAACACAGGTGAGGTTTTATTTAACTGAATGCCATTTCAAGTGTAATCCAGAACTGACATGAGCCAAGTTTAGCATGGCCTGAAGTGTCAAGGTCAAAAGCAGAGCAGACCCATTAATGGGCTGTGAAAACTTGTAAATAGCATTTTCCCTGCTGATAACACAGATGGTGACTGTTTGACAATATTGCAGTGGATGGTGACGGAAGAGGATTTTCTTAAAACTGAGGGCATATGTTGTCTAATTCACATAACATATATATATATATATTTTATTCTCTGGATTTCCAGTGGTTAGTAAGTTTGGTGCTATTTTCAATTTCTTTTAAAGTTAAATTAACTGTGTCTATCTTACTCTAGAATCATGCACATTAATTTTCACTTACAAAGCTTGTGAATTGTTTTAGCCAAGAAAAATACATTTTTACAGACTGAAAAGTGTTTCTAAATTGAATGAGAGTATTATCTTTGGAATGAGTGTGCATCACACAGAAAGCATTTTTGCAGGAAAGATGTCAGAATGTTTCATTTGTGTACACTCCTTCAGGAAAATGTATCCTGGATAATGTCTTTGGTTAGGTTTAAAGCTGGAGCTTAGAATAGGCTTTCAGAAAAGGACTGAAAATTTGCAGTCTGCATTGCATTCTTTGTATCTCAAACACTTTTAATCTGTCTGTACCAGTATGCACCTATAATTTACACATAACTTTACCTCTGGTAGTAGCTGGTTTTTTATTGTTGTGGTTGCAGTTTCAGAGCATAGATACATGACACAGTGCTGGATTGATGGTGTACAGACTTCTGTGCTAGGACAGGTAGATGGTGGCATGATAGGCCCTACCTTACACTTAGAATTTTTTCTGCAAGAGCATTTTTTAAGAATTTCAGTTTTACTGGATTTTGCTCTTCCCTAAATTTAGAGGAGGGTTCCAGGTCTACATAGAATTTTGGGGAGGCGCATGGGTAGTTAAGTCTACCACAAGGGCTAGGATTTAAGGGAAAAAAGGTAGAGTCTGCCAGGTTGCTGTTCAATCACTTGTGTTCCTTTAGTGTGGAATAAGGCAGGATAACAAGTCTATGCCTTGCATTGTGGTTTCAATGTAGATACTGTTGACCTGGAATGGGGGTTTGGATTGGGGTCTGGCTTTTAAAAACAAAGGAACAGTTAGCCCAGTCTTATATGGGCTTAGAGACCCAGCATGAGGAGTGGTGTCAGCACAGTTGGGCAGCATGAGAGGGGTGACTCCGTGCTTTTGTTTCAACTAAGGCTCTCTGAAAGTTAGTTTCAGAAAACAGCTGACAGCTTTTGCTCCTTTTTGCACAGTTCTGTTTGGCTCAAAGATTAAGAGCAACAGCTGGAGTCAGGGGGTTCCTGGCCTTGCTTTCCTTCAGAACTGGTGACACGGTGTGAGGGATGTGCTCAGCCTCTTCACCAAACCAGCTGCAGTTTGGTACAGGCTCCAAAGGAGGGCAAGGCCTGAGCCCGGAATGCCTCTGGTTCTAATCTGTTCCCTGAAAACCAAAAAGGAGCAGAGTGACACAGTGAGCATCGGGGTGCATGGGAGCTTGGAATACTGATCACACAATTAACACATGAATAGCAGATGGCTTTTCCAGGACTCCCTTCTTAAGGAGAAAAGCAAGTTGTGGGAATGAGCAATCTCCTGCATACCATGTTCATTGGTACAGAAGGGAAGTGTCTGTACAAAGGCAAAATGTGAGAGCACAAGGCTCACTTCAGCAGTTCCATTAAAAGAGCATTTATTTTTAAGCAGTGTCCTTATATTCAGATAAATGCACTGGTTTCAGCAACACAAACTGAAAGCTGCATAAATGTGCATAAATGTATATTTCATGGGCCTGAATAACAGTTATGTCAGGGAAGTGATGATGAAGCTGGCAGTATTCTTGTCTATATAGATGTAGACAATCTTTTAATCTGACAAATAATTAGAAAGGAGTATATATTAATAGCAATTAACATTGAGTGGTATCTTGGAAAGGATGAGACTTTGCTTTATAGAGCCACTCTCTGGGAAGTTGGGGCTCATTTTGTTTTGGAACTGATTGATGCAGTCAAACTGATGACATTTTGCTGTCCAGAGAGCAAATCCAGAGAAAATGAAATAGTGCATGTTGGATATTGTTGTCCATGACACTAAAGGAATTGTCCTGCTTTCACTGTTTTTAGCCTGACTTCTTGGGAAAAAAGGCTAATGAATTCCCACTACACTTGACAGTGTCTGTCTTGTATCCCTCAAATTACCTCTATGAGTCTGTTGGTTAACTTCAGTCAAATTTCTCTCAGGCAACAGTAAAAATTATGGTCAAACAAGTTTCTTCAAACTAGATGGTGTTTGGGTAAAGAATCCCAGTGAAGTGCCCTTAGGGAGGGGAACAGCACAGCATGAGTTTGCATGTTGCTGGGCAGAGAAGCCACCAAGGAGTGAGATCTCTGCCAAAGCTGAGCTAAAGCTCTCCATCAGCTATGGGAAAGGAAGCTTCAGTGGCTCTGCTGCTCACAATGAAAACTTGCATTGCTGTGAGTTGTAACTGGGTAGTGCCGGAGGTTCTGTTGTCTCTGTAGGTTACTTATGGGACTTATTACTCCACTAGCCATCCCATGGAGCTGAAAGTCACAGTAATTAAATGCCTAGAGTAGGATGGTGCTGTTGGCACAATAGCAACAAATGTCTTTTACCAGGAGAAAGCTTGTTTTCCAAGTTTGTAGTTTATTGGTTTTAACAGTAACTCGATTCCTTGACTGCTTTGTGGGCACTGAGTCAGAAAAACAGTGTCTATCAGTTTTGCCCACCTTCATTGCATTAGACTAGGGAAAATTTCCCTAAAGTTCCATCAGGTTTAACAGTGATTAATCTGAATAAAGCTGAAATAATGCAGAAAGCACTTGCTGTGCAAAAATCTGCAAACAAACGGCAAGTACAGTTCCTCGCTTCTGTTCCCACAGTGGAAAATAAGCAAGCTTTTTGCAAAGTCATGGAAACAAAATAGCTGTGCTAATCTGAAATCAGCAGCCCTGCATAGCTTTTCAAGGAGAAAAGAAGAAACCTGAAGCCTGTGAGTGGCTGAGTACCTACTTTGGACCTCTTTCCCTAATACTCACACATGAGCCCATGTTTCATCAAATATAGTCAGCCTTACTGCTATCCTTTGAGAGGATAAATTCAAATGCATTTGTTTGCATGTTTTCAAGCATTTGAAGAATATTCCAGAATCAGGCTTGCTGTTAGGAAATCACACTGCATAGAGATACAGCAATCCTTCTTAGAGAAATACATATCTGTAGTTCTTTTGGGTCTAGTTTGTTAGTTGAACTCGTTTACCTCCAAGAACCCTCCTCTGCATTGCATGAGGGAGAGACAAATTTGCTCTCTGATTTCCTCAATGATAGCACATTATGGGTGGCTTAATAGCTACCAGGGTTTCAGCCTGGAATCATTAAAGCATTAGGCAAACTTTCAATACATATTTCCCATTAGTCTTGTCGCACCACAGAAAGGTGAGTGTGAACAGAGGTCAGTAGCACATCATGAACATGCAAATAGTGTCATAAAAACAAGTTCATCATGCCTATATTTCACAGAATAACAGAATGTTCTGAGTTGGAAGGGACCCACAAGGATCTTAAAGTCATTTGTCATAAGAGGGATCCTGATTTCTCTTTTCTGATTCACTGTGCAATTTATGTGTAAATTCTCATAATCTCACAGATTTGTGCTAAAATGAAAGTGAGAATATATTCCATCCATCTACAAATTGTGGTCAGTAAGTTTATGTATGGCAGTCACACTAGATGTGGGCTCAGCATTCTACTTTTATGTAAAGATAATAAGGGAAAATAATAAATTTCCCTGGTGGAAGAGGTATTTATAGCAAAATACAGTGAGATGGACTCGAACTTGGCCATAAATACTATTTTGTCTTTCTGCAACTGGTATTGCAATTTGTACTGTGGCAATGACTCAGGTCCCATTTAATTGATCACTGAAGGAATAGACAGAAAGCCTCCTGAAGAGCTCGGTCCTGCAGTTTTTGTCTTCCCACTTTCTCCTTAAATGTTTTGTAAAATTTGCCAAATGGTGAGAGAATTTGTCATAGGTGAAACATGTTTTAAATGGGAGAAATATTAATGCTGATTAACATTATTCTGGTTTTATGATATAATAGAAAAATTTAAATAGTGTAATGTAATATTTTTCAATTCAAAGACATCTTCATACCTTATGGCCCTGTAAATTATCCCACTTGCATGTGAGAATCGCAAGGAGAGAAAAATCAAATGTACAATAAGGGAAGTACTTGCTCCTTAGAAAATTCCAGCGTGGATTCTTACTGAAGTGATGAATAAATTAGGACATGAAATATAGGCACTATTGCAGATATCTGAGGGGATATCTTTTTCACCCAATGTAACATCCATAGATGAATTAGTCTGCACTTCCTGTGTTGCATTTTTTGACATTCTGCTTTGCTCTAATGTTGTCAGACAACTTGTGCTGTCAGATGACACCGTAGAAAAGTAGAACAAACAGAAAATAGTCATCACATAATGTCTCTGCTTTTTCCCTTGTCTTAGAAAGTGACTTTGCCTCTGCATCAAACTGAAGTGTTTACATCTCCTCTTCCCCTTTAAGAAATAAATAGGTCAGTTGCCTGCAACAAAGTGGAAAGAGCTAGCTATGTCCATGATATTGCCAGTGGCATGTGATTAGTTAAAAAATATGTTAATTAACCAGGTACATTTGTGGTTTTTTACCATATTTTTCTGGTGGTAGTCTTGTTCAGTAGTCTTGTTCAGTAGTCTGCTGAAAATGTGCCCGGTACAGCATAAAGTAATGCACTGATAATTAGGTTCCCTGCCCAGTGATTCAATCCTTTCCAGTTTCTTGAAGGTCACCTTCAGCTGCCTCCCTGTTCACGCTCCAGTTTCTCCCAGTTCCATTTCAGTGCTCTGTGCAATAACAGGTTGCAGAATTCAGTTTCTCAAATTGGCATCTTTAAAACACCCTGCTTTGAAAATCTAAACACTCTAATGATCATGTGCATCCACTCTGCAGGCTTTATATAATAATTTTGGTTTTCCTCTTGTTGACATTCAAGAGCTAAAGCAATGTACTGTGCTTTGAAAATCCAAAATACAGAAGCAGCAAATTCTTCCTGTTTTGAAAGCTCTTCAGCAACAGCTACTTCACTCCAGGAGCTTTCTTTTATGATACCCTCAGAGCACTGACCAATATTTTGAAATGGCACTTAAACTTGATGATAAAAATGCATTAATGTGTCCCCCATCCCTAGAGAAGTAGGATCTATGAATGGAGCCAAACCACGCAGTGTAAGTAGTTGAGTAACTCTGACAAGTTATCTCAGAGGAAGTGTGTGTAAGTCTAGTCCAAGTTGGCTGTTTTCATGATTACATTTTCTTTTTAAATTATCTGTACCTAGTATATATATAACCTATTACAGTTAATACCCGACTTTCTTTCCTAAATGTCTTGGGGGTAAATAGAGAAGTGAGAGAAGGTACAGGGAAATAACTGTGTCAAGAATTCTCATATTCATGAAGACTGCAGGTTTTGTATACATTCAACTGGGGCAGCTGCTCGATTACCCTGCTCACAACTCAGCAGCCCTGTGATGATAAGCCCAAGAGAGCTTGTCTGTGCCCCAGCTTGCCTCACCTCCGCGTGGTTTAGGCAAAGACATATGTTGTGGCTTAGGTGTGAACTAGATATTAAATTGTGTGTTGGCCTCCCTGTTTACCCCCTGTGTGTGTGGACTGGGTAAATCACAGCGGTGTCTTCTGGAGGCATCACACTGCTGCTGAGGTCTGCTCAGGTGGCATTGAGCCTTCTCTTGTGACAGGCATGTTTATGGATATTGCCAGGATAAATAGTTAGCCCAACTAGGGATTTCTAGTGAAGTGACTGCTCAGAACTTGCAGTCAGGAAATACTTCTGACTACTGCTTTGTCTCTGATCTGGTTGCCAGGTGGATACTGCAGAGATAAGTTTTTGTTTCTCTTTTACTGAATTCTATAGCTTCTGTGAAGAATTTTTTTAATGAGAATAGAAAATTTCTAACTGCTATAACATCAAAAAAGACACTTAACTGTTAATAGGCACTAAAGGATTCACCGAGAATGACATTTTCAAAATTCTTGGGTCAGCAATCTCATACACTTTTGGGTGCTTTATGCATAGAAACCATAATTAGAGAGACAGATTTGAACATGGCAGTGTTCCATGCACTTATTAAAATGTAAGTGCCTGAAGTCAGCCATAAGCTTTGGGATTTGTTTTATTTGTGAATATGATAGTAAATTTGGAGTTATTCTGAAGCAATAATTATTCTTTGAGATATGTATGGCAAAGCTGCCTAAATGTTTTCTGCTCGCTTACTCTGGTACTACATCTCTGTAACTTCTGCTGTTCTGGGACTATGTATTTATCCCCTCTGCACAAGGCTTTCATGTCATTAAATATACCTCAATGTTCTGGGTTTTTTTGGTTAAAGTTCTGTAATATTTCAGATGGTTCACACCAGACTAGAGAAACTGTAGGGGGGAAATTAAAAAAAATCTAGGTAATTTGTTTAGACTGTCTTTTCCAGCATGAACTAGGCAATCAATGAGCTTGTGGGTGAAGTACTTGTGCTGGTAATGCCAAAACACAAGAGTGGCAAAGTTAGAGAAGGAGACTGTAATGAAGAGCTGTGCTTCAGCTGTGGCATCCTTTGATCTCACTACAACACTTGATGTTTTGGGGAAATGAAACATCAGGCTTTTTTGGAGACCTAGACTATATGGGGCCATTTCTGTTGAAAGCTGAGAACTGGCATCATGTATTTGTCTGCTTCAGATCTCTTGATTGATTTCACTAACATTTTTCATCTGGCAGCTATTAACATCTTTTTGTAACTGATAAACCTGGAAAGAGCAGTTTGGAGAATTTGCATGGATGTTCAGGGCTTTAATTTCAAGGCATCTTACTTTCTTAAAATGCTTAAGGGGACCTATAGCTTGTTTAAAATTAGCTCAGGGTATTCTGTGCTGCACTGTTACCTGCATTACAAACCTAACTGAAGGTGGGCACTGCTGTAGCTTTGCCATGCTTCCCGAACTCTGAGAATCTGCATTGTGATTTCTTGTCCAAGTCATGTGCTCACATGTTTTCTCTTATATGTTATAAACACTCTAATGATCATGTGCATCCACTCTACAGGCTTTATATAATAATTTTGGTTTTCCTCTTGTTGACATTCAAGAGCTAAAGCAATGTACTGTGCTTTGAAAATCCAAAATACAGAAGCAGCAAATTCTGTCCTGTCTCTGGGCAGACACTGTACAAGATGCCAGTGGAGTATGAAAGGAGAGTTGCCCATTGGGAGTGTAGGAGATGCCACATGGCTTTGACTGGGCTGGGCTGTGACCTCCTGATCATCGTCTGTAGGACGAGCTCCTGAGCCTGACCTCCATCAGAGGTAAAACCTGCTAGAGCTGGGCAAACACCTCAGCTGGCAGCTCCATGTAAGCAGTTCAGTGAATTTTTTTCTGATGCTATTGTTTGGTTTTTTTTTTATTGTCTCTTTATTAAGGTTTGAGAAGGAGACTCAACCTGGATATGCTGCTTTTAAGGTGAATGCGTGTTTACCTCACTGAACAGGAGCCACAGTACTGACAGAAATGTTTGAAAAATAGTAAATACTAGAGAATACTCTGATAAAATGACATCTTAGTGTATATGTTCAAATCCTAAAGCTGTTTAATAATTTACAGGAGGAGAGTGTCCAGAATGAATTGCTCATTAAAGACTCAGAGACTTTGAAACTTCAGACTCTTCCTGTACCACAAAACCAGAGCGTTTCCCTGGCAAAAGGCAGGAACAAGACAAGGAAAGTGAACAATACAGAACAGGAATAGTAGTTCTGGAAGAGAAAGAGCAGGGAATAACGCCAGAAATATCAAAAAATAATTTGCTACAGGTCTTAAAGCACATGTAGGCTGACCTTGTTGAAGTTATTGGGAGCATTTCCAGTGGCAT
Organism: Manacus vitellinus; assembly: GCF_001715985.3. NCBI lineage: Eukaryota > Metazoa > Chordata > Aves > Passeriformes > Pipridae > Manacus > Manacus vitellinus. The sequence continues at coordinate 3,286,198 of NW_021940603.1, read as the reverse complement.
TAGCAGAGTTTTGCCTGAAGGAATGAGGATGGAGTGCATGGGGGGTGGGTTGCATTCAAGTGATATTTCCTTTATTTTTCAGGTTTCTCTGAGGACTAGAAGAACTGAGGAAGGAAAAGTGGTGAATCCAGAAATGTGTGAATTCCTCAAGAGGATGCAGCTCAGACAAGGTGCTGAAGCTCACACTGTTTGTACTGCTGTATAACTTACACATACTCCCAATTTTCCTGTGAGGTTCTGTGATTCCTGAAGTGTACCAGGGCTGAAGTCAGTGAATCTTCATATAGGACTGGAAATCTACCTTTACTGGACTCTTTAAAAGTACTTTGTTAAATTACTTATGCAAACTCAATGCAAAGCAAAACACTACATCTACTTCTTGGGATAATTTTCACATATCTAGAACCAAAGTTTAAATTATTTTTTTTAAGTTATTGATTTAATAGATATTGCTTAATATATTTTATTGTAGTAATAAAGTCTTCAATTACCAAATTAATATTTCCCAAGTAAAATCTGGTAAGTCTGAAGTGAAGAGTGGATTGCTGCCCACAGTTGATAGTTTAATAGTGGAAACGCTATTTAATTTTATTATTATTCAAATTTATGTTCAGTTTTCTCAATTAGCATATAGATGCTATAAATCACTTACATGGAAAAAGCATTATCCTGGAATATTTCTAGTGATTTCAAATAGCTGAGTAAGGCAAAATCTTGGCAAGCACATAGCAGGGAACACAACTAGGCTGAACACGGTTGTTGTACAATGAAAAATGTTTATTTTCTCCAGCTTAGTTTCTGTGCAAGAATTTGTGGACCCTTAAGTAGGGATCAGAATCTTTCCTTTTTCCATCTACTCATGTAAAGGAGTAACCATTTTCTTTTATGTGTATTTTTTTTTTTTTGAGCTGGTTTGCCCACATGTTCTGTAACAGAAACCTTTTTTTAAGGGTAAGTTCAAGCTCTTCTTTGGCACCCTTGAAAATTGCTGCAGAAAGAATGCTATTCCTGTAGCCACCCTCTGCCCACGTGTATGTATAAATGTGTATTAGTAATTCAGCTGAAGAAAATGTGCTGAATCACTCTGCTTTCTCAATAGAGGGCCAGAGTAAGGAAATAGATTGAGCAGCATGGATGTTTATAAATGAGCACCATTTCAGCTCAATGAAAGGGGAAGTGACAAAGCCAATGATTCCTTAGGAAAAATCTATTTTCATCCTTATTTTGTGTGTGTGGACTCAAGTACTGATATCTTCAGTTATTGCAGCAGAAGTAGGTAGCTTTTAGGCCATTTAGTATTTTTAGGTTAAAGTGAACACCCTAATCTTTTTCCATTCTTAAAAGATAGCCAAAGTAGGGAAAGGGATATCAATTTATTTTCCTCTCTGAAAAATGCTCAGCATAAGAAACGACCTATTGATACCATGTGTAACTTTGGACAAGAAGGTATCAATGTCTGGTGTGTATCTGAGGTGCACCATGAAGTTGGCAGTGTTTGTATTGGAAAAGAGGGAAACAAATGCTCTGATCTGGCTGCTTGCAGAATGTCAGAGGAATTGTTACGGATGTGTGAAGCACACAGGAGAGCTCAGCTGAGCTGCTGCCCTCGGAGGGGTGAAACTTCTACCACTCTGAAAGCGCTGACACTGTTCAGCCAAAGTCACCCAGGGCACATTCAGACCTTCCTCATGCTTTTCAACCACCCGAATTTGGAAGGAGAGCTAATTAAAGATGTACAAAGGTTCATGTCTAACTTTATTATAAATGCAACTGTGACACAATTTTTCAGGTGAAACCTACAATGGAAGGGAAGAAAACATGCATTTCAAATGAAGTAGCTCTGCACTCAGGATGAAAAGCAGGAGAGATCTTGACTAGGCAAATTAACCTACCTACCCATCTATTGTGTGCTGAAAAAATTATTTTTAGCATGCCTGTGACACGTTTGATAATTACTTTTCTCTGTAGTCAAAGGCTCTATTTAACAAAACAGAGATGGAATGGGGAGTTCAGCATGAAGGGAGAGGTGTCTGTGTAATCATCTTTATCTTGCTCATATTAATGTCCTGGGAATGCATTGCCTTGGAATATATATATATATATATATAGTTACCCTCTGAAAGCAGAGCAGAAATAATTACCTGTATTGAGTGCTTGTTAATATCCAGAATAATAAAGTTTAAAGTCACTTGTGAAGGATTTGGTCCCAATAGGTGCTTAGTAGGCTGCAAAATCAGAAAAATGGCATGTAAGGGTGGCTATCTGCTTTCACAGGGAGCACCTCCTTCTTTTCCACACAGACATCATTTAATGCTAAGATGCTGTGGAATTTCCTGAGCCGAGTGCTGTGTCTGTTGGGCAGGTCAGCTTAGATTGCTCCCAAAACTCAAAGGATAAGACTTGCTGAAGGAGAGTTGTTAGGATTCCGGCACTAGGGTATTTTCTGTATTGAGCTAATACAGTGCTGAAAGCTAACACAGCAACCAAAAGCCATTCAGAGCATCTTCTTATGTTTGGTTGCTTGCAAAAGAAAAGATCAGCATATAAAGTCCAAAACAAGATAAACCTCAGTAATTCACAGAAAACTATCAAATTAGTGGAACCTCATTTAAAAATCAGCATGAGTTTTATATAGTTTCATATGCTTTGTCCATTTAGGCTTTTTTTTTTTTTTAAATTAACAACTTTCAAATAAAGTACTGAAAAATACTTTGACTGTAGGGTTTTGGAATGAAATGACAAATTCAGTGTGTAATTTGTCAGCAATTAGGAATAGAATTTCTCCAGTCCCATTTTGCTGAGGGCATTTTCTCTATTGTTCATCTCTTTCTGATCATCTCTACTGCCTGTGAAAGGAAAAAAAAAAATCTATATTTTTATTACCTTCACTGAAGAAATTGAGTGACAGGGATTTTTTCCATGACTGACTGCTGAGGAAAAAAAAAAAGTTATGGCTGGGTTATGACTATTTTCTCCTGCTGTGATGAGATTAGAGAAAGTTGAAGTCAGCACCTAGGTGTGGATAGTCATCAATACAGATGATATACAATAAAAATGAAATCTAGTATTTCATTCACCATTCGAGCAGCAGCTCAGTTTCTGAGCTCACTTCCTCATTAAGAAACTTCTCTTGAAAGAACCATCATTAAATTATGTTTCTCTGCTTCTCAGGATGACGTGCACTTCCTAACTTAGCACTTACACAGTAGGAAAGAAATAATTAATTTTGAGCTTTCAGTTCTCTCTATTGACTTGCAAGGGGAAAAAAATAATGGAACAATTCCTTTCAGGTCTGAAAAGAGGGTGAGATACATACTGATTCATCAATATATTGGACAGCGTGTCCCTCCACTATGAACATCTATTGTGTTTTTCAAAAGTTTATCACAAACTTTGATAAAGTTTTAACATGTTTAGTTGAGATAAAATATTCTTTACATCTTCATCTTTTTTGTGCAATTTTGGGAGTGATCCAGGAGTGGATTTCATTTGAAAAGTAAAAGTAGTTACTTAAACTGTATTTTGAAATATCTGACGTGAAAAGTTTTGGAAGGCATTGAAGCCCCGTAAATTCCCTACACTGTGTTAGATTTCAGCTCTCTCACAGGAGGTATTAGTTAGAACTATTTAAAGTTTGCACCTAATATTATAAGGCTTTACAAGTCAAGTATCAGCTTTAGATGAAAATTTATGATTGCAATCTAATTTTCTAAAAATAAACATAATTTGAATACGACACCTCACTGTGCAGCATCAACGTGAATGCCCTCAGATGCCCACAGCTACACCTGTACTGGCCCAGGCTGTTGAAACCATATGGCTAAAATGTTGTAGGATGGTAGAGAAAGCGGAATTAATACTTAAACATTCAATTTTTAATGTTCATAGAATGGCCTGGGTTGGAAGGGACCTTAGATCATCTCATTCCAACACCCCTACCATGGGTAGGGACACCTTCCACCAGACCAGTTTGCTCAGAGCTCCATCCAACCTGACCTTAAGCACTTCCAGGGATGGGGCAGCCACATCTTCTCTGGGCAATCTGTGCCAGGGCCTGGCAACCCTCACAAGGAAGAATTTTTTTCCCAATATGTAATCTAAACCAGTCATTCACAAGTTATTTAAAATATACTGTTATCTTACTTATTTTATCTTAATTTTAAACTCATCTTCATTGTTGAATGATTCTCTTCACCAAGGGAAATGGAAGTGAGCTCATTCTATTACTCTGTGAAGAATCAACCAGGAAAATTTCACTAGAGGCATCAGGTATTTTATTAACTGTGCATTTGAGCAAATTAATTTTCTTAAACTCATTTTTTGAGAACAGACAACTGTGCTGCAGAGATCCTGTTTGTGTTACTGCTCCATAATCCAAACATTACTCTCATTGTTCTTCCCATCCTACAGATTTGTCAGTAGACTGTTCTGTTCTGCTCCACTGTTTTTTCTAATTATACTATATATTCCTTGCTCATAACTTCCATCCCATACAAACCATATGTTTAAATCATTTGACAGAACATTATTTCAGTAGCTTCTTCATAAATTCTGATTGCCCCTATTATTTCACAACACAAAGTCAGCTCAAAGTTAAATGTTTCAACTTTGATTAGTAGTTCTGCTTTTCTCAGCAGTACAAAAGACAGTTAATACATTTCCTCTGGGCTGGCTTTTGCTTCAAAAGCTGGGCTTGCTATTACGGTATATGGAAATTGAGAGTATAACAAATATGAGTGTGACAAGCTAAATTTCTGCTTATTACATTAACACTGGGATGTTGTTTGGTCTTTGGTTGCTGTTTATTCATGGCAATAATACATCTTTTCGTCAGCAGCTGAACCATACCTAATACCAGTTACAGCCATTACCCCGATTCGCACTGCTCTGAAAGTCATGTTGCCATATTTACTCTTCACTGTTTATTTGGCAAGCTCTGGGATTTGAGAGGGGAAAAATTGTATGGGTCAAGAAAGGAGAGGAAAGAAAATATACCTGTTGAATTAGAGGGCTCAGTTGTTTCTGATGTGAATTGAAAAATTGCAAAGTGTTGCTTAGTCACCATTGCTATCCATCAGTGTTAATGTGCAGCTTACTTCAACTACACGTGAACCACCTTGTGTGAAAAGCAATTCACAAGTGAAATCACAGATCCTAAACCCTCGGGGTTCAGGCCATTTTATTATAATTCAATGATGATTACCACGCAGACTTTCCATTCAGGTAATATAGTTTGCAAGCTGTTTGGAAACTCGTCTTCAGTTTAAACCTGAGTGTTCCATATCTGAACAACATTACTTTGCTATTTTCAGATTTGGTTTCATTTATGATTGTGTTATGTAATAGCATCAAGATAATCAAACCATGACGGGATCTGTTTCAAATTTCCTAGTGAAACGTCTCAATGTGAGCCCTCTGCTGTTGTGTTACACAGTAACTCTGCCCTCATTATTAAAACAAAAAGTAATTTTGTTGAAGGAAGACCATGTAACATCAGAAGGAGGAAATTAAATATCTTGCATTCTCTGAATTTCTCAGAGTTTTGGAGTGGCTGAACTCTGTGATTCTGGTTCTAACAACAGCCCCAAAGTACTCTCAGGTGTCAGACGGGTGAAGGGAAAATCCATACAGCCAGAAAGCCAGTGAAGGGTTTAATTAAGTTTGCCAGCAGTTGTCTGGGTTTCAGTGCACTGGCTTTCAGGGCTGTGCACAGGCTTGTAGCTTGGGCTAGACTGGGGGGATTAACTCCAGCACAGGTTTGCTGGCATTCACTGCTGAGTCCTCGTCTGTGGTGTGGCTGAAGGACATTCAGACTCTCCTTAAAAACATCTTGCAGTGCAAATGCAGTCAAGGCCAGAATTGCCCTACCAGACCTGCATAAGGTGTGCTGTTGTTGGGCCCTCACCCTCCCTTCTCTAGCCTGTGTGTCTTGCAGCTTCACTCCTTGGACAGCTCTGAACCCACAAAATATTTTCTGTGGAAGAAGATAGAAGGAGCCAAACAGTTCTGCACACACAGCAAGGACACACAGGTTGTCTTATAGATAAAGAAACAGATTTTGGCCTCAGGTAAGGTACCCTGGGCGTTATGACCTATAATGAGACAGTGAACAGAACACTTTCATCTGCTCCTCTAACTGAGTTTACAGGTGGCTGACTCCTGCCTCTATTTTTAGTAATTTATTCTTTCCCTTAAACCAGAAAATGAAAATATGAGTTCTCTTCCTGGCTGACATTTGCATATTCATTAAACATTTCATTAAACTATTTCACAGCATTTTTAATGATGCTCACTGGCAGCTCAGGACGTACCTATCTCATGGCAATCTAAATTGGCAGTTTTGACTGATTTGAAAGGGCTCAATCACTCCTACCCATTGCCAAAATGCAGCAGTGTCAGAGAAGGGCTGAACTTCCAATAGGCACTTTACCATTGCAGACTGTCTACCCTTCAGTTCCAAATTATTCCTAAATATTTCCATATTCAGCAGCACCAAAATTATCTTCACAAGCATACACACACAATAGGAATGGTTATAGGTCCTGTCATGTCGTATTCTGATTTATATTCATGGGTTTGACACTAAGGTTTATTTTATATTTGTATTCAAAGACTTCATTAATAGGAAATTAGCACAAAATACAGTCAAATAATGGGAAAAATATAAAATTATGGATTAACTGTCTTTTTAATATCTGATTTGAATCCCTCTGGTGAAGTCAACATTTTCTAGAAAATAACCTTATTGAATACACTGGATTATATTATATGTTCCTGGCTTTTTAAGGACATCTATAATAGCTGGAAGATTAATCCCTTCAAACAAGAAAATAAATTACAGTATTAATTTACTGGGTTTGGCAAACCATGTGAAAGGCTGCCTCTTCTGGGGCGTTGTGTAGAAACACATTGATGGTGTGCAAGTCCAGCACTGCGAGGTGAGATTTGTGTAATCACAAGGTAGTTGCTAAATCAAGAAAAAATAGTGTAGTGATAAAACTTCATTTGTTCACTCAAATGCTTATTGATTAATGTTTATTTTCTCCTTTCAGCTCAATACACATTTTGTGAGAAAGCTAACTGCTCGTGACAAGACAGTGTATAAGATCTGGTTGTAAATTAAAATTTGTTTGGCACTGAACAGGACATTTGGCACTGAATGGAGTTCAGATAACAAGTTTAGATATGACACAGAGAATGAGGTTGGATATGGCTGAATATTAAAAAAAATATCCCTTTAAGTTCATTAGGGATTCAATTTTTATCTAGGTTTTAAATGCCTGCAGGATTTACAACTCTGGCCCTCTCTCCTAGGAATTTCATAAATTATACTTGGATGAAAAAATAGTATGTTATAATAGAAGGTTTTTCAAATCTTAACAAAAAGCAGCTCTACATGTTTGGCTCTTAATAGTAGGAATGAAATAGATGGCAGTAGAATAAATGTCAATGTATTTCCTTGCTCAGGTAAAATGTGCAAAAATTTAAAATGTCAGAGATTTGTAAAGAACCTGTATTTTCTAGGATTTTTTTTGTCCACTTTCTTGCCACATCTCTAATTTTGTTAAAATATTTTAGAGAAGCATTGCAGGTAGTAGCTTCTAGTGTTGAAAAACAAATATTTAGCTTTCCTAAGAATCATACATTAGAATATTGCAAAGTCACCCCCAATAATGTCACTTTGACTGGAAACAGATTCCAGGTTTTTATCTTTTACATTAGTCATGCCTGAACTTGATTTTTAGTGATGATCATGTAGATATAAATTAAGATAAATAGAACAGTAACACTGTCAAAGTTGACTTCAGAAGTCTCTTTATACCTTTTAATAACTTAGACAAAAAGCATGTGCTGCTATGGATGGTCTGGTCTTCTGATACCTGTTTTATTTACAAAGTGGGGAGTGGAATAGATCTATCATGTAATATCAGTAACAAAGAAAAATTTGTGAGGCTTATCAGTACTTTAAAGTTTGCTGTTAACAAAATTTTCTCAGGTTCAAGAAAAGCTCTTTATGTTTTTAATGGGGAATGGAATATTGTGCTAAACTCATAATTGTATTTATCATTATGTAGGGAAACTACAGTGACATGAGCATTTTCTAGAACTGGGAAATTAAACAGATTATTACTCTCTATCTGAAGAAAATTAATACTGTCATTGCAAGGCTATTACTTCTATTCATTTTCAGTGCAACAAATTGGTTTTGCAAGGTTTTGTTACTCTTCCCTCCCACCCCCACATCTGTCTTGTCTCTGCTGAGTTTAGGTTAATGAAGGGCCCACATGCATTTTGCTTATTTTAGGCTCAAAAATAAATGTTCTTACAAAGCATATCAATGATGTTATTAATCACACAGTGCCTTTATAGCATTTTTGTGTTAACTGTATTTTTGATGCTTACTCTTATGTTAGTAGGCATAATTATTCTTTAAATAACAAAGAAAATTATGTATACACTTATACATTCACAGCATTTGAAGACTATTGTTTCCTAATGCAGGTATAAATCATTGCCTCTTATAATCTTTTGAGTTTTGTCAATGAACAGTGTCATAACTATTATTAAATAACAGGCAAAAAGCCTCATCAGTAACATGACTTTCCTGCAGATGAACCTCCTCTGTGTATCACAGCTCTACAACTCTTTGTTGAAGAACAAAGAATATTAATTTGCTGTGATAAATGCATGGGATCACTGCAAAGTTAGAGCAAATATGAAAATAAACTGACATGCAGCCCTGATAACACTGGAAGGGTTTGTTATTACTAGTTTCATTTCAGTTCTCTATTGCCCTTTCTAAGATCATCTTTCAGCAGGGAGATGCTCCTGGTCGAAGCTGAGTTAAGTCTTCAAATGAATCTGTAGACTGGACAAGGCTCCACTAACAAAGTTGAGTTCTGTTTAAAATACATTATCATGTTATGACTGATAAAATACATCTTAGAAATGATTGGCTTTAATATGGAACTCTACACTTGTGAAGTCTGTGATTTTGCATGTCTCGTGTACCAACCTGTACTAGTTTGGATATGCAGTGCTTGACTTTTAAATTTATAGCATCCCCATGACATTTCTCAATGTGAAATGATGACCAAATTTTCTGTCTTAATTCCCCTATGAAGTGGCTTTTTAGGAAATGTATCCTGCTTCCTAACCCAGACTATGCAAAACCTGTCAGGAAACAGAATATTTGGGTTTTTTAAATACTAAGAAGATATTTAAATAAAGAACAATATAATTTGCCACTTACATTACTCACTGTCCTCTGGGCCTCTTTTAGCACAGCATACTAGTTTGCATTTCAAACTAGTGAAAGTTTTGAGGCATCATTACATGTTATTAATTTTTTTTTTTTTAATTCTACAATTGGAATGGATGAGGTTCAGGAGAGGAATATTTCAGCCTTTGATTAGTGAAATTCTTGGGTTCTGGTATATCACAATTCATTGATATTAGAGTAATTTATTACCATTTTAAAAAAACACATATATTCCCACTTTCCAAACCTCAGGGTCCCTGTTCTCTCACTGTAGTCCTGATATGAAGCATCATACCATTTTCAAAGCTGAAATGACAACATTATTTGTATATGTATAAGAGCTGTTTTGGGTAATTTTTGTAGTGTTCTAATAAAAGTGATTGAATATAACTCCTTCCTACTTTCCAGGACCATGTTATTGGATTTATAATACCAAGTGGGTCAGGATTTATTGTGGTAGGACACATAAACATTAAAAATCTCAAAAATTGCAAGTCATACGTAAAGGATAGAACTTACATTGTAATACACCGCAGTTTTATTGTGCCTAATTTGGAATGCGCACAACCCCTTATATCCTCGCACCCTTTTAAGTGTGACCTTACTTTCTGTGAGAGGGGGGAGTTTAGCAAGACGATCGGAGAGGAAGAGGCTTGTTTGGGACTAAAGTGCGCCGGTTCTGCCGCGCTGAGCGGTGACAGCCCCAACGGCAGGGCGGGGA